>NC_092370.1:89694872-89997610 GCF_030028105.1 Mobula birostris | reverse complement strand
GGTAGTGGAAGGTTTGCCTGTCAAAAGGGCTATGTCCTATATGATGTCAAGCTTCCTAATGAGTGTTGAATCCAGACACAAGGGGAGTATTCCATCACATTCCTCACTTGAGGTGAGTTATACACTATAGGTTTCCTTGCCTCTCACCTGCACTTAAAATCATGTATATTTGGTTAATTTAATTTTAATTCAGTGGTAACTCCCCAGATATTGAAAGTGGAATATCCGTTGATGGCAGTACTATTGAAAATCAAGGGGTGATGGCTTGATTTTCTCTTGTTAAGCACCATTATTGTCTGGCAGTCATTTAGCATGAATGTTACCTGCCAGCTGTCAGCCCATTCCTGGAATTGTTGCATTTGGATGTGGCTTTTCTTCTGAACTACTCATCTAATTCTGTTGGAAGTTCTAATTGAAACAGTAGTTGCTGTTGTTTACAGGCTGAGTTCCAGGTATAAATATTTTAACTTTAAAAACAGTTTTCCTCACATTTCCCTTACCACTGCCCTTCATTTTGAATTTTAGTGTTTTGATCATTGGAATGTCTAATAATACAAATAAATTCCTTCCAAGTTCATTTGCAAGAAACTCTTTGCAATTTCCTTGTATCTTACATTAGTTATTCATAAAATGTGGTCTGATCTTCATCTAAGTCACAATAATAGACAAACACAATCTGCCTAAATTAATAACATGCAAACAATTGTACTTCTCATGTCTTTATTGAACACATTGTTTAATCATTCACAGTCCAGGCACCCTTGTATTTAATAACTGGTAGAACCTCCTTTAGCAGCAATAACATCCACCAAATATTTCCTGTAGCTGCTGATCAGACTTGCAGAATGGCGAGGAGAAATTTTAGACCATTCCTCCATACAAAACTGTTTCAGTTCATCAATATTTCTGGGATACCTTGCATGAACAGACCTCTTCAGGTCTTGCCACAGAATATCAATTGGGTTAAGGTCTGGACTCTGACTTGTTCATTTGAAAACATGAATTTTCTTTTTAAATCATTCTGTTGATTTACTCTTGTATTTCGAATCACTGTCTTGTTGCATCATCCAACTTCTGTTAAGCTTCTGGTGACGGACCACTACCCTGACAATCTCCTGTAAAATGCCTTGATACAATTTTGAATTCATTGTTCTCTCAATAATTGCAGGCTGTCCAGGCCCTGAGGCAGTAAAACAGCTCCAAACCATGATGCTCCTTTGACCATGCTTCACAGTTAGGATGAGGTTTTGGTGTTGGTGTGCAAGGCCCTTTTCCTCCAAACATTGTGATGTGCCTTTCTACCAAAACGTTCAACTTTAGTCTCATGTGTGCACAAAACGTTGTCCTAGAAGCGTTGTGGAACAATCAAGTGGTCTTTTACAAACTTGAGAGGTGCAGCAATTTTTTTGTGCAGAGCAGTGGTTTCCTCCATGATGTCCTTCCATGAACACCACTCTTGTTCAGTGTTTTTCTTCTGGTGGACACATGAATAAATTCTTGCATGTTCTAGAGATTTCTGCAAGTTTGCTGTTACCCTTGGGTTCTTTTTCACCTCCTTCAGCATTGCATGTTTTGCTCTTGGTGTGATCTTTGCAGGATGCTCACTCCTAGGGAGAGTAGCAACAGTAATAAATTTCCTCTGTTTGTGGACATTTTCTCTTACTGTGGGCTGATCACACCCAGGTCTTTAGAAATGTTTTTGTAGCCTTTTCCAGCTTCTACAATTCTTCTAAGGTCCTCTGAAAGTTGTTTTGATTCAGGCATAGTGCACCTAAACAGATCTTTCTTGAGAATAGTAGGCTGTCAGTAACCTGACTTTGTGTGTCTTTTTTATAGAGCAGGGCACTCTACAGCCCACACCTCCAATCTCATCTCATTGACTGGAACACCTGACTCCAAATCACTGTTGTAGAAGGCATTACCCCAGAGGTTCACATACTCTTTAGAACCTAATGGTGTACTTGGTATTGACGAGAGGATGTACAATTGTTTGTGTGTTAGTAGTTTAGCAGATTGTGTTTGTCTACTATTGTGACTTAAATGAAGATCAGACCACATTTTATGAGCAGTTAAAGCAGAAAACCAGTTAATTGCAAAGGGTTCACAAACTTTGACTTGCAATTGTGCCTTGCCTTTTGACAAGATCATTTACTTCTCCAGCAATCTTCCTCTAAATTTTGTGCTCCAAGAACAAACCTTTGGCCCCGCCACTTATAAATGTAGTTGAAATCTTCAATAGTCCCTCCATTGTGGTCTTGCAAATTTTGTGCTTCACTTGTCCCCCTTGGCATTATATTCCAGACACTAATTTGTTATGTATAAAAAAAGAAATCTTGTTTTCCTTTTGGTTCTTTGCTTATTATTTTCATTCTGTGTCATCTGCTTGTGTTTTTCTCTCCATATGTTATTTCCAGTTCCTTCATACCCTGGTTGTCTATTTATCCTATCTGAACACTCCCAAGCTTGTATGTCTGTATCAACTTCTGGTTTTGGAGTTAGTCCAGGGATGTTATGGAGGACTCACATAAATTTATTTTCCTCGTTGCTTACAGCGATAAACTTCATTCCTAGGAGGACAGTACAGAATTACTTCTGATGGGTGAAATATTTATCAAATGTACCTTTCAAGTGACATGCTAGTGATAAAGTGCACAAATTAAAATACTTGATTATCTTTCATTGTGGAAGGAAAGTTCTTTAAAATTCATTTTCTCAGAAGAGATATCAAATAGTTTTTGATAATGTTACCCAGTATCAAGACCTTTTTAGTCAGATGTTATAGTAATCACAGTTGACAACAACGTCCCTTGTGCTTTTTCTGTAGATGAGTACTATTGGTTTTCCTTTAGATACTAATGTAAGGATATCCATTTGCCAAGTTATCCAAGAATAACGTATGATTGTGGGGCTATATCTAAGAGGAAGACTTTATCATCGGGCATAGAGAAAGTTAGGAATTATAAATGCCTAAAGCATGTTGGGAATATGTACTGATTTCTGTCATATTTTTCTAGATCAGCAATCGTGTATTGTACCTGTTTTTCACTCATGTAAAAGAGCTATTTGGAGAAATAGAGCTAAAACCAGTTGTGAAACCACTCCGTTGGTCTAATGTGGCAACAATGCCAGTTTTACCTGAGACACAGGAAAGCATTAAGGAAGAAATTCGGCGGCAGGTACGTTTGAGATCATTATATGAACTGAATAGACAATCAAAAGTCACATGAAAGTTGAATTAAAGTTTACCTGTTTAAAACAATGTTCTTCTCCATTAAAATACTTAACATTTACTTAAATTCTCTGCTTAGTATTTTGGAATTTTAGGAATTTTATTTAATTTGTTATAAGTGATGCATTCCGAAATGACATCAAAATATTTATTACAGTACTTAGCATATTTTGGAATAAGGAATTAAAAGTGAAAATGTTCCTAGGGTTGGTGGAAATCTGTGTTGATCTGTGCCAGTGCAGTGGAAATTGCTGAATTGGACTTCAATGTTTTCTGAATAAGGAGAAAAATATTGTGGGAGTTCCAAATCAGTATTTTGAGATTGCAGTTGGAACATAGTTTTATATAGTTCTTTCAGATTAAAGCAGGTGCATATTATTTAAATAATCTATCTACCAAAGGAAGTAGTGAAATTAATACAGTAAATACCAGAGCAAAGTTGTACAACACAGCAGCAGATCAGCTGGTAGGAAGGGCTCATGGAAGTTATAGAGAAACTAGGATGACTTGAGGGCTACCTGCCTATAAAACAGTCATAATTCATTCGTAAGGCCAGTGATGCTGTGGTGATGGAACTGGACTCTCTGACGGTGGTGTCTGAAAAGAGGATGCTGTCCAAGTTGCATGCCATCTTGGACAATGTCTTCCATCCACTACATAATGTACTGGTTGGGCACAGGAGTACATTCAGCCAGAGACTCATTCCACCGAGATGCAATACAGAGCGTCATAGGAAGTCATTCCTGCCTGTGACCATCAAACTTTACAACTGCTCCCTTGGAGGGTCAGACACCCTGAGCCAATAGGCTGGTCCTGGACTTATTTCCTGGCCTAATTTATATATTACTATTTAACTATTTATGGTTTCATTACTATTTAATTATTTATGGTGCAACTGTAATGAAAACCAGTTTCCCCCGGGATCAATAAAGTATGACTATGACAATTTACATACATTCAGATTAATAAAATTACAGATCAGCAAAGATAACTTAAGCTGCTCAAACTATCTGAAATACCGAAATCCGAATCAGATTTATTATCACTGACGTGTTGTGAAATTAGTTTTTTTTGTGACAGTACAGAGTAATACATTGTAGTTACTATATATATAGTGCATAAAGGTAGCAAAATAGTAAGGTAGTGTTCATGGACCATTCAGAAATCTGATGGCAGAGGGGAAGGAGCTGTCCCTGAAATATGTCTTCAGACTCTTGTACTTCCTTCCTGATGGTGGTAATGAGAAGAGGGTGTGTCCTGCTGGATGGTGAGGGTTCTTAATGATGGATGCTGCCTTCTTGAAGCACTGCCTATCGAAAATGTCCTTGATGGTAGGGAGCCAAGTGCCCATGTTGGAGCTGGCTGAGTTTACCACGCCCTGTAGCTTTTTCCAGTCATGTGCATTGACACCTCCAGATGGTGATGGAACCAGTCAGAATGCTCTCCGCAGTACATCTGTAAAAAATTCACTAGTGACATAATTCTTTGGTGACATAATAAATCTCCTCAAACTCTTAATAAAGTATAGCTGCTGGTATGTTTTCTTCATAATTGCACCAATATGTTGTTCCCAGGATAGACATTCAGAGATGTTGACACCCAGGAACTTGAAGCTGCACATCCTTTCCACTGCTGCCCGCATTGCTACAATACAATAGTTAGTGTACTTAAAAGGCATAAGTGCTGCTTTTGTTATTAATTGCTTTGGTAATGATAAGTGGTAAACTTTGTGCACCCAATGTAATTGGTTGCCTGCAATAAGCAATGATAATATAAATGGTGCAGTGTGAAGTTTCAACATGTTGCTCTCAGTTGCAAAATCAACTTTTATTGTTATATTCAGTAAGGGTCCACAAACTCATGAACACTACCTCACTACTCTGTTTTTGCTCTATTTATTGTAACTTTTTTATGTCTTAAACTGTACTGCTCCTGCAAAACATCAAATTTAACAGCATACATCATTGATGATAAATCTGATTTTGATTCTGAAATAATAGGCAGGATTCTTTGTTTCTGCTTTGCTAATCCTGTTTGTACTGCAAATGTGCCAAGCAGTCAATTTCAGCAAAACATTTTGGTGACTGTCACTAGTTGGGCTTAGTGACGATCTTATTTCCCTTTTTCATTTTGTTCCCATTATATTTCTTGCTTTCTTTTAAGTTCTGGGTTTATAGAGTTTAGGACAAGGACTGTTAGGATGGGAAACAGCTTCTTTCCCCAGGCTGTGAGACTACTGCACCTCTTGCCACTGCCATGGTTTCATCATGTATGAAGCGACTGTAGCGTTGTACTGCTTTCCTTTTAACTTGCGTCATAATGCACCTTGTGCTAAATGTTCATCTTCTGGAATATATTTTATCTGTTAATATTATTAATTAATTCGTTGTGATATTACTTGATATATTGTGTGAGTTATTTATTGTTTTATGCACCTTGTTTGGGAGGAATTTTGTTTCATTTGGTGGTATACATGTATACAATTGAATGACAATAAATTTGACTTGAACTAAGGAAGTGCATACTCCAGTTTCTCTACTTACTAGATATACAGTGCCTATAAAAAATATTCACTCCCCTTGGAAGTTTTCATGTTTTATTGTTTTACAACATTGAATCACAGTGGATTTAATCTGTCTTTTTTGACACTAATCAATAAAAAAAACTCGTTAAACCTGAACAAATTTCTACAAATTGGTCTAAATTAATTACAATTGTTAAACACAAAATAATTGATTGCATAATTACTCACCCCCTTCAAGTCAGTATTTAGTAGATACACCTTTGGCAGCAATTACAGTCTTGAGTCTGTGTGGATAGGTCTCTATCAGCTTTGCACATCTGGACACGGCAACATTTCCCCATTCTTTACAAAACTGCTCAAATCTCTCAAATTGCATGGGATTGTGAGTGAACACCCCCTTTCAAGTCCAGCCACAAATTCTCAATTGGGTTGGGGTCTGGACTCAGACTTGGCCACTCTAGAACATTAACTTTGCTGATTTTAAGAGTTTCCTGTGTAGCTGTGGCCTTATGCTTGGGGTCATTGTCTTGCTGGAAAACATACCTTCTCCCAAGTTGTAGTTCTCTTGCAGACCGCATCAGCTTTCCCTCCAGGATTCCCCTATACTTTACTACATTGATTTTACCCTCTACCTTCACAAGCCTTCTAGGCAGGGCCTGTTGCAGTGAAGCTAACTTCAGAGTCTCCCACATGCCTTCTGGCAAACACTAGCTGAGTTTCATGTGAGGTTTTTTCTAACAGTGGCTTTCTCTTTGTCACTCTCCCATAAAGCTATGACTGGTAAAGCACCTAGTCAACAGTTGTTGTATGCATAGTCTCTCTCATCGCAGCCACTGAAGCTTAAAACTCCTCCAGAGTTGTCATAGGTCTCTTGGTTGCCTCCTTCACTAGTCCCCTTCTTGCATACTTACTCAGTTTTTGAGGATGGCCTGCTGTAGGTAGATTTACAGCTGTGCCATTTTTTTTTCAATTTCTTGATGATTGACTTAACTGCACTCGAAGGGATATTCAGTGACTTGGAAATTTTCTTGTATCCATCTCCTGACTTGTGCTTTTCAATAATCTTTTTGCAGAGTTGCTTGGAGTGTCCATTTGTTTTCATGGTGTAGTTTTTGCCAGGGTACTGACTCACCAGCAGGTGGGCCTTTCAGATACAGGTTTATTTTTATTACAATCAAATTTATTATAATCAATTGAAACACCTTGACCACACACAAGTCTCCAAAAACAGATCTCCATTTAACTAATTATGTGACTTCTGAAACCAGCTGGCTGCACCAGTGATGATTTGGTGTGCCATATTAAAAGTGGCGAATACTTACGCAATCAATTTTGTGTTTTATATTTGTAACTAATTTAGATCACTTTGTTGAGATCTGTTTTCACTTTGACACAAAAGTCTTTTTCTGTTGATCAGTGTCCAAAAAAAGCCAAATTAAATCCACTGTGATTCAGTGCTGTAAAACGATAAAGTATGAAAATGTGAATACTTTCCCTAGGCACCCTATAGCTTTATTGTTGAAGTTAAGAATCCAGAAAGTAGCATTGCTGAATTTTCCAATGTTCAGCTTAAGATTGAATTGGGCAGAGGTATGGGAGCCAGTATCTTGAGGGAAAGAGATCAGAATATTTTAAAAAATTCATTGAGTATCACAGTGGTGATAGAAAGTTTGTGAACTCTAGAATTCTCTCTAATTAGGCATAAGTATGGCCTGAACTGGTCCTGGGCATGACTCTAAACTGCAACAGGGGATGAGGCTCTGATTGGGGACTTTCAGAGCTTTGGGGAAAGTGGAGTTACCCCTTGGTCATTCATTGTTCCCAGGGCCACTTTGACCCGGAATGGTAGCACCTACCAGGGTTCCTGCTCAAGATACGAGCGAAGGCCAATGGCAGATCTGGCAGGTTCAGTAACTGAACTTATGACGGAGAAGCCGGATGAGCTAGGACCTCAATTGTCAACGGCTAGTACAGGTGGATGAACATTTGGGAAGAGAAATGGCGATTTCTTTAGTTCACCCAACGGTAGGCAATAGCAAAGCACTGTTGCTAGATACTAGGTTTCCTAGAATCTATTTGCTAAGAAAGCCATGGTCAAACTCACAAAATGTATCACACAACAACAGCTTCAAGAGGATCTTCAAGACAATTCTGAAGATGCTTCGCTCGGTGGGGTTGATTGTGGTCAGCAGGGAATTCCCAACCGTCATCAAGCTACTGCTCATAAAATTCAAGTAACACAAAAGAAAATTATTGCCACTTGGAATGTAAGAACCCTATATCAAGCAGGAAGATTGGACAATGTGATAAATGAAATGGAAAGACTAAAGATTAACATCATGGGAATTAGCGAAGTTCGTGGGATAGGTGCTAGAACATGTCAGTATAGAAATAAAATACTAATTTATTCTTGTGGAACATCCCATACTAATGGAGTAGGAATTCTTATGGATGAAAACATGGCAAAAAGTGCTTTAGGACATTGGGCAATATCAGAAAGAGTGCTCCTTCTTAGATTCAGAGGACAACCATTTCATTTAGCAATTATACAGGTATATGCACCAACAACAGATAGAACAAATGAGGATATAGATAAATTCTATGAACAGCTTGAACAAGCAAAGAATGGATGCAAATCTCAAGATATTGTTATTGTCATGAGAGATCTAAATGCTAAAGTAGGACAAGGGGCTGATGGAAATACCATAGGAAAATTTGGACTAGGGGAAAGAAATGGAAGAGGTGATAAATGGGTAGAATGGTGCAAGATGAATAATCAGGTCATTATGAATATTTACTTTAAAAACCATCCAAGGCACTTGTGGACCTGGAAAAGTCCAGGTGATAACACTAGAAATCAAATTGACTTTATTAGTATAAACCAAAGATTTAGAAACTCAGTGACTCAATGCAAAACATATCCAGGTGCAGACTGTAATAGTGACCATAACCCAGTAGTATGTCATGTAAAAGTAAAACTTAAAAAAACTAAAGGAGCAAAGACCTGAACAATCCCTTGACTACTTACAATTAATTAAAGAAGAAAACTTAAGACAAAAATTTACAATTGAAGTAAGGAATGGATTTCAAAGTCTAGAAATATAATCTGTTGAAGATGATAGCAATCATGTAGAAATGAAATTTAACTCTCTAAAAGATACCTTGGTAGAATCAGCAAAGTCACTGATTCCTAAAAAAGAGAAAAAGCATAAAAAATAAATGGATGACAGATGAAATCAAAAATCTAATGGAAGAAAGGATTAGATTAGATTATGAGAACACTCAGTCCTCTTTTATTGTCATTTAGAAATGCATACATGCATTAAGAAATGATACAGTGTTTCTCCGGAGTGATATCACAGAAAACAGGACAGACCAAAGACCAACACTGACAGAACCACATAATTATATAGTTACAGCAGTGCAAAGCAATACCATAATTTGATGAAGAACAAACCATGGGCACGGTAAAAATAGTCTCAAAGTCCCCGAGCCGATCGACTCCCGAGTTCCCGATAGCAGGCGGCAAAAGGGAGAAATTCCCTGTGATAAACCTCCAGGCACCATCAACTTGCTGATGCCTTGGAAGCAGCCGACACTGAGTCTGTCTGTCCGAAAACTTCGAGCCTCCGACCAGCCCCACCGATACAGCCTCCCGAGCGCCATCCTCTGCCGAGCGCCTTTGACCTCGCCCCAGCCGCTGAAGCACACAAAGCCGAGGATTCGGGGCCTTCTGCTCCGGAGATTCCGGTTAACCACACAGTAGCGGGCATTTCAGAAGTTTTCCAGATGTTCCTCCGTACTCTCACGTCCGTCTTCATCAAATCAGAATTGTGCACGGTCCCCTACTTGACAGATTACAGATATCATTCATTCACCAGAGAGGCCCTGCCATCGCGCCACCATCTTCTCCTAAAGGAGATGGAAGAAAGCAAATCCTATAGAATGTAAGTCCTTAGATAAAAAAGTTAAAAGCTTATGTCAAAAAGTCAAAGAAGAATGGTTAAACCAGGAATGTGAGCAAGTAGAAAGAATCCCTATGACTGATCCAAAAAGGTTACATCAACAAATCAAGAATATCACTGGTAAAAAGCTCCTCTGTTCCTCAGGTGGATGTTTGAAAGCAAAGGAAGGTACCATTATCATGGAAAAAGATGAGTTTATGAACAGATGGACTGAGTATATTCAGGAATTGTTTGAAGACGATTGAGGCGAGAAACCAGAAATTAAGAAAAATATTGAAGGTCCAAGTATTTTAAAATCTGAAGTTCGTAATGCAATAAATAAGATGAAGAAAGGAAGGGCAGTCGGTCCTGATGAATTAGTAATAGAACAAATTATCGCCCTTGAAGATTATGGAATTGAAAAACTTACTGATTTAATCAATGATATTTATGAGACTGGAATAATACCAGAAGAGATGAAAAAACCAGTATTTATCACTCTTCCTAAGAAACCTGGAGCAATAGAATGTGAATTACATAGGACCATAAGTTTAATGAGTTATATCACCAAAATACTTCTCAGAATTTTGATGACAAAGAGCTAAAAGTAAGATACAAGCTGGAATAGGTAAAGAACAATGTGGTTTTCTGAAAGACAAAGGTACACGAAACGCAATATTGATGTTAAGGATACTATCAGAACGAGTTACTCAAGTGCAAAAAGATTTATTTGTTTTATTGATTACACAAAAGCATTTGATAAAGTGAAGCGCAATAAGTTGTTTGAAATATTACAGAAAACTCTAGATCTAGATTCGAAAGACCTCCACCTAATCAGAAATCTGTACTGGGAACAAACTGCCGCTGTAAGAATAGATGGAGAAGTGAGTCAGTTTACGAAAATCGAGAGGCGTTAGACAAGAGTGTGTTTTCTCCTCTGATTTATTTAATGTGTACAGTGAAACAGTATTACAAAAAATAAGAGGCATCTTGGGAATCAAAGTTGGCGGTGAAAGCATCAATAATTTCAGATATGCAGATGACACTGTACGGAGGAAGCACTACAAAACTTAATTGATATAGTTGTTGAAGAAAGTGCAAAAATGGGTCTATCTATCAATAACAAAAAGACAATGTATAGTGATATCCAAAAAGAAGGAGAATCCTATCTGCAGGCTGAGAATAAACGGGAAAGACATAAAACAAGTACAGAACTTTTGCTGCTTAGCAAAAGCCGCGTGAGATCAGATGGCAGGTGCGATGTGGACATCAAAAGAAGAATAGGGATGGCAAAAGACACCTTTACGAGAATGAAGAGTATACTGACCAATACTAAACTAGGCATGACAACCCGCCTCAGAGTACTGAAATGTTACGTTTATCCAGTTATGTTATATGGCTCAGAATGTTGGACAATATCTAGTAACATGAGGAAATGAATTAAAGCAGCAGAGATGTGGTTTTTGAGGAGGATGCAAAGAATATCATTGACGAAATGAATATCTAACGAGGATGTCATGAACAGAGCAAACACAAAAAGAGAAATAATGTATGAGATCATGAAAAGGCAACGTAACTTCATTGGATATGTGATTAGGAAAGAGGAGTTAGAATGCACAATAATTATGGGAGTGATTAAAGGGAAGAAAGTGTGACAAAAGACAAAGTTATCAGAAGATTGATGCCGATGAGAGAGATAAGAGAGACAATGGGGAAACATTCAGAAATGTTAGTGAGAGACGAGAGAGATTAACAAAAAGAGACACAGTTCTGAGTATTGTCAGACCGGTTGCTTTGAACCTGAACTGTTTAAAGTTTGATGGACAGGCGATACCCCAGCAGGGGGATAAAAGGAACAGGTTCGCTAAGGCAAGACACACCACGAGATAACAAGACCCTGGAAGTGCGGTGTGCCCCCCCCCCCCCCATAAGTTGGTGGGAGTTTTGGAGGTCTGGTCGCGGGACCGACCATAGACGCACAGGGTGAAAAGGTACGATCGGCGGGAACCTGGTGTGTGTGTCTGCCCTTGCCTGGGTGCCGGGTTCACTGTGGAAGAATGGTCGTATCCAGAACGGAGGGGTCACAGTCGGTGACCTCGGAAGACAATAAAGGGTTCACCCGAAAGCTGACTGCGAAGAACAAAGGTCTGTCTGAATCAGATTTGTATATTATCTCTCTCTCTCCAACGGCACAACAGCGATTACTGCGAACTGTACTAAGCTGCACTGAGCTCTGCGTCACTTGAGACTGATCATTTTACTCCTAGACTGCGATAGAGCTTGATTGATTCCTATTATCCTAGTTCTGTGTACATGTGTGTTTTATCATTGCTAACCTGTTGCATTTATATCCTTACTATTAGAATACTGTGTTGCTCATTTCTTTAATAAAACTTTATTAGGTTCTGTTAACCAGACTCCAACTAAGTGGTCCATTTCTGCTGGTTTGGCAACAGAGTTACGGGGTACGTAACATAAGCAAGAGGAAGACAAAGACAAATGATGATGGAGACAGCAGCCAGAGAACTGGAAATGAATACCAATGAATTGATTCACTTGACCTGAAACAGGAGTGCGTGGGCCATGACAGTCAAAACTCAAACTGGGCACGGCACCTGATGATGATGATGGCCTAAACTGTGAGTTCTTGACATACTCTTAAAAACTAGATAAAGAGAACACAGTGAAATAAATAACACAAAACATTATATTTGTTCATTTATTTATTGAGAAAAATGACCCAATATTACATGAATTTGTTGGAAAAAGTATGTGAACCTCTGGGGTAATGCCTTCTACAAAAGCTATCCACAGGGCCTGTTCTTCTCAAAGTTATGTTTATGTGCATCATGCCTCGATTAAAACAACTTTCAGAGGACCTTAGAAGAAGAATTGTAGAGATGCATGGAGCTGGAAAAATCTAAAGAAGCATTTCTAAAGACCTGAGTGTTCATCAATCCACAGAAAGAGTCATTACTGTATAAAGGGTCACACAAGTTACTGAAAGCAATGATCCTTATGCTTTTTCCAACAAATACATGTAATATGCAATCATTTTTCTCAATATTTAACAAATGAACAAGTGTAATGTTTTTTGTGTTATTTAATTGGGATCTCTTATCTAGTTTTAGGACTTATGTGAAGAATTGATCACATTTTAGATCATATTTATGTCAAAATACACTTCTACAGGATTCACAAACTTCCCAGCACCACTGTAGTCTTTTCCACCAAAGGGAATCACAACTTTTGACCAGGCAGTGTGTATGTAAACATGAGGAATTCTGCAGATGCTGGAAATTCAAGCAACACACATCAATGTGTGTATGTAGCTGTATAACAAATGATTGGCATTTAAGATGAATTGCTTTCATAAATTTCCTGAATGTAGATTTGTTTTTGAGTGGCAATTTATTTTAACTTTATTTTTTGATTTCTCTTTAATTCAAGGAAAAAAATGGTTATTGCCCTGGTTTTGATATCCACATCCCTGTGGGATTGGTTTTCAGTGACTAAGATACATGAGCCAGAATGCTCGTTTCACTTGAGTAATCATCGTTTAGCCCATGTTGAAGCATTTGAACCATGAAACCCTACCATTAACCAAGGGGTTTGTGGACCCCAGGTTTCCTCTGATTTAGAGGAAACAAATTTAAAGGGAACTGGGCATTTGCTTATTATATATCTCTGTTACATCTCTTGGATGCTTTATTGTCTTCCGGTTTTCACCCCCGCCCCCCAGGAATTTCTGTTGAATTGTTTGCACAGAGATCTGCAAGCTGGCATAAAGGACTTATCCAAAGAAGAGAGGTTATGGGAAGTGCAACGAATTTTAACAGCACTAAAGCGGAAACTTCGTGAAGCTAAAAGGCAGGTGAGTTTCAGTGGATCTTTCCTTTATGGCAAGGTCAACATAAGAGTTGTAGAAGAACCTAAAAGGCATTCTCCTCATCTGTGTTTGTAATGTTTTAGATTAAGTAAGAAGGTTTCATGCTTTTAGCTTAAGATGGTGTTCCTGTACATTTTCATGTAGGTTATGCTACTGATAAGAATATTCCTTCAGTATTCTAATTTAGAATTCAATCCCTAATGAGAGACCAGCAACAACTTAAAAAAAAAGGCTATGTGCATTGAAAAAGACATTCAAGAGAGTTTTAAATTCAAAATTATGAACAAGCAAACATGATCTTTATTATGTGTATGTGGGCATTGCTGCAACGTGGAAAGAGTCACAACTGAAAGCTAGATTACTTGTTACACTTAAGCGGCTTGCTATGCTACTCACAGTTACATCAAATGGGGTGCTCTGGAACTGCACCGACATAAAAGCCACTCGGAATAAAATGGCAGATTTTCTTTCCAGGTTTCTAGTTGAACTGGTGAAATTTTAGAATAATCAGCCACTAACTTTTTATTCAAATGATTTAATTAATTGAGATTCCCTGTTTGATGTACATAATATCTCTAGTTATTATTTCAGTTTTCTATATTGCTAACTAATAATCTATCAGTAATTTTGTATCCCAGCTACTATTATTTCTCCTGTAAGCTTAAAGCACTTTTACTAGAAATTTTATGCAAATATAACAGATGGCATAACTGTATAAAATTGCATACTATTTTGTATGGCATTAGAGTTCTGTCATCTCTGACTTTTTTCTTCTTTCTCCATATGTAATTTTACCACATTAGTTCTGTTATTGGTACCGATGCTTTAGCTGGCAGGGAAGGGTAGTAGCAGAATTCTGCTTTTGCACCTGTCATCCAACTGCTCCAGATTGTGTTGTGTCTCATTCACTGCCACCTCCCCCAACCATCCAGCCTTTAAAATTAACAGATGGAGCTGATTGTCAAATCGGACTTTAATCCTAGATTTGATACAATAGAAATAGATTACTATATTCTAACTTTTTATTAGCAGGAAACATTGAAACTCTCGAATGTTGAACTTATTAGATAAGGTGGATGTGGAGAGGATGTTTCCCATGGTGGGGGTAGCCAGAACTAGAGGGCACAGCCTCAAAATTGAGGGGCAACCTTTTAGAACAGAGGTATGGACGAATTTTTTTTAGCAGAGAATAGTGAATCTGGATGCTCTGCCTCAGACTGTAGTGGAGGCCAAGTTCGTGGGTATATTTAAAGCAGAAGTTGATAGTTTGATTGGTCAGGGCATCAAAGGATATGCAAGAAGGCAGGTGTATGGTGTTGAGTGGGATCTGGGATCAGCCGTGATGGAATGGCGGAGCAGACTCAATGGGCCGAATGGCCTAATTCTGTTCCCATGCCTTATGGTCTTATGGACATTGGAATTTTCAGTTGAATTGTTACAATTTTTTATTATACCCTTACACCCAGTTGAAGCTTCCCATATTTCCCACTGTTTCTGGAAGTTTTGATTCTGGGCACTTGTCTCCCCCTTAATTTGGTAAGGATTCAAACAATTGTTCTTACCTAGCTTTAGATGTTGGAGTCCTATTGAGCACTTATTCCTTGCCTCTCACTTTCAAAACAATAAATGCCTGATACATCTTTCATTTGAATTGTTTTCCAATTTTACTGCTGTATTTATTAACAGGCAATGAAAAGAGATGCACTTTTTTCACTTTGAATCTAAAAATTGTTAGTGGCTCTTAAATTTAAAAAAACCACGCTCATCCATGTCATTTAGTGAATCTACAGTGACTCCTAACAGAATTTTTAATGTGTAGTGTATATTTTTCCTTTCTCTGTTCATCTGGCCTCAGTTCATCTGCTGAAATCCTTGTCATTATTAACTGTATGCTTGACAGCTATAATGCTCTCTTGCCTGATCTACTATCTTCCATCACCTATAAAGAGACTAATCCAAAACTCATCAGCCTGAATTCACCCATCACCCCTGTGCTTGCTGACTTATACTGGGTCCCATTTAAACAATGGCTCAATTTAAAGTTCTTGCTCTTATTTTCAAATCCCACGTTGGATCAAGGTAGTGATCAAAGCTAATTCTATTTGTCTGTGTTTGATTCTCTATCTCTCTAAACCTTTCTTATCCATGTACCCCTCCAAATATCTTTTAAATGGTGCAATTATATGCCCTCTAGCTTCCCCTGGTAGCTCATTTCATATACCCAACACATTGTGTGGAAAAACTTACCCCTTTTGATATGTCCCCTCTCTCCTCATATTTTGACCTCTAGTTTAAGAATCCCTTAGCCAGGGACAAAGACTGACCGTCCAGCTTAAACATGATCCATCATTTGCCTGAGAAAGTGGAATCATTATAGTACTTAAGTGGAATACAAATCGGAAGAGTGCATCTACTAGACAGGAGAAATTGTTGACGTAATAGAAATACTCGAAACATGTCAGTGATTTTATCTGTTTGCTTCTATGTAATTATAGGAATGTGAAACAAAGATTGCTCAAGAAATTGCTAGCCTTTCAAAGGAAGACGTTTCTAAAGAAGAAATGAATGAGAATGAAGAGGAGGTCATTAATATTCTACTAGCTCAGGTATGCTCAGCTGCAATATGATATAATCCTACTTAATGCTTAAAATGCCAGTTTGTCCTTTTGTTCTTGAGATATTATCTGAGCTAATGGTTAGTTTCACAAAGGTTTTAACTCATTTTAAAGGGGATGGAAACTCAGAATGATTTTGGCTTGGGTCCTAGTTGCACAAATTGGAAGAATGCACGTGACACAAAATTTGGAAATGTTAATAAGAAAAATATCTGCAGACCTAGGAGTTATAAACTGTCAAAATGTGTAACTATTTAGCTGAAGAAATGCAGAACTCTGCCTTTCGAAGGAGAAAGAAAACAAAGCACTATAAGGAGATTCAAAACATAGGTGTGAGACTTTGTACATACGTATCTTCGAAGTTCATAAGGCACTCTAGAAAATTGCCTTTTGTTTGTGTTCAAGTTTATTGTACCTCTTACTGTACATATATACAACCAAATAAAACAATGTTTTTCTAGACCACGGTGCACCTACAAAGCATATATCACACATAGCACATAAAACAAAAATATTACCATAAGTAAATAAAATAAAATATAATTCAATATACATGTAGTGTGCTCCACAGGTAAATAGTAAACAGCTTGCTGTCCTGGTGACGAGACCTCAGTGGTGGTAGGGTATTCATTAGTCTCAAAGCCTGAGGGAAGAAGCTCTTACCCAGTTTGGCAGTCCCAGTCCTGATGTTTCTGTACCTCCTTCCTGATGATAGTGGGTCAAAGAGATGGTGGGATGGATGATAGGGATCCTCAGCAATGCTTTGGGCTCTTTGTCTACGATGTTCCCAGAAAATATCACAAATAGTGGGGAAGGAGACTCCAGTGTCCTCCAGGGCAGGTTTTATTATCTTCTGTAGGGACTTGTGATCCAGTGCCTTACACTTTCTGTACCACGCAGTGATGCAGTCAGACTCTGAGTACTGTGAGATAAGAAGGTTTGGTCCAAGTTAATTGGCAGTGCTTAGTAAACAGCCAACTGATCAGAACTGGAAAATGGCTAGAGTTGATGGCTAGAATACAAAAAAAATACACTAAGAAGAATTGAATTCTTCAAAGAATTGAGTTTCATGGAAAATATGTTATTAAAACTGA
This sequence comes from Mobula birostris, assembly GCF_030028105.1. Classification (NCBI taxonomy): domain Eukaryota; kingdom Metazoa; phylum Chordata; class Chondrichthyes; order Myliobatiformes; family Myliobatidae; genus Mobula; species Mobula birostris. The sequence continues at coordinate 89,980,315 of NC_092370.1, read as the reverse complement.
GCAGTCTAAAATAGGCTAGGGTTGAAATTATGGCAGAAAATCATCTTGGTTGCCCTTAATTGTGAATTCTAAGGGATGTTGAATTGTTTGAATTCTGTGGTGAGCTATCTACATTTACAAGAAAAGGTTTGTGAATCCTTTGCAAGTACCTGGTTTTCTGATAACCTGAGGTCTGATCTTCAACTAAGTCACAGTAAATAGACAAACATAATCTGCCTAAATTAATAACACACAAAAAATTGTACTTTTTTGTCGTTATTGAACACATTGTTTAATCATTCACAGTCTAGTCTGGAAAAAGTATGTGAACCCTTGTACTTAATAACTGGTAGAACCTCCTTTAGCAGCAATAACCTCCACCAAACGTTTCCTGTAGCTGCTGATCAGACTTGCATAACGGAGAGGAGGAATTTTAGACCATTCCTCCATACAAAACTATTCCAGTTTTATCAATATTTCGGGGATATTTTGCATGAACAGCCTTCAGGTCATGCCACAGCATCTCAATTGGGTTAAGGTCTGGAAACTGACTTAGCCATTCCAAAACACACATTTTCTTAATTTTAAACCAATCTATTTCTGATTTACTCTTGTGTTTTGAATCACTTCTTGTTGTATCATCCAACTTCTACCCTGATATTCTCCTGTAAAATGTTTTGATACAATTTTGAATTCATTTTCCCCTCAACTCCAGTCCCTGAAGCAGCAAAGCAGCCCCAAACTAGGAAGCTCTTTGCACCGCACTTTACAGTTGGGATGAGGTGTAGGTGTGCAGTGCCCTTTTTCCTCCAAATCTTTTGCTGTTACCCTTGGCTTCTTTTTCACCTCCTTCAGCATTGCATGTTGTGCTCTTGGTGTGATCTTTGCAGGATGCCCACTTCTAGGACATCCATTTGTGGACAATTTCTCTTACTGTGGACTGATGGGTCTTTAGAAATGTTTTGTAGCCATTTCCAGCTTCATGCATCTCTACAATTCTTCTAAGGTCCTCTGAAAGTTGTTTTGATTGAGGGATGGTGCACATAAACAGACCTTTCTTGAGAAAAGCAGGCTCTGTCAAAAACCTGATTTTGTGTGTCTTTTTTATAGGGCAAGGCACCTCTACAACCCACACCTCCAATATCATCTCATTGATCGGAACACCTAACTCCAAATAGCTTTTGTAGAAGGCATTACCCCAGAGGTTCACATACTTTTTTGAACCTAGACTGTGATTGTTTAAATGGTGTACTCAATATTGACAAGAGGATGTACAATTTTTAAAAAAATTATTCATTTACTGGATGTGGGTGTCGCCAGCTAAGCCAGCATTTATTGCCCATCCCTAGTTGCCCTTGAGAAGGTGGTGATGAGTTGCCTCCTTGAACTGCTGCAGTCTCTGAGGTGTAGGTACACCTACAGTGCTGTTAGGGAGGAAATTCCATGATTTTGACCCAGCGATAATGAAGGAATGGCGATTTCCAAGTCAGGATGCTGAGTGGCATGGGGAGGTGGATTTCCGAGTGGTGGTGTTTCCAGGTGTCTGCTATTCTTCTAGATGGTAGTGGTTGTGGGTCTGGAAGGTGCTGCCTTAGGAACTTTGTTACGCTGTTGCAGTGCACCTTGTAGATAGTAGACACTGCTACAACTGTTCGTCAATGGTGGAGGATTGGATGCTTGTGGAAGGGGTACCAATCAAGTGAGCTGCCATGTACTGGATGTTGTCAAAATTCTTGAGAGTTGATGGAGCTGCACTCATCCAGGTGAGTGGTGAGCATTCCATTACACTCCTGACCTGAGCCTTGTAGATGGTGGACAGGCTTTGGGGAATCAGAAGGTGAGTTACACGCCACAGGATTCCTAGCCTTTGACCTGCTCTGGTAGCCACGGTATTTATATGGCTAGACCAGTTCAGTTTCCTGTCAATGGTAACCCCCAGGATGTTGATAGTAGGGGATTCAGTGAAGGTGATGCCACTGAATGTCAATGGATGATGGTTAGAGCCTCTCTTGTTGGAGATGGTCATTGCCTGGCAGTTGTGTGGCTTGAACGTTACTTGCCACTAAGCCTGGATATCGCTCAGGTCCTAGTGCATTTAGGTATGAACTAGTGCACTATCTGAGGAGTCACGAATGGTGCAGAGCATTGTGCAGTCATCTGCGAACATCCCCACTTCTGACCTTATGATGGAAGGAAGGTCATTGATGAAGCAGCTGAAGATGTTTGGTCCTAGGACACTTCCCTGAGGAACTCCTGCAGTGATGTCCTGAGGATGAAATGACTGATCTCCAACCACCAGAACCATTTTCTTTTGTGTCAGGTATGATTCCAACCAGCGGAGGGTTTTCCCTCTGATTCCCATTGACTCCATTTTAGTTAGGGCACCTTGATGCCATGCTCGGTCAAATGCTGCTTTGATGTCGAGAGCTATCACTCTCACTGGATTAGTGATTGTGTGTTATTAGTTTAGGCAGATCGTCTTTGTCTGTAATTGTGACTTAGATGAAGATCAGACCACGTTTTATGAGTAATTAATGCAGAAAACCAGGTAATTGCAAAGGGTTCACAAACTTGTTTTTGCAACCGTCTATCTCCTTGTTCTCAAGTCAGTTTTTGGGATATATGCCATTGGGCAAAATGAGGCATGAATTCCAAGTTTTAAACTAAAATATTGCTATCCCTCAATGTTTGTTTCATACTCTTCACCACCTGCAACTCCTCACCATCACCCTCAACTAATTCACTTTTTTTTTAAAACTCTCCTTATGTATTTACGATGGTTTGAGGTTTTTAGCATTTAAGCTAAGTCTCTAAAGTTGGTATAATTAGCAGGACTTCAGGGACTTGGAAACATGCTACATTGGCCCCCAAAGCCCACTTTTTCCAAACCAGCCCATTTATATCCAACTGTGCCTAGCTAAAATCTTAAGCATAGAAATTTTTAAAAATGTAGGAAATCTGAAGTAAAAATTGAAACTGCTAGTACCACTCTAACAGGTCAGGCAGCATCTGTGGAAGATGTTTCAGGATGTGGGGAAAAGAGAACGACATTACCTTTAACTTGCAGAGAAAATGGGAGGATAGATAAGGAATCTCTGATAAGTTGAGGATAGAGTTGCACAGGCAGGTCAGGGTGGGATGGAGAATTAAAGTAGCAAGCAACAGGGAGCTTCAGGTCATCCCAGCAGATTAAACACAGATGTTTTACAATGTTTAGTTTCTACAGTGTACAAGAGACCATTTTATGACTGTCAGATGTATTGTACTATGGCTGAGGATGGTTAAAGTCAGCACTTGTAGTGATATGATTGACGATGACTGGAAAGGGTTAGGATGGACTTAAGTGTTGTATCAAAATTTATCTGTGAGAATCTTTACTTATATAAGGAACTGGAGATCTCTAATAATTGTAGTCCTATACTACATAATTCATTGACTAAGAAGAAAACAAATGGAAGATAATATAGTTTCAGATTAGTAATGTGCTCCATAGCCATTGGTTTAAATCATTAAAACATGCTGTCTTCCCCATGATATGTGATACTTACGTAGTTTACCCCTCTCCACTTTGATGTCACCTTTTTGTCATTCTCAAGTTGCTTTCATTCTCACATTGAAGAATTGTTTTAAAGGAGAATGAAATCCTGACCGAACAGGAAGAATTGCTGGCCATGGAGCAGTTTTTACGAAGACAGATTGCATCTGAAAAAGAAGAAATTGAACGTCTTAGAGCAGAGATTGCAGAAATTCAGAGGTAAGTAAAATGCTGTAGTACAGAGAACATTGTTTAAACTCTTGTACATATGAATGTTACAATTTGGGGCAATAAGAAACTTGGCCCATCAAAGGTGCTCCACTATTTAATAGGGTGAAGGTGATTGTAACTGCAGGTCTGCATTCCAATCAATCTACCTTATTATTACAAAGACCAAGCTTCCACTGCCCTTCGCAAAAGAGTTTCAAATTGTCATGAATCTCAGAAAAAAGATTCTCCCATGGGAGAAAGCACCCTCTCCACATCCACCCTGTCAGACTCAGGATCTTGAGTTTCAACCAAGTCCCCTTTCATTCTTCGAAACTCCATAGGATATTAGCTTCATTTGTCTAATCTTTCATCATAAGGTAAACTGCCTATTACAAGTACTACTGTGGCAAACCTCTGAACTGCTAACACATTTATGTCCTTTATTAACTAAGGAGACCAAAATGATACTCAGCATCGCTGATGAGGTCTCACCAGTACCTATAAAAGTGAAACAAAACCTCCTTTAAACAAGTTCCTAAGCAATAAACCATGACATTGTGGTAGGTTTCATAACCACTTGCTGCCATTTGTGAAACATACACTAGGGCACCTTGATCACTCTGTAACTCAGAGCTCTGTATTCTTTTGCCATTTAGATAATTGTTTTTTTTTGTAATCTTTCCTATCAAAATGGGCATTTTCACATTTTCCCACACAACCCTCCATTTGCCAAAATCGTTGCGTACCACACTTAACTATCCATGTCGTTTTTTGGAGCTTCTTTATGCCTTCTTCAGTTTGCTCTCCTACATAATCAGCAAATTTGGCAGCCAAATGTTCACCCCAGTCATTTATATAAATTGGGAGGCAGTCTCTTGTGTCTTTGCCCTTTCTTGCAGCAAACCCAAATCTCTTGTAAATGAGGAAATCAATCCAATTCACTTTAAACTGATTCAGCTGGCTTGGCATTTGCAGCTCTATTTCATTCAGTGATATCTGCTTCTGCTTAAAATGGCAAATACTGAATGGCAAGTGTTTCTCTGGTATATATGACTAATAAACTCTTCTCAGGCTTCTAGACAGGTACAGGTATTGATTTTAACCAACATTTCAATGACAAACTTTGCTGTCTTCTTCAGGGCTGATGCCTAGGGCATGTCTAGTCTAGTGGTATTTATACCCCCGTCGTTCATCCCTCCTGAGGACTCACCAATCAGGAGGGATGGATGACGGGGTATATATACTATCAGACTAGACATGCCTAGGCATCATCCCTGATGAAGATTTCAGAGCTTGTCATTGAAATGTTGGTTAGAATCAATAACTACCTGGTTGGAAGCATGAGAACAGTTTAATAGCAGTACTGAGTTTGATGGTCACATGATGTGATAGACTTGGTTTGAGAATCAGAAAAATATACAAACAATGTTTCTTAAAATGTGGCTCAGTGCTGAGTGAAATAAGGTTTTATTAGGCCATCTGGCCCGTCAAGTCGGCTCCACTATTTCATCATGGCTGATCCATTTTCCCTCTTAGCCCCAATCTCCTGCCTTCTCCCCCTTATCCCTGCATATCCTGACCAATAAAAAAAATCTATCAACATGTGCTTAAATATATAATTGAAAGAAAAATTTTGTGAACCCTTTCCAATTACCTGGTTTTCTGCATTAATTACTCATAAAATGTGGTCTGAGCTTCATCTAAGTTACAATAATAGACATACACAATCTGCCTAAACTAATAACTCGCAAACAGTTGTACTTCTTCTCATCAATACTGAGTACACCATTTAAACAATCACAGTCTAGGTTTGAAAGAGTATGTGAACCTCTGGGGTGATGCCTTTGACAAAAGCTATTTGGAGTCAGGTGTTCCAATCAATGAGATGAGATTGGGATGGTCTGCCCTTTAAAGTAGATACACAGAGTCAGGTTACTGTAGAGCCTGCTCATCTCTAGAAAGATCTGTTTAAGTGCACCATGCCTCAATCAAAACAACTTTCAGACGACCTCAGAATAAGAATTGTCGAGATGCATAAAGCTGGAAAAGGCTGCAAAAGCATTTCTGAAGAGCTGAGTACTCATCAGTCCACAGTAAGAAATTGTCTACAAATGGAGGAAACTGGATACTTTTGCTAATTTCCCTAGGAGTGGGCGTACTGCAAGGATCACACTAAGAACACAATGTGCAATACTGAAGGAGGTGAAAAAGAACCCAAGGGTAGCAGCAACAGACCTGCAGAAATCTCTAGAACGTGCTAAAATGTTTGTTCATGTATCCACTATAAGAAAAACACGGAACAGGAATAGTGTTCATGGAAGTACACCACTGAGGAAACCACTACTCTCCAAAACAAAACATTGCTGCACACCTCAAGTTTGCAAAAGACCACCTGGATATTCTACAACGCTTCTGGGACAATGCGCTGTGGACAGATGAGACAAAAGTTGAACTTTTTGGCAGAAACACACACTGCTATGTTTGGAGGTAAAAGGGCACTACACACCAACACTAAAAGCTCCTCCCAACTGTGAAGCATGGTGGAAAGAGTATCATGGTTTGGGACTGCTTTGCTGCCTCAGGACCTGGACAGCTTGCAATTGTTGAGGGAACAATGAATTCAAAATTGTATCAAAACATTTTGCAGGAGAATGTCAGGGTCGCACTCTTATCACCTGAAGCTTTAAAAGGAGTTAGATGATGCAACAAGACAATGATCCAAAACACAAGAGTAATCAACAACGGAATGGTTTAAAAAGAAGAAAATTTGTGTTTTGGAATGGCTAAGCCCAGACAACCCAAATGAGATGCTGTAGCATGACCTGATATGATCCAATATCCACTCTCACCTCTCTTTTACATTTTATGTATCTGAAGAAATTTTTGGTATTCTCTTCAATATTGTTGGCTGATTTACTTTCGTATTCCATCTTTTCCTTCTTGATGACTTTTTTAGTTGTCTTCTGTTGGTTTTTAAAAGCTCCCCAATCCTCTTACTTCCCACTAATTTTTGCTCTATTATATGCCCCCTCTTTGGCTTTTATGTTGGCTTTGATTTCTCTTGTTAGCCATGGTTGTGTCATCTTGCCTTTAGAATACTTCTTCCTCTTTGGGATGTATATATCCTGTGCCTTCTGAATTGCTTCCAGAAATTCCAGCCATTGCTGCTCTGCCGTGGTCCCTGCTAGTGTTCATTTCTGATCAATTTTGGCCAACACCTCTCTCATGCTTCTATAATTCCCTTTACTTCACTGTAATACTGATGCATCTGACTTTAGCTTCTCCTTCTCAAATTTTAGGGTGAATTTGATAATATCATGATCAGTTGCCTTAAGATTTCTTTTACCTTAAGTTCTAATCATTTCCAGTTCATTGCAAAATATCCTATCCAGAATAACTGATCTCCTAGTAGGCTCACCACAAGCTGCTCTAAAAAGCCCACTCATACACATTCTATAAATTCCTCCTCTTGGAATCCAACAGCAACCTGATTTTCCCAAATTACCTGCATATTGAACTCCCCTTTGTCTATTGTAACATTGCCCTTTTGCCATGCATTTTCTATCTTTTGTTGTAATTTGTAGACCACTTCCTTAATACTGTTTGGGGATATTTTTACCCTTGCAGTTCCGTAGCTCTACCCACAACTATTCAGCACCTTCCGACCCAATGTCACCTCTTTCTAATGTTTTGATTTCATTTTTTTTTACCAACAGAGCCATGCCACCCCCTCTGCCTACCTGCTTGTCCTTTTGATACAATGTGTAGCCTTGGATGTTAAGCTCTTAGTTATTATCTAATTTCAGCCATGATTCTGTGATACCCACCACATCATACATGCCAATCTGTAACTGTGCTACAAGTTCATCTACCTTATTCCGTATAATGCGTGCATTCAAATACAACACCTTCAGTCCTGTATTCATCCTTTTCAATTTTGTCTGCCTTTTACATTGCAACTCAATTTTGCCCTATCATCAGCCTCTCCTTGCTGGGTGTCTCACTGCGCAGTGCCTGTTTGTAAACCAACTACCTCTTTCTCAGCACTATCACTCCATTTCCCATCCCCTGCCAAATTAGAATGTTTTTGTGCTGTTTGTTTCATAGCCGTCAGCAACAGCATGGTCGTAGTGAAACAGAGGAGTACTCTTCTGAAAGTGAGAGTGAAAGTGAGGATGAGGAGGAGCTGCAGCTCATCCTGGAAGATCTTCAGCGACAAAATGAAGAGTTGGAGGTAATTTATAACATTAATAGGTGCTCTGGCAGATTTACAAAGCCGTACAAACAATTTAGTTTATTGGTATTAGTAAATCTTTAGTCAGATCATTTTCATGTACTTTATTTTTTATAGCTAAAATTATTAGAGTTCTGGAAATTTAACACCCAGAGATTTAATTGGCTAGGAAGAGTTATATTAACTAATCAGAATCTTCGTTCCTTCCTTTGTTTCAGGATGTTCTACATTGAAAGTAATTCACTACAAAGTACTGTAATCTCCAGCCAACTGCTGAAAATAATGAAAGTACTAACATACCAATGAATGTATAGAATCAGTCAATCCACTAAGTGCAGACCTGCTGAGGTTCCCAAATGGGCACAAGATCCAAAGGGTGCATAAAGAATTCATGAGGAGGTTGCCAGACTGGAAGGCTTGAAATATAAGGAGAGATTGGATATGCTGGGATAATAGGAGGTTGAATGGCAACCTTATAGAGTCATAGAGCACTACAGCAAAGTCCTAACCTATTCAGCCTTTCCATATAACCTGGGTCCTCGAGTCCTGGCAGCATTCTTGTAAATTTTATTTCTTTGCACTCTTACAGTCTTATTGACAATTGTCCTGTAGGTAGGTGACCAGAACTTCAAATTAGGCTAATCAACATCTTATACAGCTTCAATATAACATCCCAACTCCTGTACTCAGTACTTTGATTAATGAAGGCCAATTATGTAAGCTTTCTTTACAACTCTATCTACCTGTCACACTACTTTCAAAGAATTATGGCTCTGTATTTCTAGATCCCTCTCTGTTCTACCACATTCTTCAGTGCCCTACCACTCATTGTGCAAGTCCCACCCTGCTTTGTCCTCCCAAAGTGCAACACCTCACACTTGGCTGCATTAAATACCATCTGCTATTTTTCCACCTCGTCCAGATCCCGCTGCATAGTCTTCCTTGCTGTCCACTACACCACCAATCTCAGTGTCATCTGCAAATTTGCTGATCCAGTTTACCACATTATCATCAAGATTGTTGATATAGATGGCAAACAACAATGGACTCAGCATCAATACTTGTCACAGGGCTCCAGTCAGAGAGGCAACCATCTTCTACCACTCTCAGGCTCTCCTGCAAAGTCAACGTCTAACCCAATTTACCTCATCTCAAATGCCAAGTGACTGAACCTTGATCAACCTCCCATGGAGGACCTTGTCAAAGGCCTTGCTAATGTTCATGTAGGCAACATTCACTGCGTAGGCTTCTTCAACTTTCCTGGTAACTTCCTCAAAACTCACTCAGATTGGTTAGATACGACCTACCATGCACAAAGCCATGATGACTATCCTTAATCCCTGTCTATCTAAATACTTACATATCCAGTTCCTAGAATACTTTCCAATAACTTACCCACTACTAATGTCAGGCTTACCAGCCTCTTATTTCATGGATTATTCTTAGATCCTTTCTTAAACAACAAAACAACATCAGCTATCCTCCAACAACTCACGCGTGGCTGAGGACATTTCAAATATCTCTGCTAGGGCCCCTGTAATTTCTGCACTAGCCTCCCATTGTGTCCAAGGGAACACTTTGCCAGGCCTTGAGGATTTGCCTCAATAGAGCAAACACCACCTCCTCAGTAATCTATAGGTTTCATGACTTCACTGCTACTTTACCTAAAACCTATAGGTCTATCCATCTCCCAAGTAAATACAGTTGTGAAAATCCATTTACAATTCCCCCCCCTCTCCCCCCCCCCCCTTTGGCTCCATGTACAGATGAGCACCCTGATCTTCCAAAGGACCAATTTTGTCTCTTGCTATCCACTTGCTCTTAATATATCTGTAGAAGCCCTTGTGATTATCCTTCACTTTGTCTGCTAGAGCAACTTCATGCTGCCTTTTATCCCTCCTGATCTCCAATAGTGTTCTCTTGCATTTTTTTATAGTCCTCAAATACCTAATTTGCTTCTTCCTGCGTATGCCTACTATGCACCCCCTAAGGCCTCAATCTCTCTGGAAAATCAAGGTTCCCTAAACCTGTTATCCTTGCCTTTTATTTTGACAGAAATATACAAGCTCTGTACTCTCAAAATTTCACTTTTGTAGACCATCCACTTACCAAGTACATCTGTCCAACCATCACCTTTCTCCAATTTAGAATCTCAACCTGAGGACCAGACCTATCTTTCTTTGTAATTATCTTGAAACTAATGGCATTCTGATCACTAGATGGAAAGTGTTCCCCTACATAATCTTATGTCACCTGTCTTGTCTCATTCCATAATAGGAGATCTAGTATCACACTCTCTCTAGTTGACTTCTATGTACTGATTAAGGAAACTTTCTTGAACACATTTGACAAGTATCCTATCCAGCCCTTTTACACAATGGGAGTTCCAGTCAATGTGTGGAAAGCTAAAATCACCTATTTTCACATTCTTAAGTTTCTTGCAACAACCTGCAATCTCTGTACAAATTTGCTGCTCTAAATCCTGCGGATTTCTGGGTGGGTTATGATATCACATTAATGTGGTCATCCTGTTCTTATTCTTCAGTCCCACCCATACAGCCCCAGTGGGACAGAGCTCTCCAGTCTGTTCTATCTGAGCACCACCATGACCTTTGCTTGAAGTAGTAAAACCACCCCTTTTCCTTTTATTCCCTCCTACTCTGTCACATCTAAAACAACAGAACCCTGGAACATTGTAGCCATTAGTGAGACTTGGCTGCACGAGGGGCAGGACAATGTCATAATTCCTCATGCTGATCCATGCCCTAAGCTCATCCATCTTTCCTATAATACTCCTTACATTGAAATATACACACTTCAGCACATTATGCCTACCATGCTTAGTCTTTTGATTCCTGATTTTGTAGGCTTAACAACATCTTCCCACAACCACTCCACTATCTGCTCTGACATGAGGAAATCTGCAGATGCTGGAATTTCAAGCAACACACATAAAAGTTGCTGGTTCCTGATGAAGGGTCTCAGCCCAAAATGTTGACTGTACCTCTTCCTAGAGATGCTGCCTGGCCTGCTGCATTCACCAGCAACTTTTATGTGTGTTATCTGCTCTGACAGTCTTCTTCCCACCCCTCTGAAACTATAATTTTGAACCCCCCCCCCCCCTCGGTACGGCACTAGCAAACCTTCCTGCAAGGATATATCCTCCGTCCAGTTCAGGTGCAAACTGTCCCTCTGTACAGGTCACATTTTTCCTGGAAGAGAGCCAAATCATACTAAAATTTTAAGCCCTCCTTCCTACACGATTTCCTTAGCCGTGTGTTAAACTATATGATCTTCCTATTTCCGGCCTCACTAGCATGTGGCATGGGTAACAGCCCTGGAAGTCCTGTCCTTTAACTTAGCACCTAACTCTCTGAACTTACTTTGCAGCACTTTGTTATCCATCCTACCCATATCATTGGTACTGACGCAGACCATGATCTCTGGCTCTTCATCCTCCCACGTAAGAATGCTGTGGACTTGATCTGAGTTGTCCCTGATTCTGGCAACCGGGAGATAACATACTATGTGGGACTCTCGTTCTCATCTACAGAACCGCCTGTATGTTCCCTAACCAATGCATCTCCTATCATTATAGCTCGCCTCTTCTCCTCTGCTAGGGCATTCCCCTTGCAGAGGAAGATAAAATTATGAGGGGAGTAGATAAAGGTGGATGTTCATGGTCTTTTTTCCCAGGGTAGGGGAGTTAAAGTTTATCGAGCAAAGGTTTAATATGTGAGGGAAGTAGTTTAAAAGGGACATCCTTTTCCACACAGTGGGTGGGTGGGTGGGTGGGTGTATATGGAATGAGCTGCCAGAAGAAGCAGATACAGGTATATGGATAAAAAAGGCCTAGGGGTTGGGAGCCAAATGCAGGCAAGTGGGACTAGCTCAGATGAGTATCTTGGCCTGTTTCTATGCTGTATAACCCTGTCTTTATCCAGCACCTTCCATCTATAACCTGGCAAATGTAAGACTTCAGAGATGATGATGCTTTTCCAAAGTATAAGAATATATATTTTTGAATTTCAGAAATGAGAAATAATGTTAATGTGCCAACTGTTAATATTCATTTATTCTTGTATAAGGTGAAGAACAACCATCTGAACCAAGCAATCCATGATGAACGAGAAGCCATTATTGAGCTGCGAGTGCAGCTTCGACTGTTGCAAATGCAAAGACTGAAACAAGAACAGCAGCCTCAGGAGGATGGAGAAGAACGGGGAGATAATGCCACTGGTGCTCTCCAGCACAGAGATGCTGTAAGCGATGCGAGAATTGCACATGAGCAACCCAAGTCTGTGAAGGAAACGTTAAAACCCTCTCCAAGCAAAGATCGTAAGGAGACTTCAATCTGAAGAGCTCCAAGCAATTTGTTGCATTGCAGCTGCACTTAAATCTTTGACCAGAAAGCTGTACAAGCGGTGAACTGTAACAGTTGTTAAAATCTTTCTCTACATTTTTGGTGAATAAAAGATTCCAATGATATCCCAATTATAAGGTCAAAAGCAATGAGGTGAAATGGTGTTTGGTAAGCGCATTAGACAAATCATTTGAATTTTTTAAAAAAAGTAGAAAATGGGGTTCTGTTTTGTTAGAAGGACTGTGAAGACTCTGGGCCATTTTTTGTTTTTAATTATGCATGTGGAAATACTTTATTTTAACTGAATTTTCCCTATTAAATAAAAATCTATATTTCTAGCTAAGTATCATTCGGTACCAGGAATGTTCAGAGTAGAGGCCTTTAAAACAATAAACATGGATGAACATGAACTAAATTGTTACTATGAGCAAAATTGTTGAATGTTATGTGGTTGTCAGTAATTTCTCCTTTGTTAGCTTTTTATTTTATAAGCTCAGTATTTGTCATTTAATTAAATCGGTGGGATATCTTTACGGCGTTTACAGAAATACCAACCTGAAAATAGATTGTGCCCTGGACATCCGATAACTCCTGCTTTTGTACAGTTGTTTGCACTGATCGATAATTTAAAATAAAAATAATAAAATGTTCGAACGCCGATGCATGTGTTGAACATTCCAGAGCCAGCTGAGGCTTTTGTAAACCATATTTCAACTTGTGATGGCAGTGATTTTTATGAACGCAGTCTCAGTTCAACCACTCAAGTGCTATTATCTTATAAACTATTGCCACTTAATGGCTAAGAGTGCCTGGTGCGAATGTCAACGTCTCAAATTTTCATCGTCAATTGATTAGTTTGTCTGCTGTTAAAATATTAGGTATTTGCTTTGTTTTTGTGTAATTCATTCACAAAAATAAAAAAAAAGCCTTTTAAACTTCATTTGTTTTCCATAGAATATGGGTCTAAAATTGAAATGTCCCAGGCTGTGAGGATTGTAGCAGAATAATATGAATATTTTCCATTAATTTTACAAATTGATCAGTAGGTGTTGCTGGTATTAATTGTCTAGATGTCCAAAAAGGTTGTAGTGGATCTTATTCTGCTACCAACACATATGTATGGTGAAAATAGTCTCACAATATTGTTAAGTGGAGCTTTAATGATCTTGACAAAGAAATGAAGGGAGTTCAACATAAACCATAGAAACTACAGCACAGAAACAGGCCCTTTGGCCCTTCTTGTCTGTGCCGAACCATTTTCTGCCTAGTCCCACTGACCTGCACACGGACCATATCCCTCCATACACCTCCCATCCATGTATCTGTCCAATTTATTCTTAAATGTTAAAAAAGAACCCGCATTTACCACCTCAGCTGGCAGCTCATTCCATACTCCCACCACTCTCTGTGTGAAGAAGCCCCCCCCAATGTTTCCTTTAAACTTTCCCCCCTCACCCTTAACCCATGTCCTTTGATTTTTTTTCTCCCCTTGCCTCAGTGGAAAAAGCCTGCTTGCATTCACTCTATCTATACCCATCATAATTTTATATACCTCTATCAAATCTCCCCTCATTCTTCTACGCCCCAGGGAATAAAGTCCCAACCTATTCAACCTTTCTCTGTAACTGAGTTTCTCAAGTTCCGGCAACATCCTTGTAAACCTTCTCTGCACTTTTTCAACCTTATTTATATCCTTCCTGTAATTTGGTGACCAAAACAACACAATACTCCAGATTCGGCCTCACCAATGCCTTATACAACCTCATCATAACATTCCAGCTCTTATACTCAATACTACGATTAATAAAGGCCAATGTACCAAAAGCTCTCTTTACGACCCTATCTACTTGTGACGACACTTTTAGGGAATTTTGTATCTGTATTCCCAGATCCCTCTGTTCCACTGCACTCCTCAGTGCCTTACCATTAACCCTGTATGTTCTACCTTGGTTTGTCCTTCCAACGTGCAATACCTCACACTTCTCAGCATTAAACTCCATCTGCCATTTTTCAGCCCATTTTTCCAGCTGGTCCAAGTCCCTCTGCAGGCTCTGAAAACCTTCCTCACTGTCTACTACACCTCCAATCTTTGTATCATCAGCAAACTTGCTGATCCAATTTACCACATTATCATCCAGATCATTGATATAGATGACAAATAACAATGGACCCAGCACTAATCCCTGTGGCAAACCACTAGTCACAGGCCTCCACTCAGAGAAGCAATTTTCTACCACCACTGGCTTCTTCCATCAAGCCAATGTCCAATCCAATTTACCACCTCTCCATGTATACCTAGCGACTGAATTTTCCTAACTAACCTCCCATGCGGGACCTTGTCAAAGGCCTTATTGAAGTCCATGTAGACAATATCCACTGCCTTCCCTTCATCCAGTTTCCTGGTAACCTCCTCGAAAAACTCCAACAGATTGGTCAAACATGACCTACCACGCACAAAGCCATGTTGACTCTCCCTAATAAGCCCCTGTCTATCCAAATGCTTGTAGATTCTGTCTCTTAATACTCCCTCCAATAACTTACCTACTACTGACGTTAAACTCACCGGCCTATAATTTCCCGGATTACTTTTCGATCCTTTTTTCAACGGAACAACATGAGCCACTCTCCAATCCTCCGGCACTTCACCCATAGACAGCGATATTTTAAATATTTCTGCCAGGGCCCCCGCAATTTCAACACTAGTCTCCTTCAAGGTCCGAGGGAACACCCTGTCAGGTCCCGGGGATTTATCCACTTTAATTTTCCTCAAGACAGCAAGCACCTCCTCCTTTTCAATCTGTATAGTTGCCATGGTCTCACTACTTGATTCCCTCAATTCCATAGATTTCATGCCAGCTTCCTTAGTAAATACAGACGCAAAAAACCTATTTAAGATCTCCCCCATTTCCTTTGGTTCCGCACAAAGCCGACCACTCTGATCTTCAAGAGGACCAAGGCAACCTCATGTCTTCTTTTTGCCCTCCTGATTTCTTTCTTAAGTATATTCTTGCACTTCTTATACTCCTCAAGCACCTGATTTACCCTCTGTTTTCTATACATTTCATACAACTCCCTCTTCTTCTTTATCAGAGTTGCAATAACCCTTAAGAACCAAGGTTCCTTATTCCTATTCAATTTGCCTTTAATCCTGACAGGAACATACAAACTCTGCACTCTCAAAATTTCCCCTTTGAAGGCTTCCCACCTACCAATCACATCTTTGCCAGAGAACAACCTGTCCCAATCCACGCTTTTTAGATCCTTTCTCATTTCTTCAAATTTGGCCTTCTTCCAGTTCAGAACCTCAACCCTAGGACCAGATCTATCCTTGTCCATGATCAAATTGAAACTAATGGCGTTATGATCACTGGAACCAAAGTGCTCCCCTACACAGACTTCCGTCACTTGCCCTAATTCGTTTCCTAACAGGAGATCCAATATTGCATCCCCTCTAGTTGGTCCCTCTATATACTGATTTAGAAAACTTTCCTGAACATATTTTACAAACTCTAAACCATCTAGACCCCTAACAGTATGGGAGTCCCAATCAATGTATGGAAAATTAAAATCCCCTACCACCACAACTTTATGTTTCCTGCAGTTGCCTGCTATCTCTCTGCAGATTTGCTCTTCCAAGTCTCGTTGACTATTGGGTGGTCTGTAATACAATCCCACTAATGTGGCCATACCTTTCCTGTTTCTCAGCTCCACCCATAAGGACTCAGTAGACAAGCTCTCTAATCTGTCCTGCCTGAGCACTGCTGTAATATTTTCCCTAACAAGCAATGCTACTCCCCCACCTTTCATTCCTCTGCCTCGATCACATCTGAAACATCGGAACCCTGGAATATTAAGCTGCCAGTCCTGCCCCTCCTATAGCCAAGTTTCACTAATTGCTACATCATAATTCCACGTGTCAATCCACGCCCTCAACTCATCCACCTTCCCCACAATACTCCTAGCATTGAAATATTTACACCTCAGAAGATTTTTACCACCACTCACAACCTTTCTATCAGTGGATTTGCTTAAACTTTCAACATCATTTATTTTCACCCCAGCCACACTGTCAGCTCTGGCACTCTGGTTCCCATCCCCCTGCAAATCTAGTTTAAAGCCTCCGCAATAGCACTAACAAACCTCCCTGAAAGGATATTGGTCCTCTTGTGGTTCAAGTGTAACCCGTCTCTCTTATATAGGTCCCACCTGCCCCAGAAGAGGTCCCAATGATCCTGAAATCTGAAACCCTGCCCCCTACACCAGTTCCTCAGCCACTTGCTCCTCCTCCAGAGCATCCTATTCCTACCCTCACTGGCACCTAGCACAGGTAGCAATCCTGAGATTACCACCCTGGAGGTCCTGCTTTTCAACTTCCTACCATGTAAATAGCAAGCTTGAATAACCTGGATGGGGAGAGTGGAGGTGAAGCTTACTTACATTTGCAATACCTTTCACTCTGGGGAAAAGGGCAGGGATTTGTGAAGAAATGTCAACTCTTCCATAGACAGTAGATTCTCTCCAAATCTGTTCTCACCCAGAGGGAATGTGAGAGATTGATTGGGACTCCTGCTCCAGCCTTTATATACTGGCTATCGCCTTGCCAGTCCAGATGAAGGGCTGTGACCCTAAACAGTGACCAATTTCGCTCCACAGATGCTGCCTGTCCTGCTGTGTTCCTTCAGATCCCAGCATCTGCATTCTCATCTTGAAAATCAGGTTAATCCAAAGTACTGATAACTAGTAATGACCAAAACCCTGACTTGTTAGCAAACTTGGTATAGACTGAGCAGGAATCCGGGTTTGTACTGGAGAAATTGGTTTTAAACTGGGGTATCATGTTTAAAGCTTCCAGCTGTCAGATTGGAAAGCGTATAAGGAATGGGGCAAGAGAATTTAAACAATTAATATTTATTTTAAGTTGTGGAGCAGGTTCTTTAAGGTTATCGTAATGGGGATAAACACCTACTACCTAATTAATTGCTTCTAATGGCATGCATCTCAAATAGCCTCTGTTCTCAAGTCTCACAGGTGGTTTAGTTACTAAATCTACTGGAACAGTTTCTATGGACAGGAGAACGGAAAAAGGCAGGTTACTGACACCTTAAACCCAATCACTGCCCATCCCCCACGAGTCATCTGTTGTTAGCCCCCAACGAACACATATTCACTCTCCCCTTCCCCTCCTCACAGACCCCCACCCTGCTCTCATGACTATACCCCTTGCCCACACGAAACCACCATGGTGGGCTTCACAGCTGAACAGGTAAGACGACAGATGAAACGTCTCAACCCAAGCAAGGCTGCAGGACCGGATGGTGTCAGTACCAGGGTGCTCCAAGCCTGTGCCCCTCAGCTATGTAGAGTACTTCGCCATGTCTTCAAACTGAGCCTGAGGCTCCGGAGGGTTCCTGTACTGTGGAAGACGTCCTGCCTCGTCCCAGCAGCCTCAATGACTACAGACCGGTGGCATTGACCTCCCACATCATGAAGACCCTGGAGACACTTGTTCTGGAGCTGCTCCGGCCTATGGTCAGGCCACACTTAGATCCCCTCCAGTTCGCCTACCCGCCCCAACTAGGAGTTGAGGATGCCATCATCTACCTGCTGAACTGTGTCTACGCCCACGTGGACAAGCCAGCGAGCACTGTGAGGGTCATGTTTTTTGACTTCTCCAGTGCGTTCAACACCATCCGCCCTGCTCTGCTGGGGGAGAAGCTGACAGCGATGCAGGTGAATGCTTTCCTGGTGTCATGGATTCTTGATTACCTGACTGGCAGACCACAGTATGTGTGCTTGCAACACTGTGTGTCCGACAGAGTGATCAGCAGCACTGCTGCTCCACAGGGGACTGTCTTGTCTCCCTTTCTCTTCACCATTTACACCTCGGACTTCAACTAGTTGGATGCATCAGCAAGGGAGATGAGGCTGAGTACAGGGCTACGGTAGGAAATTTTGTCACATGGTGTGAGCAGAATTATCTGCAGCTTAATGTGAAAAAGACTAAGGAGCTGGTGGTAGACCCGAGGAGAGCTAAAGCACCTGTGACCCCTGTTTCCATCCAGGGGGGCAGTGTGGACATGGTGGAGGATTACAAATACCTGGAGATACGAATTGACAATAAACTGGACTGGTCAAAGAACACTGAGGTTGTCTAGAAGAAAGGTCAGAGCCGTCTCTATTTCCTGAGGAGACTGAGGTCCTTTAACATCTGTCGGATGATGCTGAGGATGTTCTATGAGTCTGTGGTGGCCAGTGCTATCATGTTTGCAGTCGTGTGCTGGGGCAGCAGGCTGAGGGCGACAGACACCAACAGAATCAACAAACTCATTCGTAAGGCCAGTGATGTTGTGGGGATGGAACTGGACTCTCTGACAGTGGTGTCTGAAAAGAGGGTGCTGTCCAAGATGCATGCCATCTTGGACAATGTCTCCCAGCCACTACATAATGTACTGGTTGGGCACAGGAGTACGTTCAGCCAGAGACTCATTCCACCGAGATGCAACACAGAGCGTCATAGGAAGTCATTCCTGCCTGTGGCCAGAGACAGCTGGTACACAACATCCAGTCAACCCTGACCAATGGAGGTCTCAAGGAGCAGCCAGGCTACTGGAATTAATTTATTGTTGTCACCTACACTGAATTACAGTGGAGAAAAAAAATGCTGGAATTGTGGCTTGGTATGCAAAGAATAAGAGGACAATGCAGAATGTAATGTTGCAGCTATAGGGAACTTATCCTTAGCATATGAGAAGTAATTTCAAGTGTCTGATAACAGAAACTCCTTGAGTGTAGTGGTACATTAAAGCTTTTGTATCTTCTGACTGACAGAGGAGGGGATAAGAGAGAATGACTGGGGTAGGAAGAGTCCTTGATTATGTTGGATGCTTTCCCAAGATAGCAGGTAGTGCATTCAGTGTCAATGGAGAGGAGGTTGGTTTGCAACGATGGACTGGGCTGTGTTCACATCTCTGCAATTTCTTGTGGTCAATTAGAAAAGGAGTATTATCTGGACAAAACTCCCCCTAGGGAAAAGTGGAGTACTTTAGGGTGGGGTAATGCAAAGAAAATGGAGGATAGTTGGATGATCCTTGGAAAAATCTTGTTGGGGGGCAAACAGAAATGAGGCAGAATTCAGAAGAGCACAGCCAGCGAGTCTTAGTAAAATTTGTTGACAGACTTGTGATGTCTTCTCAATTATTAACTGAAGACTGGCTCGAGTGATCATGTTGAAACTGACTTCTAAATGGTGACATAATCTTTTGAGGGGGAAAATGAAGGGAACTGGGTTTGACCTGAGGAAACAAGCCAGGATCAAGAAACCAATGCCTGGACAGTCTTGATATCAGCAAACAAGATGCTGGAGGGGGACAGGCAGTACTTACAGAAGAACATCAATAAGAACAACAGAGGAACAGGCCCCTTAGTCCACGCTGTGCCAAGTTAATTAATAGGCCTCTGACCAGTAGCCAGGACATGAGCTATAAATTACAATGGGAGAGAAGGCATGTCAAAAGGGCAATGTTACAGCTGTCATCTGGGATTTCAATGTGCAGATAGATTGGGAAAACTTCACTTTCTCTTGAGGGAGAAGATGCAGAATTCTGATGAGATGGCTTTTTAGAGCAACATGCATTCATGGTCAATCTCACTATGGAAAAGGCAACTCTGGATTGGGTGTTTTGTGTAATGAACCAGATTTGATTAGGGGGTTTAAGGTAAAAAAAAAATAAAAAAACCCTTAGGAAGTAGTTATTATAAAATGATAGAATTCACCTTACAACTTGAGAGGGAGAAGTTAAAGCCAGATGTATCACTATTGCAGTGAAGTGAAGGAAATTGCAGAGGCTTGAGAAAGGAGCTGACCAAAGTTGATCGAAAGGGGACATTAGCAAGGATGACAGTAAAGTGCCAATGTGGAAGGTGCAGGATAGTTACATCCCAAAGTAGTAGTATTCTAAATGCAGGATGACACAACTGTGGCTGACAAGGGAAGTCAAAGCCAACATAAAGGCAAATGAAAGGGCATATAATAGAGCAAAAAATAGTGGGAAGTTAGAAGATTGGAAAACTTTTAAAAACCAACAGAAAACATCTAAAACATGGGGGTGGAAAAAGTTGATATATGAAGGCAAGCTAGCCAACAATACCAAAAAAAACCAAAAGATTTTTCAGATATATGAAGAGTAAAAGAGAAGCAAGAATAAATATTGGACCACTGGAGAGGTAGTAACTGGGGACAAGAAAATGGCGAATAATCTGAATAAGTATTTTGCATCAGACTTCACTCAGGAAGACACTAGCACTATGCTGGAAGTTTGAATGTGTTGGGGACAGAAGTGACTGCAGTTGCTATTACTCAGGAGAAAGTGCTTGGGAAACTGAACAATCTGAAGGTAGATAAGTCACTTAGGCCAGATGGACTATACCCCAGGTTTCTGAAAGAAGGAGCTGAAGAGGTAGTGGAGGCATTAATGATCTTTCAAAAATCACTAGATTCTTGTATGCTTCTGGAGGAAAGGAAAATTGGAAATGTCACCCCACTCTTCAAGAAGGGAGAGAGGCAGAAGAAAGGGAATTATCAGCCAGTTAACCTGACCTCAGTAGATGGAAACATGTAGGAGTTGATTGTTAAAGATGAGGTCTCGAGGTATTAGGAGGAACATGATAAACTCAGCATGGTTTTCTTAGGGAAAATCTTGCCTAACAAATCTGTTGGAATTGGGGATGTATAGACAAAGGAGGGGAAAAAGTGGTGGATGCTTTGTTCTTGGGTTTTCAGAAAGCATTTGACAAGGTGCCCTACATGAGGCTGCTTAACAAGATAAGAGCCAATGGCAGTACAGGAAAGATACTAGCATGAATGCTTGATAGGAGGCAAAGATTGGGAATAAAGGGTGCCTTCTCTGATTGGCTTCTATTGACTTGCGGTGTTCGGCAGTGGTCAGTGTTGTAATGGCTTCTTTTCACATTGTACATGAATGATTTGGGTGATGGAATTGATGGCCTGTGGCCAAGGTTGTAGACAACACAAAAGATAGGTGGAGGGGCAGGTAGTGTTGAGGAAGCAAGGAGACTGCAGAAGGACATATTAGGAGAATGGGCAAAGTAGTGGCAGATGGAATACCATGTCGGGAAGTGTATTGTCATGCATTTTGGTAGAAGGAATAAAAGGGCAGACTGTTTTCTAAACAGAGTAAATTCAGAAACTTGAAGTGCAAGGGAACTTAGGAGTCCTTGTACAGGATTTCCTAAAGGTTAACTTGCAGGTTGAGTCTGTGGTGAGGAAGGCAAATGCAGTGTTAGCATTCATTTCGAGGGTACTGTAATATAAAAGCAAGGATATAATATTGAGGCTTTATAAGGCACTGATGAGGCCTCATTTGTAGTGTTGTGAGCAATTTTGGGCCCCTTATCTAAGAAAGGATGTGCTGACATTCGAGAGGGTTCAGAGGAGGTCCACAAGAATGATTCCAGGAATGAAAGGGTTATCATAGGAGGAGAGTTTGATGGCTCTGGGCTGGTACTTGCAGGAATTTAGAAGAATTAGGATAGAGCTCATTGAAACCCTTCGAATGTTGTAAGACCTAGATAGTGTGGGTATTTCCTATGGTGGGGGAGTCTAGGAACGGAGGGCACGGCCTCAGAATAGAGGGATGTCCATTTAGAATGGAGATGCAGAGGAATTTCTTTAACCCAGTTGGGTTTATATGTTGCAACAGGGAGCTGTGGAGGCCAGGTCATTGGGTGTATTTAAAGTGGAGGTTGACAAGTTCTTGGTTAGTCAGGGCATGAAAGGTAGAAGGTAGGAGAATTTGGCTGAGAGGAAAATGGATCACTCATGATGAAATGGCAGAGCAGACTTGATGGGCTGAATGGCCCAATTCCGCTGTATCTTATGGTCTTAATTAAAAACAGTAATTAATGCCCAACAAACAACAGGAATTCTGCAGATGCTGGAAATTCAAGCAACACACATCAAAGTTGCTGGTGAACGCAGCAGGCCAGGCAGCATCTGTAGGAAGAGGTGCAGTCGACGTTTCAGGCTGAGACCCTTCATCAGGACTAACTGAAGGAAGAGTGAGATCAAGGTCCTAGCTTTTCCAGCCTTAGTGCCAATGGCAAATGATTAACATTAATGAATGCATGACTGTACTATTGGAATTGACACCCAGGAACCAAGAGCACTGAAAACATTTAGAACAATGAAATATATTACTAAAGATCACAGATGGGATTTGATATCAAAGATAAGGTTAGGCTATCTGAAACCAGGAGTCAGGTAGGGGAAGTGAGGCAGAGGGGAAAACCTTCTGTGTCGATAGGGTGGTGAATCCTGGGAATTTTCTACTCGTTATTGCTGTAGAGGTCTGTCTTTTATTATTTTAGATAAAGGAATCTGGGATTAGTGCAGGAAAAAAATTATATAAAAGATTATATTCAATCTCATTGAATCAAGTGGAGCTGGTATTGTTGTTGGGTGGTTTAAAGAACCTCACAATATTTACAAGAGAAAATCTGCAGATGCTGGAATTTCAAGCAACACACACAAAATGCTGGTGGAACTCAGCAGGTCAGGCAGGATCCATGGAAAAGAGAAAGCAGTCTACATTTTGGGCCGGGACCCTTCATCGGGACCTCATAATATTATTTCTTATGTATTTATGTAAAAAACTAGAATAGTCATTACAATAACAAAACATGTTTTAATTATGTAAATACTTGAGCCTTTTTTTTCTTGGCTCTGCATGATGGTTGGAAAAGAGTTAAAAGTTTCTCTTCAAAGGATAGCATTACCCATAGATGTATCCTGAAGCAATGCAGGCTTGCACTAAGTACAGAGACAATAGAACCAGAGGGAAATACTTGGAGGGCAAGATAAATGAAGACACTGCAGTATAATAAAAGCTGATGATTAAGAATTTGGAAAACACAAGCACAGAAACTAAATAACTTCCTGCTAGGGTAGCTGACTTATGAAATACTGCCACCTTGTGTGGTAACCAATTTCACAATCATTTCAGGACAACTTAAAGCATTTCAGATTAATGGAGCACTTTTGAAATGTTAATCATGTAATGTGGGAAACCTTGGAATTACAAATTGGAACATTACTGTCCCTTTTGTTGGTAACTGCAGATAAATTTTGTTAGGGGCACTTAAAAATAATGCCACTGTTTTTCAACCACCCGAGGGTAGGTAGCATTAGGTTAACATCTCCAAACCACAGTATGCAGTACTCACTCGTCTGCACTGGAATAAGAAATTGTGCTCAATCCTCTCTTGGGACTTGAACACATTCGGTGCTACCAAATGAGGTCACACCTGATGGTACATGGGGCTAATTCTGAGTTAGCCAAACATGGTTTCATCTGTTTCCTCACCCGAATGGACGTTTTCAAGCATCACTGATGGATGGAAATACAATACACTTGGAAGGTAGTTTACGACTAGATGTTTCAGTAAAAATGTAGAAGGCAGATTTGTAACATAGTTGCTAATTCCTAAAGAGGCAAAGAAGAACAGCAAAAATGCTATATTAGTTGAAAGGATCCAAGTTTAAGACCTCAAACATGTCTCGTGGTCAACCAGACAGGTTTCTATGTTTCTAAGACACATTTCAGATTTCCTTATGGTGCAGAAGTAGGCACAAGTTAATTCTGCCCACAGAAGATTCCAATTTCCCTATTTATATCCCTATTATCTTTTCTCCTACCACTTACCCACATGAACAAATTACAAAACCCAATTAATTTTGTAACCTAGTTCAAAGATAAAAGATTAACTTTATTGGTCACATGTACATCAAAACATAGTGAAATGCATCACTTGTATTAAGTCAAAATCTCAGATGTTGCCACGCTTCTAGTGCCAAAATATCATACCCACAACTCACTAACCCTAACTGTACGTCTTTGGTACGTGAGAGGAATCCAGAACACCCAGAGGAAACTCCTGCAGTCACTAGGTGAATGTACAAGCTTCTTACAGACAGCAGCGGAAATCGAACTCTGATCTTGCAGGTGGCACTGTAATAGTGTTATGCTAACCACTATGCAATTGTGCAGCCTTTCCTGAGGATCCCCAGCTCTTGAGGATACGAAAAGAACCTGATGCACTTAGGGAAACCCATGCACCCTTTGGGGAGATCGTGCAAACTCCACATGGACATAATGGGAACATCAACTCACTGGAGCTGCAAAGCAACTACACTACATGCAGTGAGCCAGTGCCACCCATTGACCACAGCAGGTACCTCGAAGCATTGTTAATGCTAATGGTACAACCTTCACAAAATACCCTGAATCCACTGTCACAAGTGAACCAGCATTTCTCCCAAGCCAAATTCAAGGTCTTAGATGTACCATCACCAATGCTGGGTGGACCATGAGTCATGGACATGTAAAAAGGCTCAAAACACTGAACTCCAATTATGAAATCAAACATATTCTCAAAGTCTTCTTGAAAGGAGTAATACCTCTACTACTTTGTGGGAACCCCCGATCCACAACAGCTCAAAAGAGAAAAGACACATTGCAGTTCACACATAGGAGACACGTAAAAGCCCAGTCCAAGAAGCTAAATGCATGCATCACCTCCCACCCCATCTAATAACACTTGCCCCATAGAACCGGTGCTGAATAAAATCCTCATTTCCAAGGTATTAAGATATCCTGAACACATCTACTAGTAGACAAAGAAAATGGCAGAGATAAGCAGTAGTTCTAAATGAGTTAGAAAGCATGAGCAGAACAATTCAGAAAACAATCACTTCCAACCAGCCAGACAACATACTGTGGGTGAAATTGTCATTTGGATGTTTACATACAAAGAACGCAAACTGTGCAACGTGTACTGAATCTAACCAAAAATCAAATAGAAAGTCCATCAATATTATAAGAGGGAATGGAATACAAATGAGTAGTGGGAAATTCTTTTTCGAGATGTGGTCAGGTTCATTTACATATTTTCAACATTGCTGAATTCTGAAATTGTAAGCAAAATGACAACTAAGGAAGTGACAAATAGAAAAATAAATAAACAGAATGGGTTTAAAGTCATGAGGCTTAATATATACATGTGTAATAGGGGAAAGTCTATTAAATGTAAACATAGATCCTGTGCAAAGGAGTGGGAGAATTTATAATGAAGAATGAGGATAAACTTGATAAACATTGCACACATCTTCACAGATGACAAAAAAAACTGTCCAGAAGTACTGGAGAATTAAGGGCCCAGTGTAAATGCAGAAACAAGTTATTAAAAAGCTATTGGAGAAGTTAATAAAACTGAAAATTGATACATGCTAAAGACCTGATGATTTATATTCCAGTTTGAAAAAAAGTGGCTACAGAAATTCTGCAGGGTCCTTATAATCTTGCAAAAATTTCCAGATCCTGGAATGGATCTTGCAGATCAAAGGCAGCATAAGCTGATATATGGATTTACATGTTCTAAAAATCAGTTGAGTTCTTTGTGAGTGTAACTGCAAGTTGGCGAGATGAGTATTTAGATTTTCAGAAGACTTTTGATATGGTTTTACACAGGCTGGTGAACATGGAATTAGGGGTAAAAGCATGATTTGAGAATTGATTAATATTGAAACAATAGGAAGAAATCAGCCCTTCACAAGTGGATAGACTGAGAAAGTTTGGTACCACAGGGATTGGTACTTGGCCCTCTAATATTCACAAACTATGTCAACAATTGGGGAGAACAGACCAAATACTGCATGCCATCAACGCAGAAATACTAAGTGGGAATGAGAGCAGTGATGAGGATGCCTCTAGGAGGGGATGCAGACAAGCTGACTTGCCTCAGATGAAGAATATCAGATTATGTAGGATTCTCAGCAGCGATAAACAAGTGCAGTTTATTTTTGTTAAAAAATTTAAACACTGGTGTACAAGGATACATATCCTTTGAACACATCACTGAAAGATAATGCAGCAGGCACTGAGGAAGGCACAAAATGGATTGGCGTTTATTGCAAGTAGATGACTACCAGAGTAAAGTGTCCTACCACATTTATACAGGACTTCTTGTCACCACACAGAAGAATTGTGCACAATGCCTCCTCACGCAGCAGAATGACGTTTCTCCCGGCAAATTCTATCCTGTCCAGGGCTCTGTTTCCCATATATTCCAACTTGTAGCAAGGCCCATTTATCCATCTAATTGGATTGGCAACAGAGTTAACATTCAACATTTGCTTGTGACCTTTCTGTTACAGTCCTCTAAAATACTCTATTCAAAGTCTTCCATTGGAAAAGACAAGTAACCCCTTGAAATTCCTCCACAAACTTCTACACTTCAGTTACTTAGAAGCCAGTACTTTGGCCCTCAAAAGTAAATGGATCTTTTCACTTACTTCATCTAGACCCATCATGTCATGCATTTCAATTGTTGCCCCTCAGTTCTAAAGAAAGCCTTAGCTTAACTAACATTTCTCCATGCTCAAAATTTTCAGCCCAGTGGGTGAACATCTTTGTTAATCTCCTCCACCCAGTCAAATGTAATCACATCTTTTCCTGCTAGTTATTCAAGCTGTGGCCTAAGGGGCATTGTATAGTTCTATCATAATCTCTTTGCTCTTAAATTCCATGGCTCAGCTAATAAAAGCCATTCCATGAATAGCTTACGTCTGTGGTGGGAAAGCTGTTGGAAAAGATTCTTAGAGATAGGATCTATAGGCATTTAGAGAATCATGGTCTGATCAGGGACAGTCAGCATGGCTTTGTGAAAGGCAGATCGTGTCTAACAAGCCTGATAGAGTTCTTTGAGGTGGTGACCAGGCATATAGATGAGGGTAGTGCAGTGGATGTGATCTATATGGATTTTAGTAAGGCATTTGACAAGGTTCCACACGGTAGGCTTATTCAGAAAGTTAGAAGGCATGGGATCCAGGGAAGTTTGGCCAGGTGGATTCAGAATTGGCTTGCCTGCAGAAGGCAGAGGGTGGTGGTGGAGGGAGTACATTCAGATCGGAGGATTGTGACTAGTGTTGTCCCACAAGGATCTGTTCTGGGACCTCTACTTTTCATGATTTTTATTAACGACCTGGATGTGGGGGCAGAAGGGTGGGTTGGTAAGTTTGCAGACGACACAAAGGTTGGTGGTGTTGTAGATAGTGTAGAGGATTGTCAAAGATTGCAGAGAGACATTGATAGGATGCAGGAGTGGGCTGAGAAGTGGCAGATGCAGTTCAACCCAGAGAAGAGTGAGGTGGTACACTTTGGAAGGACAAACTCCAAGGCAGAGTACAAAGTAAATGGCAGGATACTTGGTAGTGTGGAGGAGCAGCGGGATCTCAGGGTACATGTCCACAGATCCCTGAAAGTTGCCTCACAGGTGGATAGGGTAGTTAAGAAAGCTTATGGGGTGTTAGCTTTCATAAGTCGAGGGACAGAGTTTAAGAGTCACGATGTAATGATGCAGCTCTATAAAACTCTGGTTAGGCCACACTTGGAGTACTGTGTCCAGTTCTGGTCACCTCACTATAGGAAGGATGTGGAAGCATTGGAAAGGGTACAGAGGAGATTTACCAGGATGCTGCCTGGTTTAGAAAGTATGCATTATGATCAGAGATTAAGGGAGCTAGGGCTTTACTCTTTGGAGAGAAGGAGGATGAGAGAAGACATGACAGAGGTGTACAAGATAATAAGAGGAATAGATAGAGTGGATAGCCAGCACCTCTTCCCCAGGGAATACAAGAGGACATGGCTTTAAGGTAAGGGGTGGGAAGTTCAAGGGGGATATTAGAGGAAGGTTTTTTACTCAGAGAGTGGTTGGTGCGTGGAATACACTGCCTGAGTCAGTGGTGGAGGCAGATACACTAGTGAAGTTTAAGAGACTACTAGACAGGTATATGGAGGAATTTAAGGTGAGGGCTTATGTGGGAGGCAGGGTTTGAGGGTCGGCACAACATTGTGGGCTGAAGGGCCTGTACTGTGCTGTACTATTCTATGTTCTATGAACCTTTTGACAATCCTACTGACCATTAAAAACTAGTAAGTAGCACCACCTTTTGCAACTTTTGCACTATTTTTCATTGTAACCATAATTTTTTTTAATATCTTGTACTGTACTGGTGCTACAAAACAAGAAATTTCATGACAAGTATCAGTGATAATAAACCTGATTCTAACTCCTATTTAAGGATGAGAACACACACAATCCATGATTATTTTGTTCTTCCACACCACTCACCTTTAACTTGGAATTTTTTTTCCTGATCACACTTATGTTACAAGTTTAAGTTGTGGTGGGTGGGGGGAAAAACTTACATAGAAACTAGATTGTATAAAAACCACATTGTAAACTGAGTTCACATGTTCAGGTGATCATAAGACAAAGGAGCAGAAGTCAGCCATTTGGCCCATTGAGTCTGCTCCGCCATTTTATCATGAGCTGATCCATTCTCCCATTTAGTCCCACTCCCCCACCTTCTCACCATAACCTTTGATCACATCTGAATTGCAGCATTAAAATTTTACAAGTTATAGATAAGGATTTTAGTTACTCTGGATAAATCAGAACTACATGAAATAAAAATCCAATAGCAGTAACCTTTGGAACAGGAAGAAATAAGGTTGCATATTTTTATTTGGACAAGTACAGAACAACTTGTATCACAACTTCTTTTTATGACATGATCAACAACAGGCACTCAGAGTGCTCACAGATATGTACATATAAAAGGTGCAGCATTCAGCTGATCATGATAAAAAGTTAAAATACCTGAATTTTCAGACTTAAAGCTTGTGTGCTAATCCAATTCAAACATACTCCGCAGGACATGACCAGCATGAAAAAGACAATTCCGCATAACACAGAAATGTGCTGTACTTTAAAATCATTTAACTACTTTGTAGTGTTAGTGCTGAGCCTGAGCCCTTGGGAGTTCCAACTGCACACATTTATACTTGCAGAGAAATCTAACCTCTTTCCACACTTTGCAGCATGTGATATTAGATTACTTGCCATAGGCAGCACCTCATTTCTGAAAAAGGTTCAAGATCCACATATGGTACTGCTCAACTCTCATTGTTCCTTGATGATTTAAAATTAGTGGTAGTCAAAGGAAGGGTGGGTGCATAAGGTCAATTAGCCTAAATAACTTTATTAACTATGCAGAAAATCAGTTAACATTCTCTATCCTGCCGAACATAGAAGCCTATTTGGCTGGAATGAGATCCTTTTATCCAAGGTAGCTATAGGAGGTCTCAAACTAAAGTGAGGCAAGACCCATTAAGCCACTAACTTCTAGCTCACCCCACATCAGCATGAGATTAGGCAGACTGATGAACATAGCGGGAAATTTATATGTGGAGGTTGAGCTTCTTTCAAACAATAAGGGAGACTCATTGATAATCCACAATCTTGTCTT
This sequence comes from Mobula birostris, assembly GCF_030028105.1. Taxonomy (NCBI): domain Eukaryota; kingdom Metazoa; phylum Chordata; class Chondrichthyes; order Myliobatiformes; family Myliobatidae; genus Mobula; species Mobula birostris. The sequence continues at coordinate 89,950,608 of NC_092370.1, read as the reverse complement.
TGTATATTCAACCTCCACTAACAGAAATACAACACTAGTGGGAGGTGGGGCACTGAAGACTTATAACTGTAGGATGATCTGGAGCACAACAATATCAAATTACTTACCACATTACACTTTCAGGCCACAACAGCAATGTTTAGGGTGGGGTGGGGGTGGAATAAACAAATAAACACCAACTTTTTTTCTGGTAGACACTAGAAAATCCACCACATGAGGTGGCCACTGTACAAATTCAAAGAGCTATTCAAGATGACAATATTCACTTCATAGTTAGCCAATCTCTCTTCAGAAACTTGTTTAGTGAATGGTCTGACTTCCTAGATTATGGGAATCAATTATTCCATCTACAGTTTGCAGCCAATTTAACCTTTCAATTGATGTTAAAGTTAGAACAGGCCTGAAAGCTTAGAGCAGGGGGTCCCAACCATTTTTATGCCATGGACTTCTACCATTAATTGAAGGGCCCATGGTCTTCAGGTTGGGAACCCCTGGCTTAGAGAAACGTGCGAGGATGGAAGACAGGTTCAATGCATTTTTGTTACCGGAAGTCATTTCAGGATATTCATTACAAGCTTTAAAACTGACCAGAGGCCAAAGAATCAAGTTAATTGAGACAGACCTCAGCAGGCTGCCACTAAGGCACAAAGACCATCCAGCTTGAAACAAGATGGTGGAGTGTGAACTAAGAATAGCATTTTATAAATGGTAGAGAGTTAAGAGATCAAAACCACCTCACATGGGTAAAAGTCATCCAATGGTGCTTACTTAGGCCAACTCACCTCTTTCCTTCCTCTCCACCAAGCTGGTGAATAATCCTGTTCATATATTGAATGAAGAGAAATAAAAAGATGCCATGTTTGATTTGCAGCAAGTCAGATTGGTATGTAAATTTAAATAAATCTGATTCCTGATGCTCACACCAAACCAAAGAAAAAAATTTCACATCTGAAGTCAATCAGATGCACCTCAGCCAGAGGTATGAAATTGAGGTCAATTTGGCAGGGTGCATATTAAAACAATTACCACAACTGCTCGCATAGCAACTTAGTGCCTCTGTGCTGGTAGAAGGAATTTGTAAAAAACACTTTGCAGGTAATGCGAAAATTCTCATCTTAGTTCTTTCTGTAATTCTTCTGTCAAGTCCTGTGCAACAGTCGAAGTAGGTAGAACAAAACCCACAGGAACAATAAACAAGTTGGTAAAGAGAGTCCAAGCAGAACAGTGGCAGCCATATTTTCCATACCTGCTAGACTGAAATTTACTGTGACACGAATGGGATAATTTTAAGGAGCTAAAACAAGTCCACAGTCCATGTTCAAACTAAATGAGGTATTACTGATCCATTAAGAAAAAAAAACAACCTCTTTACCAAACCAGTACAGTTGAAAAGGACTTTTTTTTTTGAATCAGTACAGCATTAAGATAAATATGCATTAAATTTACTGGTTCATTTTCTTTGCAAATGCAGGAAATTGTTGCTTAGAGAAGAATTGTTGGTAACATTCTTATAGCATTTTTGGGAAGGAATGATAAGATTCAACATGGATAATCCCCTCCTCCATTAAGAAGGCTGCAGGTGTTCCAGTTTTCTAGTTTAATACAGGAGTTTAAGGCTTCGGTGGTAAGATCCTCTGAGAACTTTTCAGTGGTCAAAACGCATAAAACAGAAGTCATGCATTCACGACTAGTAAGGGTCTAACTGAATCTCAGTGTAATCAAGGGCCATTACAGGTCAGCGTGTTTGTAAAACCCCATTTGTTCAGTCTATAGAAGTTATCTCACTGTATTCTGGAGCACTCATTCAGCACATTCCAGCTGATACATTTATTTTAAATCACTCATTAGTGACTCCCAGTCTGCACAGTCCGATGAAAAATATCAGTTGGTTTTAATACGTGGAAGAGGCCGTGCTCATGGCATCATCACCAAGCTTTGTGCTACTGGGATGTACGCTGGCAAAGTATCGGACATCACGGTCTTGATCTGCCTGCAATGCTGTAACACTTTGCTCTATGGCTTCCTGCTGAGAGCTGCTAGAATTCAGGAAGTATTCTGTAAAATCAAACATCAATAATAGATAATATTAGTAGTTTGGTAAAACAACAGTTAGTTATTTCTCTAACCTTAAGTCATCATTTCCCTACCAAGGACTCTAGAGGGATCATAAACAAAAAAAAAACACAGAACACACCACAGCAACGCACAGGATTGCAAAAGGCTGCAGAGGATTGTAGACCCTGCTAGCTCCATTATGAACACAATCAAGCAGTTCTTTGAGAAGCAGTGCCTTTGACTAAGGATCCTCACTATTCAGAACTTGACCACTTCCTGTTACTACTACAAGGGAGCTGATATAGGAGCCTGAACACCTCTTGCCCTCCATCCGATTTCAGAATGATCCATGAATCTATTAAGACTACCTTGTTATTACTTATTTTGTAATTTTTCTTAAGCCTTTGCACTGTATTGTTGCAAAGTAACAAAATTCATATCATACAAGACAGAGCTAATAAATCCAATTTTGAAGAGCATTACCAACTAAAATTTAAAAACATCAAGTGCTAACATGAACATCTACATTACCAAACCCTCACTGATGAAGTCTGTATCAATACACGATCATGTTCACATACTCCCTATTTTGCAAAATTTACAATGGCTGCATCCAAATTCAGTATCTGCTGAGGCTGATTTAACTTCTGGGAGCAATTGGCAAGAGATTCAACATTTGTGGAAAACTGAAGAGGTCTAACAGTGACCAATTTTAGATGGCTACTTTGGGTATTTTCCATTTTCAACCTTCTTGCCATTAAATAAGGAAAATATTATGATAGACCACAATGTTTTAAAATATTAATTATAAACAAATACAGTTAAAGATAATGCAAAATAAATACAACTACTGATGTTGTTAATGTAGAAATTGACCTCACCTTTTTCCATCAAGGTTTGCCTCAAAGTTTTTGCTAGCAACACTCTGATGTTTGGCACAGGATCAGATGCCAGCTGTAGCAAATGTGGCATCAAATGCTCAGCAAACTGCTCTATAGGGATATAATCATCTTCAATCACAGCCTGCAAGTTGAAATATAATTATACAGAAAGAAGTCATTCCCAAATATTTAATGTAAAAGTAGCTCAATTCCAAAAGAAATGGCATTAAGTTATTTTATTACAACATTTATCTTTTGTATTGCACAGCAAATTAGTTAATTAACCACACTGGAATCAGCGAACAGTTAGGAACTTGTTTCCTGTTTATGGGATGTCAATGTCATTGATGCTGATGCTATTTGCCGCCCATTCCCAAATTGCCTCAGTTTAGGGATCATAAGTTTTCATTAACCGCATGGGAGTATCACTTAAGAACAGTCCAATGCCAGAAAAATTCTTCAGCCCACTGCTGCTGAACCCTATACCGAATTCTAATTTTCTCCTGCTGTTACATGACCCATATCCCTCCATTCTCCATATATTCTTGCATCACCGCTACTGTGAAACACCGCTATCGTATCTGCTAACACCATTGTCCTTGGCAGCCTGTTCCAGGCACGCACCATACTGAGCAAAAGAAAATTAACCCAATTTCCTTTAATCCTTTCCACTATCATTTTGAATGCATATCTCTAGCATAACATTTCTATAGTAACTACAGGATTTTAAAAATACTTTTATATGATTCAGCACACATCTGTAACTAACTTCCCACATTAATTGGATAGCAAATAGTTTAGATCTAAAAATGGGCAATAACGTCTAAGCTGTACACATATCAAATGCACAAAATCTTAATTATATCTAATAATTATGCTCAAAAGTGCACTTCATTGCATGCAAACTTCTCTCATAGATGAGAGAAATACAATGTCGAGGGGTTCAGTTAATAATAAATGAGAATTTCTTACCTGGCAGACGAAAACAAAGGCTTGACGACCTGACCACTTCACACTATGGCAAAACTTATCAACAAGCTCATTGATCAAGTCCACTGCCAACGCAGGAGTTGAAGATGCATAAAATTTTCTAATCATCTCACTCACCTGTAAAGAGAGACTTAATCAATAACTTGTGTCAGCTTTCATGCAAAAAAAATCTCAACTCCAAAGCTTTTCAAGGCTGCAAATTTACAAGAATGACTGGCTAGAAATCAGCAGCATCAAACCCAAGATACTTCATACGTTTACTACAGAATTTAGTTATTTTCCTTCCACATCGACAGAAATATGTCAAAGAGCATTAAGTGTAATTTAATGCATGTGAGGAATGATCAGCTATGATGTTAAAATTTGTAACTGTGCCATTGTGTGGAAACAAAAACAGACCATTCTTTAGAATACATATTCATCAAATAAAATGAAAATTAGTTATTACTACTGTATCTCCTACTCTTTTTTTTGCTCAAGTTGTTATCAGTTTGCAACCCTCTGTCAAGGATTAAATCATTAGTTGAAGAACTGAGCACAATTTCACATTTCAATATAGCACCAAGAGACTCAGCATTACTGGACTGGCTACAATGCTAAACATTAAGATCTTGTCTTTCTATCATTCAAAACTGAACCACTTTTTTTTGGTACCCTGATTATTATTTTTTAAAAACTCAGTTGAACCACAATAATTAATCGCAAGTAAATAACTGAAACCTTTGTTATAAAGGTGATAAACCTTGAAAGTTATTTGTAGAGAGTGATGCACTCTGGAGTATATCAGCATTATGACAAGGTAAGATATAATGAGAAGTCATATCACTTTCTTAAAGTGTAGATCCATGGGTGAAAGGTCTTCCACAACATTCAAAATGATAATATCCAAATAAAAGAAAAACAAAATATTGAAATTTTCAGGCCAGATGGCCTCTGTGGATGAAGAAACAATATCTTTCATAGAATCCTGATAAAGAAGCTCAATCATTCTGAATTATCGGCCCAAAATAATTCTCTCCTATACTTGCTTAGGGTTTTTAGCATTTTCTGTCTTTAGTTTACAATTTCTGCACCCACCTGCCTTTGTTCTGAAACAACAACTCTTTACACTGAAAAACACAATGTAGCATTTGCAGTGATGTTTTCATTGCAGATTTAAGGCATCCACATCTTGTCAGAGTCAGAAAAATAAATGTTCCAATTTAACTGTGGGAACTTGCATGCTGGATCAAAATCAGTCTTTGTTTAATGCTTGAATATAAACTCTGTTCAATGTGAAATATTCCTCAGGGAGTAGATATCAGAGTTCTTTGAAGATAGAAATACGAGGGGTGATTGATAAGTTTGTGGCCTAAGGTAGGAGTCAATTTTAGAAAACCTAGCACATTTATTTTTCCTACATTTACACACTTAGTCCAGTGGTTGTGGAGCATACGGATCCCCTCTTTGTAGAAGTCAGCGTCTTTGACCTCCAGAAAGTGGTCCACGTAAGGGGTGATTGATAAGTTTGTGGTCTACGGTAGAAGATGAGTTTTTAACTTCAAACTTTCTGCATTTTCAGAGTTGAACTGCACGTGCATGTAACAAGAGCTGTATAACTCATCTCCTTCTACCTTAGGCCACAAACTTATCAATCATCCCTGCTGTGGACCACCTGGAGGTCCAAGACGTTCTCCTTACATGCACGTGCAGTTCAGCTCTTTGAGTAATAATGCAGAAAGTTTGAAGTTAATTACTCACCTCCTTCTACCCTAGGCCACAAACTTATCAATCACCCGTTGTGGACCAAAGAAGGGATCCGTATGCTCCATGACTGCTGGACTAAGTGTGTACATGTAGGAGGGGACTATGTTGAAAAATAAATGTGCTAGGTTTTTTAAAATTGACTCCTTCTACCTTAGGCCACGAATTTATCAATCACCCCTCATATACTTGCATTCTGCGTTGCCAAGGAGACCTCAAGTTGCTAAACTTACCAGTCGGTAGGCAATCCATCTGACTGAAGATACCTTATCTGCACAGAGGCTGAGAGATAAGGGCCGTAGATAATCATATACATCTTTGGGGTTGTACAGTTCTAGGAGCAAAATAAGTTGCCTAAAATAAAGTTGAGAAATAGTCAAATACTATGCTTGTAGTGAGGAAACTAAGCACTCAAATGCAAATACCATGCAAATCAAGTTTTGGGAGCAAGGGAGGATAAAAGAGGAACGAAAAAAACATTAGCAGTAAGTATGAATAAGGTGACAGCATAAGGAGAAAAACAATAAAAGATATAGCAACAGCTGATAGCAAAAGAGCTGAAGAAAACATCAGACAATTGTCTTGGGCTGCATTCCTTCAATGGTGAACCACTTTAACTCTGCAATGATTCTCACAATGGCCAGAAGGTTATGCAAAATTTAACTGGAACTCTGCCATAAGGAGTGTCTTACCTGTAACAGATGCTCCTGTCACAAGGGTAAACACATAGATAAGATTTTCAGTAGCTTGAATTTTTATTTTATAGAATTAATTTTTAAAATAATTAATTCCAGTGTTACACATTTTGCCATTAAAAAGAGAAGCTGACAAAGGGTTTCAAGACTTCCAGGCTGCTCAGGCACTAACCCAACTCTGAATTAAAGACTCTGCTTCAATTGTTCTAACTTTAGAAACCAAGTACTATCCACTCTATATCCCAAGGGAGCAGTTTAAAATAACACCGTCAGAAAGAAAACTTAAAATGCTGTATATGCTCAGTATGCCAAGAGCAAATTAAGAAATAATGAAGGAATGAATCATGAGGTATGTTACAGGCAACAAAGTGTACTCAGGTTCTTCTCCATCCACAGGGAAGCTTGCACACACTAACACACACTCAAAATATACAAAATAAATATTCTCAGTTCATTCCACTGTCCTTGAAGCCTGTTATAACTCTCCAAGCTCTACACCTGCATCATTATTTTATGTTGTCAGCTGTGATTGTATTGCAAACTCAGAAGGTTTGCCCCAACAATCTTTGACACCAACTTTAATTCACCAACTAAAGATCCACTTTTAGTGAACCTATTATATTCCCTTCAAAATCCATAACATTCAAACAGGATTGCTTTTAAAAATAAAACTACTGTTATGGAATAAGGAGGTTTATAGAGGCTTGAGAAAGGAGCTTGCTGTCACAAAAAAACTGTGGGTCACTTGTTTAAGAAAAATAACAGGATGGCTTGAGTCGCAAAACTAGATTGAGGTGCTTTTATCTACCTCAAAACAAGACAAAAACTGGAAAAAACAATATTATATATATAGCTACCTTCAGACTAAACACAAAAGAAAACTAACCCCAAAGCCTTGGTAACCTGAGGCTTATAACTGCTAAGCCCCTCCCCTTAGACCAACCAAAAGCTAATTAACTCAATTATCCAATTAAAGATGGTATCCTCCACCATCAGCACACCTGTGCAGGTTGCTGCTGCCTCGATATGAGACAGCTCCATGCAGCAGCTCTGGTTCAGACCCAGTCACTATTACCGCCGGGGATGAGTGTTTTACCAAGTGCGCCATGTGCCGTCCGTAGTCAGTGATGAGCCTTCGTCACACTTGCCCAGGTGGATTGGAGAAGGATACTGGAGGGGATGACGGCAGAGCAGAAATGGCTGAAGTTTCTGGGAATATTTCATAAGGCACAGGATAGAAATTCCCCACAGAAGAAGTAGTTGTCAAATGGCAGGGATAGGCAACTGTGGCTGACAAGGGAAGTTAAGGACTGCATAAAAGTAAAGGAAAGGGCATATAAGGTAGCAAAAGTGAGTGGCAAGTTGGATGATTGGGAAGCTTTTAAAATCCAGCAAAATGGAACTAAAAAAGTTACAAGGGAAAAGGTGAAATAGGAGGGCAAACTAACAATATAAAACAAGATACTAAAAGTTTTTTTGGTTGTATAAAGAGTAAAAGGGAGGTGAGAGTTGATATTGGATCACTGGAAGAAAATGATGCTGGTGAGGTAGTAATGGAGGACAAAGAAATGGCAGATGAACTTAATGGGTACTTTGGACACTAGCAGTGCACCAGTGGTCCGTGAGTGTTAGGGAGCAGGTGTGAATGCCATCTGCTATTACAAAGGAAAAGGTGCTACGCAAACTGAAAGGTCTTAAATTGGATAAGTCACTTGGACCAGATGGACTACATCTCAAAAGTCCTGAAAGAGGTTGCTGAAGAGATAATGGATGCATTACTCATGATCTTTCAAGAATCACTTGATTCTGGTATTGTCCCAGAGGACTGAAAAATTGCAAGTGTCACTCCACACTTTAGGGAGGAAGTCACAAGAACGGAAATTATAGGCCAGTTAGCCTAACCTCAGTGGTTGGAAAAGTGTTGGAGTCTAACATTAAGGATGAGGTTTCGAAGTACTTGGAGACTAATGATAAAATAAGTCAAAGTCAGCATGGTTCCTGTAAAGGGAAATCTTGCCGTTAAGAATTCTTGGAGGAAGTAACCAGCAGAGTGGACGAAGGAGAAGCAGTGGATGTCATTTATTTGGATTTTCAAAATGCATTTGATAAGGTATTGTACATGAGGCTGCTGAACAAGATAAAATCCTATGGAGTTACAGGAAAAATACTGGCATGGATAGAGGAATGGCAGTGAGTGGGAATAAAGGGAGCCTTTTCCCTGTTGGCTGCCAGTGACTTGTGGTGATCCTCAGGGGTCAGTACTTTTCACATTGTTTTTCAATGATTTAGATAGTGGAATTGATCACTTTATGGCAAAGTTTGTGGATGATATGAAGATAAGTGGAGGGGTAGGTAGCGCTGAGGAAACAATGTGATTGCAGCAGGACAGACAAATTGGAAGAATGGGCAAACAAGTGGCAGATGGAATACAGTGTTGGGAAACGTATGATAATACATTTTGCTAAAAGGAACAATAGTGCAGACTATTATCTAAATGGAGAGAAAATTCAGTCTGAGGTTCAGGGGGACTTAGGAGCCCACGTGCAAGACTCCCAGAAGGTTAGCTCACAGGTTGAGTCTGTGGTAAAGGTGGCAAATGCAATGTTGGCATTTATTTCAAAGGAAAATAATATAAAAGCAAGGAGATAATGCTAAGGCTTTATAAGACACTAGTCAGACCACACTTGGGGTACTGTTAACAGTTTTGGGCCCCATATCTCAGAAAGGGTGTGTTTTCACTGGAGACAGTCCAGAGGAGGTTCACTAGGACGATTCCAGGAATGAAGGGGTTAACAAACAAGAAGCATTTGGCATAATTGGGTCTGTACTTACTGGTATTTACAAGAATGTGGGGGGGGGGGGGGGAATCTCACTGAAATCTACCAAATGTTGAAAGGACTAGATAGGATGGATGTGGAGAGGATGTTTCCTCTGGTGGGAGTATCCAGAACTAGAGAGGACAGCCTCAAATTTGAGGGGCGAACTTTCAGAACAGAGATAAGGAGGATTTTTTTTTTTGCCAGAGACTAGTGAATCTGTGGAATGCTCTGCCAAAGACTGCGGTGGAGACCAAGTGCGTGGGTATATTTAAAGTGGAAGTTGATTGTTTCCTGATTGCTCAGGGCAAAGGATATGGTGTAACCAACAATTAGTGCTAGAATATTATGATTATATCCAGCACGAATGTTTAATGCCACTTGACATCAAATTACATTATATCACCAACATCTTGAGGATGGCCAAGGTCAAAAACCAAACTTATCAGCCACACACACACGTAGCCTGGCATTAGAACAGGTCAGAAAGTGAATGGTGATAATGAATGGCTTGTCACCTAAACAGCAGACAATCTGCAGTACTAGAATAGTCTCTGCTCACTTGGAGTAGGAGTGCAGCTCCGACACAAACATACAGCACTATTCATAATTAAGTCAAAGTAGTTTATTGGCCACCACTGTAAACTACTAATTCCTCCATCACCAGCTTGCCTTGCCCACAATGTATACCAAATATATGACACAAGTGATTATCAAAATCTAACTTAAAAAGCTCACACAATTTAATTACATTAACCAATTTACTTAGATTTTGTTTGCTACTGTCACACCTTCAAGATGTTACACCATCACAACTATTCAAATAGACAATTATTCACAACAGTGGCAGCTGCTTCCATTTCTCTTTAATTAATTTTGTTTAGAAGAATGGGGGGAGGGTAATCTTATTGAAACGCACTGGATATTGAAAGGCCTAGATAGAATGGACATGGAGGGGATATTTTCAATTGTGCAAGAGTCTAGGACCACAGGGCATAGCCTTGCAATAGAAGGGCATCCCTTTAGAACAGGTGAGGAATTTCTTTAGCCAGAGAGTAATGCATCTGTGGAGTTTCATTGCTACAGAAAGCTGTGCAGGCCAAGTCATTGGGTACATTTAAACTGGAGGGTGATAGGATCCCGATTAGTAAGGCTGACAAAAGTTTACAGCGAGAAGGCAGGAGAATGGGGGTTGAGGGGGAAAATAACTCTGCCTTGATCAAATGGCAGAGCAAACTCAATGGGCCGGATGGCCTTTCTGCTCCTATATATTATGGTCAATGCAGCAACTAGTAAAGGTTTTACAATAGTACCTCACAAATTTATCAAGAAAGACAGGGACATGGGAAGATCAGCTGCAATCTCCCAGCTAGATCGCACCTGTTCACAATTGGAAATACATTTGCCCTTCATCACTGCCCATTTGAATTCTGAAAGTCTCTCCTGAACAACAATGCAGACACACTTTCAGTGCACAATGATTCAGAACTTGTGATTTTTCTCAAGACCAGAGGAGGAGAACAAATGGACACCATGGTGGCATAACGGTTAGCACAATGCTCTTACAGCTCAGGGTGTTGGGAGTTCAGTTCCAGCGCCATCTGTAAGGGGTCTGCATGTTCTCCTTGTGAACACATCGGATTCCTCTGTGTATTCTGATTTCCATTTACAGTCTAAAGCAGCACTGGTTAGTATGTTAATTGGTCATTGTAAATTGCCCTGCAGCTAGGCTAGGATTGAATAGGTGGGTTACAGCATGGCCTGTTGGGCTGGAAGGGCCTGTTCTGTGCTGCACCTCCAAAAAAAAAAGGGAAAGGTACGTCACATCCAGAGTTTCTCCGGTTAGCGGACGATTTCCCTCCACGCCTCTCTGACGTAGAGCAGTGGTTTCCCATTGCCTTCTGCCAAGTGAGTTTCCAAAGAGATCACCAGCTCATAACCCAGCATCGATGGAAAGCGTGCAGGGGAGCCAGCTGGCTGGATTCGAACCCGGGACCTTTCAAACTGAAGTCTGACGCTGATGCCACTACACGACCAGCTGGGTCCAAATAATAAAAAAATTATACAGTGCTGGGTTTGTCAATAATGCTCATAGCCAATGAAGAAAATAAGCCTTCTAGATTTGAACCCAGACACAATAGTGTAATGTTATGAATTCTAGAAGTTATGCCATGCAGAAGCAATTGAATGGAAATAAATGTATTGGAATAGGGACTGGGATAGTTACAGTGGCATGCAAAAGTTTGGGCACCCCTAGTCAAAATTTCTGTTACTATGAATAGCTAAGCAAGTAAAAGATGAACTGATTTCCAAAAGACAAAGTTAAAGATGACACGTTTCTTTAATATTTTAAGAAAACTTTATTTCCATCTTTTACAGTTTCAAAATAACAAAAAAGGAAAAGGGCCCGAAGCAAAAGTTTGGGCACCCTGCATAGCAGTACTTAAGTAACAACAAGTATCACAGCTTGTAAACGCCTTTTTGCAGCCAGCTAAGAGTCTTTCAATTCTTGTTTGGGGGATTTTTGCCCATTCTTCCTTACAAAAGGCTTCTAGTTCTGTGAGATTCTTGGGCCGTCTTGCATGCACTGCTTTTTGAGGTCAATCCACAGATTTTCGATGATGTTTAGGTCAGGAGACTATGAGGGCCATGGCAAAACCTTCAGTCTGCGCCTCGAGGTAGTCCATTGTGGATTTTGAGGTGTATTTAGGATCATTATCCTATTGTAGAAGCAGTCCTCTTTTCATTGTCAGCTTTTTAACAGATGGTGTGATGTTTGCTTCCAGATTTTGCTGGTATTTAATTGAATTCATTCTTCCCGCTACCAGTAAATGTTCCTCATGCCACTGGCTGCAACACAAGCCCAAAGCATGATTGATCCACCCCTGTGCTTAACAGTTGGAGAGGGGTTCTTTTCATGAAATTCTTCATCCTTTTTTCTCCAAACATTGCAGCCAAAAAGTTCTATTTTAACTTCATCAGTCCACAGGACTTGTTTCCAAAATGCGTCAGGCTTGTTTAGATGTTCCTTTGAACCTTTTGAATAGAACTTTTTGGCCGCAATGAGCAAAGGTATGTTTGGAGAAAAAAGGGTGCAGAATTTCATGAAAAGAACCCCTCTCCAACTGTTAAGCACAGGGGTGGATCGATCATGCTTTGGGCTTGTGTTGCAGTCAGTGGCATGGGGAACATTTACTGGTAGAGCGAAGAATGAATTCAATTAAGTACCAGCAAATTCTGGAAGCAAACATCACACCATCTGTAAAAAAGCTGACGATGAAAAGAGGATGGCTTCTACAACAGGATAATGATCCTAAACACACCTCAAAATTCACAATGGACTACCTGAAGAGACGCAAGCTGCAGGTTTTGCTATGGCCCTCACAGTCCCCTGACCCAAACATCATCCAAAATCTGTGGGTAGACCTCAAAAGAGCAGTGCATGCAAGACAGTCAAGAATCTCACAGAACTAGAAGCCTTTTGCAGGGAAGAATGGGTGAAAACCCCCAAACAAGAATTGAAAGACTCTTAGCTGGTACAGAAAGCGTTGACAAGCTGTGATACTTGCCAAAGGGGGTGTTACTAAGTACTGACCATGCAGGGTGCCCAAACTTTTGCTTCGGGCCCTTTTCCTTTTTTGTTACTTTGAAACTGTAAAAGATGGAAATAAAAGTTTTCTTGCTTAAAATATTAAAGAAATGTGTCATCTTTAACTTTATGCCTTTTGGAAATCAGTTCATCTTTTACTTGCTTAGCTATTCACAGTAACAGAAATTTTGACCAGGGGTGTCCAAACTTTTGCATGCCACTGTGCACACTAAACAATAAAAATGATAAGGAAGGTAGAAAACACTGCACTTAAAAAAAAAAGGAAAATCCTGCCAGACACAAATTGTCTTCAAAATGCTGCAGATCTGAATAATTTGCGGCTAACATTTTACAAATTATGGGGTGGGGTGGGTGGGAGAGTATCAAAGCCTTTGAAGTAATGCAGTGAAGATCCAGTAGAATTATATGTACACTCAGTGGCCACTGCTGCTGGAGCCCAATCACTACAAGGTTTGACATGTAGAACATTCAGAGATGCTCTTCTGCACATCACTCTTGTAACGTGTGGTTATTTGAGTTACTGTTGCCTTCCTGACAGTTTGAACCATTCTCCTCTAGCCTCTCCCACTAACAAGGCATCTTTGCCCAAGAACTGCTGCTCACTGGGTGTTTTCTCTTCTTTTTTTGGCACCATTCTCTGATAGTTCTTGAGACTGTTGTCTGTTCTCTAGAACTATTTCTGAGAAACTCAAACCATCCTGTCTGGCACTAACAATCATTCTACATAGTCTTTTAGATGAATTTGAAGGAAATTTATATTAGGCAGGAAATGGTGTTGGATAGGCTGTTGGGTCTGAAGGCTGATAAGTGCCCGGGACCTGATGGTCTACATCCCAGGGTACTTAAGGAGGTGGCTTTAGAAATCGTGGACGCATTGGCAATCATTTTCCAATGTTCTATAGATTCAGGATCAGTTCCTGTGGATTGGAGGGTGGCTAATGTTGTCCCTCTCTTCAAGAAGGGAGGAAGAGAGAAAACAGGGAATTATAGACCAGTTAGCCTGACGTCGGTAGTGGGAAAGATGCTGGAGCCAATTATAAAAGATGAACTTATGACACAACTGGATAGTAGTAACAGGATTGGTCCGAGTCAGCATGGATTTACGAAGGGGAAATCGTGCTTGACTAATCTTCTGGAATTTTTTGAGGATGTAACTATGAAAATGGACAAGGGAGAGCCAGTGGATGTAGTGTACCTGGACTTTCAGAAAGCCTTTGATAAAGTCCCACATAGGAGATTAGTGGGCAAAATTAGGGCACATGGCATTGGGGGCAGAGTACTGACATGGATTGAAAATTGGCTGGCTGACAGAAAACAAAGAGTAGCGATTAACGGGTCCCTTTCGGAATGGCAGGGGGTGACTAGTGGGGTACCGCAGGGTTCAGTGCTGGGACCGCAGTTGTTTACAATATATATTAATGATTTAGATGAGGGAATTAAAAGTAACATTAGCAAATTTGCCGATGACACAAAGCTGGGTGGCAGTGTGAAATATGAGGAGGATGTTATGAGAATGCAGGGTGACTTGGACAGGCTGGGTGAGTGGGCAGATGCAGTTTAATGTGGATAAATGTGAGGTTATCCACTTTGGCGGTAAGAACGGGAAGGCAGATTATTATCTAAATGGAGTCAAGTTAGGAAAAGGGGAAGTACAACGAGATCTAAGTGTTCTTGTACATCAGTCACTGAAAGCAAGCATGCAAGTACAACAGGCAGTGAAGAAAGCTAATGGCATGCTAGCCTTCATAACAAGGGAAATTGAGTATAAGAGCAAAGAGGTCCTACTTCAGCTGTACAGGGCCCTGGTGAGACCACACGTGGAGTACCGTGTAGTTTTGGTCTCCAAATTTGAGGAAGGACATTCTTGCTATTGAGGGAGTGCAGCATAGGTTCACAAGGTTAATTCCTGGGATGGCGGGACTGATATATGTCGAAAGATAGGAGCATCTGGGCTTGTATACTCTGGAATTTAGAAGGCTGAGAGGGGATCTTATTGAAACATATAAGGTTATTAAGGGATTGGACACGCTGGAGGCAGGAAGCATGTTCCCGCTGATGGGTGAGTCCAGAACCAGAGGCCACAGTTTAAGAATTAGGGGTAGGCCATTTAGAACGGAGTTGAGGAAAATCTTTTTCACCCAGAGAGTGGTGGATATGTGGAATCTCTGCCCCAGAAGGCAGTGGAGACCAAGTCTCTGGATGCTTTCAAGAAAGAGATGGATAGAGCTCTTAAAGATAGCGGAATCAAAGGTTATGGGGATAAGGCAGGAACTGGATACCAATTGTGGATGATCAGCCATGATCATAGTGAATGGCGGTGCTGGCTCAAAGGGCCGAATGGCCTACTCCTGCAGCTATCATCTATTGTCTATAAAATTTCTTTCCCATTCTGACGCTTAGAACAAATTAACCTCTTGACCATGTCTGCATGAAAAGTTACAACTGCAAAAAAGATAAAATTATTTGCCCTATTCCCACTTAAACAGAATGAACCAAGATCAAGCAAGTAAAGATTCAACAAATTATTAAAGGTTTGGAGATACTGGAGAAAAATTATCACCTGGTTAATCCAAAGACAATGGTGCCACAAGTCAAGAACTTTTAGTAGAAGGATGAAGGAGAAACCAGAATTTGTTTCACAGTGGGTAGTCAAAGATTGAATAGTTAAGCACAGATAGACTAGAAGGGAACTGAAAATAAAGGCAAAGAGATACAGTAAAGGTAAATGGAATAGATTAAAGGGAATGAGTCACTGAATAAACACCATCATAATTGTTCAAATTCTTTGTACTTTGCAAACTTCTGATTTTTATTATAAAGGATTTGTGCTGGGTCCACTGTTGTTTTGTCATATATAGACCCAGATAAGAATGTTGTGATATAACAGATGATACTAAAATTGATTGTGTTAAGGACAGTGAAGGTTGTAGACTTAGCCAGCTCCATCATGGACACAAGCCTCCTCACTCTCAAGGTCACCTCGAAAAGGTGGTGCCTTAAGAAGGTGGCATCCACCATGAAGGATCCTCACCACCCAGGACATGCCTTCTTTTTATTACTACCATCAGGGAGAAGGTACAGGATCCTGAAGATTCACACTAAAGATTTTAGGAACAGTTTCTTTCCCTCTGCCATCAGATTCTGAATGGTCAATGAACTTAAGGACACTACCTCATCACCATTCCTCTTTAACACTTAAAATATTATGGTAAATTACAGAAATTTATAATTCCTGAATTGTACTGCTGCAACAAAACAACAAATTTCACGACTTACAGCGGTGACAATGAACCTGATTTCAAAGTTACAACAGGGAGGATCTAGATCAACTGGGAAAATGGGCAAAGAAAAGGCAGATGGAATTTAATTGAGAAGTGCAGAGTGATTTTTTTGGGAACCTAAACCAGGGAAAACATAACTCCATGAATTTCAGGGCACTGGGGACAGTTCTAGAATGGAGAAAAACAGTTGTAAAAGCTGTGTTTGATACAATCGCCTTCTGTTGGGACATTGAGTAAGGGAGTTGGGATATCACGTTAGATGTTGGTGAGACCATACCTGAAATATTGTGCGCGGTTCTGGTCGCAATATTATAGGAAGCATGATTAAACTTGAAAGGGTGCAGAAAAAATTCACAACAACACTGCTGGGAGTGAGAAGCTTGAATTACAGAACAAATCAGATAAGCTGGATCTGTTTTCCCCGAGAGAGGAGGCAGCTAAGGATTGACCACAGTGAAGTTTATAAAATCATGGGGGGCATAGGTAAGGTGGATCATCTTTTTCCCTGAGGTGGCAAATCTAAAATCAGAAGGCATAAGTTTAAAGTGAGAGGGACAAAATAACAGGGATCTTGGGGGCATATTTTTCCTCTCAAGAGGGTGGTGGGTGTATGGAATGAGCTGTCACGGGCCACAATACTTAATAGTTTGGACAGGTACATGGAAGGATAGGTTTAGAAGAATAAGGGCCAAATGCAGCAAATGGGGTTAGCTCAGGCAGGTACCTTGCTCTGCCGAAGGGCATATTTCTCTGCTTCACGATTACATGATCCATATGCAGTTCATATAAGTGCATACAGATTGTAGACAACTATTCTAGGCAATGAGCCAAAATTGCTAGAATTGGCCCATACAATTGTGGTTTTTTTCTCTGAATCAGGTTTGTGAACAGAGACTGCTATAAACAAACACTAAGATTTACTTACAATTCAGGTAGGGATTATCAACACAGAATTGCTTTATGTACAAAAACCTTGTTATAAGAACAATTTAATTATCAGGAAGGGTATGATTACATACTCTGCAGCAAGTTGTTTTTACGCACCGGTTGGTAAACCACGAATTGATGGTGATTATTTTAAAACTGAGAGGATAAAAATAACTGTGGCCAGGAGAGAAATCAAGCTTAAGTTCAGATTTCGGAGCAGAATTGAATAGGAACTATTTACATATTAAAAATGCAAATTATTCTTTAAACATAAAGTAATTATTTTTAAAAATTTCAGCATAGACAGCAATTAATTTATCCGCTGCAAAAAAATACCCAAGAAATATCTATAGAATATATTTAAAAATTAGCCCACTCAAGCCAAAAAGAAAAGCTGTGGAATATTCAAATTGCTCATTAAAGCACGTACTCAGAAAGCTCAGCTCTGAAGCGCCAATTCCTGCTGTTATCTGTTACCATAAATTCTTGGAGCTGAGATAGATACTCCCTTCTCTTTTCTGCTTGAAGCAACTGTAAAACAAAGCAAAAATGATTTGATAGTAAATATTTTTAAAAGGATAACCCATAATGCATATTGGTATACCAGAACATTGAATCAAAAATGAGGAAAATTTCACTACTGCAGATATTATGTAATAAAATATTCAAGTTTACAAAATTAATGTTTAGGGAATAACAGGATAGATATACAGTTACAACCACATCCATCACCTACTTTAATGTAACTATCAAAGTAGTTTATTTACTATTCAGTGAATTTTTTGTTGATGAATTGAACACTTTTCCCTTGGTGACTCAGTCCCCAAAACAAGCACATACAAGTTAAGCACAGCTCAAGCCTACAAAATGGTCATGGTTCGAAGGTGGAGGAATTCTGAATTTTTCAGACAGTTTATTTTGCACTGCAAGTTTTCGCATCCCTATCCTTGAAGGAATTGGTTCATTGCTGTGGTGCAGGTCCCGTAACACTGAGAATACCTCTGTAACTGGTCATCAATTGCATGGATGTTTTCCAGGTGAGGCTGCTTAACAAAATAGTAATTTTATCAATGTTAACAGGGATTCCCAGACAGATCAGGAGTAGATACCCTTATATTACAGTAGTATTTAAGAACAAACAATTAAAATGGCATGGCACAGAAGACTGCATATCGGCCAAATACTGGAAAATAGATTAGCAGAGGTAAGTACTGGCAACTGGCACACGGACATTGCGGGTTAAAGGGTTTGTACATGGTTTAGACACAGGTGGTTAAGGTGCACAGCACAAAGTCAAAATGACCAGTTTGAGTAAGGCTCAACTGGGGGATAGTCATCAATATTCAATTTCTTTTCTATTAGATTCATTGTGTTCTTCTCTCTCCTTGCCTCTAATTGACATTTTCAATTCAGCATCAGTTCAGTGGTCATTTTCACTCTGTGGTCTTGTGCCAAAGGATAATTCCAGAAAGAATTCTTGTGGACATAAAGATCCCAATTACACAGGAGGTATTAGAGACACAGGAGATTGCAGGTGTTGGTATCTGGAACAAAACTACTAGACAATCTCTGTAGGAGGTACTAGATCCAAATTCCAACAATAAAAATACAGGCTATTAAAATCTTGTACCTGCCCGCACCACCTGACAACACTTTACATTCTGAGACGACTAACAGACTCAAATCGCTGAACCCAGAAATTACCTTTAAGAAGTCGTATAAGTGTTTTAAGACTCCTATTCGTACTTCATCGAGATCTTTTAAAAAACCATTAAAAATGGGAACCAAATCTGCTGCGGTCAACTGATCTCCCAGAATGACTGCCAACTCATGAATGGAGAATGCAAGAGTCCTTCGAACTTTCCACTGAAAATTCAAAGCAGAAATACTTAAAACAAGTAGATACGGTACATAGAGCTACATCTTACCATGTATACATTTACCTCAATTTTTAATGCTGATTAGCTACCTTTATTTTGCAACACCCATTTCAGAAAGATATTTTCCACTTTTTCATCCAAAACTAAAGGTGGAATGGTAGGGCAGGTAGAGATGGGAAGGCATGAAGGAAAGTTGATAATACTGAAACATGGGAAGCTCAGCTTGAAATGGACTACTCCTGGACCCAGAAGATTTTTAACCTTCTCCAAAATGGTCAAGGGTATCAACATGCAAAACTTAATTTCAGTTTGTTTTTTTTTTGCAAGTTTCAACCTGGTAACACTTTGACATGTTTTATATCAAGTACACCAAATTTGACTCCACACAAAACTTAGCTTTTACTCTGCTGAAATACTTTCAATCCGGTAGTTGCACATTTGATTTTTGTTCCACACTCTGCATTATAAATATTGCTAAAATTTTAAGTCTGAGGGTTCACAAATACATTACCTAGCCAAATATCATCCTTTCATATCACAACTACCCTAATCACAGTTCATTACATTTTCAATGAAAAAAAACAAGTTATAGTTTCAATTCAAAAACTGCTAATTCAAAATTATTGGCTTTAATTCTATTTTCTTTAATGGGGATGATCACATTAAACATGACATTGTTTTTTTAAATGTGGATATAGATTCCAAAAGGAAAGGAGGAGATGTGGCTTCACAACAGAAGCCCAGCTTCGATCCTGGCCTTGGGTGGTGTCTATGTGGAGGTTGCACATTCTCTGTGACTGCAGTTTCTTCTCGATGCTCCAGTTTCCTCCTACATCCTAAATAAGTGCATTATGGTAGTTTAATTGGCCATTACTAATTCCCCCAATGTTTAGCTGAGTGGATGAATCTGGGAGGAATTGATCAGAATATGCAGAGAATAAAATAAAGAATCAGTGTAAGTGGGTGGTTGATGGTCAACACAAACTTGTTGGACCCATTCCTGTGCTCATAAAGGGACCATCCTGGTAATTTTATCTACCTTTGGCTGTAAGCACGTAATCCAACAATAAGGGCATTGTACTATGGAGGATCTCAGTGCTAAACCCATTACTCCTCAAACACAAAGACTACATGCCACTTTCTGTATCCTTAAGCAAGAGTACTGCAAGTTCTGCATTTACAAATGCCGAGGTAAAATCCTCACAGACCTTTATGATCATTCTGCCACAGGTGAGTCATTAGGGCAGTTGAAAAGAACTGGAGAGGATTATTTTTATTAAGACATTTGAATTATATACAAATACAGACTATTTATTTTCAATAATTTATTATATGGAATACCTGCATATCTGAGGCCAGTGTCTCATATGTATTTTTCAGGCAATGCCAGTTTTGCCTGCCTAAGGTGAACGCCACACCAGGAAGGCTATAGGCACAGTGCTTTGCAATCTCTGTATCAACCGTCTGGGCACGTGAAGGATCAGTCATTGAAAGATATTGATCTAGCAATGCTTGTGGAACAACATCCTGGACAAGGAAGAGAAAATATTTTAAAAGAAAATCAATCTTCTAGATCTTGCAATATATTAGTAAAGCTTATGACCAATATTTAAAGAAACAAGTTTTGAAAACACTCAATTTGTTTCAGTTTGCCTTGCACACTCAGATGTTAAAATATAGTCAGTAGCACAAAACAAGGTTTTATAATCTGTCAGAGCCTCAGCAATCTCAACTCACCTTCCATAGCAACCTGCAATACATCTCATTAGACCCTAGGGATTTCTTCATTTTAAAGCCTGCTCAGACATCTAATACCTCCTGCTTTTGTAACAAATTTAATAGAATTTCACACTGAATTTTCAAACTACAATGTCCTTCTCCTTATTGAATGCAGATGAACTTGCCTACTTCACTGGGTCACACATAAATCCTATGGAACTGACCCTTTCCCTGGTTAAGCCTCAGTACTTATAACTGTGCTCTTAAATTTGCCTTAATCTAATGTGGCACTAATATTTGTGCCCACTCATTTCTTTCTTTAAATACTCCCAAACCCCACATTGCCAGTGGATCTACCACATTTTCAGTTCTGCTATTCTTTTTAATTCCTTTTTTCATGAAACCCTTGAAATTCATTGACGAACAAGGTTCCCTTGTCCTTGCCCTCACAGCAGCATATTGGCCAGGAACACTCTTTCCTTCCAAGTAACCGTTCCCAGTTGACATCTGCCAATTCTGAATTCTAACTTACTGAAAACTATCTTGCCCTCATTCAACATTTTTATTTCCAGTACAGTCACACAACTTCCCTTGAAACAGAGTCACTACCTCCTGAATACTCACCACTGACACCCAATCACTTGCCTAACTGCTCTCCCTCAGATTAAGTTCAGTACTGCTCCTTCTCCTGCAAAACTATCGAATACTAGCTCAATCCTCTTGAATGCACTTTAAAAATTCCACCTCTGTAAGGCTTTGACACTAAGACAATTGCCCTTACCATAATACTATAATTTTTACAACTCTAATGATTTGCCAGCTCTCAATCCCGCAAAGGCTGTCCGGAGGCCTACAGTAAACACTCAGTAAAAATGGTTCTTAATTTTTTGTTCTTAAGCTCCATGCATTATTCAAAGTGATTTCTACGATATTCACCCTCATTACTACAGTGAGGGTTTCCATAATCACTAGTACAAAGCCACCTCCTTTTTAAATTCCTGCCTTGTAACCAATATCATATAATTCACTATTACACATTTCAATACAGTGCCCAGTTTTGGAAAGTAACAAATTACAACCTTAGAGTACAGCTATTTGGCTGTAAAATAGTCATCAAATATGCTGGGTGAATGAGTTCACATCTTCTTCATTTTTACAATGAGAAATCCTTACCTGCTACTTTGAATTACCTGAATTTTAGATTTCTTATCATCATCAAAACTGCTTTGCCGTCTACATGAACTACCTTGGATGAACTGAAGTCTGCCTTCCAGATTCTGTAGAGAAGCAATACAGTGAGTAAATCAGGTGAATTTGAAGATGCTGAACATATCAGCACAAAAGAATGAGACTACATTGGAGTCACAGAATTATCCAGCATAGAAAGATCCCATTCATCCCAACTCATCCACTCATTTGTACTAATCCCATCTCTCAACCTCCGTGTCCACAGCTCTCTACATCTAAGCAATTCATGTGCTCACTTTGGACACAACTTAAAAGCTTTCAGTGACTTTGCTTCAATCACTTCCTTCGATAATGCTCCAATAACCTTGACACTTTCGAGATGAAGCAAGTCCCCCACATATAGCCCTCTGAATTGGATGATCAGCCATGATCATACTGAATGGCGGTGCAGGCTCGAAGGGCCGAATGGCCTGCTCCTGCACCTATTTTCTATGTTTCTATGAATCTCTTTCTTGACCCTATATTTATCTACCTATGATACGCAGAGGTTTCCTGTAATCTTACTTATCTATAGCCCTCAATTTTATAAGACTCAATGTCCCGCCTTAAACTCCTTCACTCTAGGGAGAACATTCCTAGCTTCTCCAGCATAACTGAACTACTTCAGCTCAGGCAACAGCCTGGTCAATCTTTGCTGGATGCATAGTTGAGTTTTAATTGTGTCTCATGATCACTCAGATGACAGATTTCTCACGTTTCCAAGTAAATGTTCACGATTTTGCAAAATGCTGTGTTCCAAAAGCTAAACAAATACAGCACATGATTGTTATGCAAATGGATGCAGTCTGAAAATGATCTTAAAAACCCAAATGAATGACATCCACTATGTTATATTAGAATAAAACAATAGCTTTACTTGCAAGCAAGGAAGGGAGTTTATGGATTGGTCTTAAATATGACAAGATTGGAATACATTTATAAAGATGTCATACTACAGTAACAGAGGCTCTGGCAAGGCCAAAACTGATATTATGTATGGGCTTGGTCTTAAAACCTAGAAAAAGGAATTACTTGCAATAAAGAATCAAAGGCTGGTCTTGGTATAGCATGCTGGCTGTACGTGGAGAGATTAGGTAGAACAAGCCTAATTTTTCTGGGGTTTGTAGAATAAGAAGTGAAGTCTGAGACTAAAAATTCTAACCAGGCTCAACAGGGTGAACTTCCTCTGCCACAGCAATCTATAACTACAGAAGTCAGTCTCAGAATAAAGGAATAGACTGATTACCATAGAAACTATTACAGACTTCTTTAAAGGGTGATGAATCTTTGGTATTCTCTATTCTGCAGGTTGAAAAAACTCAATAATTTTATTTTCTTTTAAAAATCAATATATTTCTGGATATTTATGAAATCAAGGGATATGCAGAGAGTGCTAGAAAGTGAAGATCTGGCCAAAAATTGGCCCTGATCATAACAAACAGCAGAGCAGACGCAGAGGGCTCAAATGTGGCCAAGAACAATAAGCTACATAATGCTTCGAGATAACTGAATGTTAGAGAATCAGCACTATTTTATCTGCTTGCAATACTGGCTTTCCACACTATACACCATGGATTGGTGCAATTTCTCCTCGCTTCAAAAAGTTCAATTCCGAAAGGTACTTAGAGAAATAAATGCAGAAGTCACCAACTATCTGAAGTTCAGCAAAAGGTGGCTCTGATAAACAAAACACCAGACTTGGTAACCAAATTTGTCAGGACAGTAATTTACAAATCCTTGTTCTTTAATCACAATATTTAAGTTTTTCATGAAATTTTTGCATGCAAATTTTTCAAAATCTCACCGTCTCAAAATAGGTGAATACACGATCATCTGTTACCATTGTTGAAAAGGGCGATGCATTCAGTGATTGGTTGACATGCACTGGATCACTAACACAATCTTCCTGTAAATACAGGTGAACACAGATGAAGCTGATAAAACTGACTTAATTATTACTAAATTCAAGCACTGATATTGGCATTTCCCAAATTAATGAATTATTTTGTGAAGGTGTGAAATGAGAGCAGATTAGATATTATATATAAAACACTACATCTTTATTCTAAGAAAAATATTTAAAAATATCTTACAATTTGCACATTATATTTAGCTTCCAATAAAGCAGCTTTGTCCCAAATTATGAGTGACTAAATCACAATTTCATTAAGCTTAGATCACAATGTAGCAGGTCAACTGATCAAAGATGATAAATAATTTTTCTCTGAAGATGCTGCAAATCTTGAGCAACAAACAAAATGCTGGAGGAATTCAACAGGTCAAACAACATCTATGCAGAGGTCAACATTTTGGGCTAAGACTCTTCCTCAGAAACCAAAATGATTTTTGAACTAGTTTCTAAATCAGACTATTTGGTTCAAAAATGATGTATAGAGTACTGCATACAAAAATCAAGTATTCATAAGCACAAACACAGGACATGGTATTTGTGACTGTGCAGTCATTAAGTAAAACAAAATTTTATGCTCAGAACTAGCCTGAGAAAGTGCTCCTAATATTGTAGTACTCTGACCAAAACTAGTTAGAATTCCTGAGGTGTTTTCTGAGCAGAGCACCAAGGAAGATATTCAAGCACTGGAATTAGCTCAGTAGATGTCTCTAGGTATCACATGGTTCATAGAAACATAGAAAATAGGTGCAGGAGGCCATTCAGCCCTTCGAGCCTGCACCACCATTCAGTATGATCATGGCTGATCATCCAACTCAGAACCCTGTACCTGCCTTCTCTCCATAACCCCTGATCCCTTTAGCCACAAGGGCCATATCTAACTCCCTCTTAAATATAGCCAATGAACTGACCTCAACTGTTTCCTGTGGCAGAGAATTCCACAGATTCACCACTCTCTGTGTGAAGAAGTTTTTCCTCATCTCGGTCCTAAAAGGCTTCCCCTTTATCCTTAAACTGTGACCCCTCATTCTAGACTTCCCCAACATCGGGAACAATTTTCCTGCATCTAGCCTGTCCAATCCCTTTAGAACTTCATACGTTTCAATAAGATCCTCCCTCAATCTTCTAAATTCCAGCGAGTATAAGCTTAGTCGATCCAGTCTTTCATCATATGAAAGCCCTGCCATCCCAGCAATCAATCTGGTGAACCTTCTTTATACTCCCTCTATGGCAAGAATGTCTTTCCTCAGATTAGGGACCAAAATTGTACCCAATACTCCAGGTGTGGTGTCACCAAGGCCTTGTACAACTGCAGTAGTACCTCCCTGCTCCTGTACTCGAATCCTCTTGCTATGAATGCCAGCATACCATCTGCCTTTTTCACTGCCTGCTCTCCCTGCATGCCCACTTTCAATGACTGGTGTACAATGACACCCAGGTCTCGTTGCACCTCCCCTTTTCCTAATCAGCCACCATTTAGGTAATAATCTGTTTTCCTGTTCTTGCCACCGAAGTAGATAGCCTCGCATTTATCCACATTAAATTGCATCTGCCATGAATTTGCCCACTCACCTAACCTATCCAAGTCACCCTGCATCCTCTTAGCATCCTCCTCACAGCTAAAACTGCCGCCCAGCTTCGTGTCATCTGCAAACCTGGAGATGCTGCATTTAATTCCCTCGTCTAAGTCATTAATATATATTGTGAACAACTGGAGTCCCAGCACTGAGCCTTGCGGTACCCCACTAGTCACCGCCTGCCATTCTGAAAAGGCCCCGTTTATTCCCACGCTTTGCTTCCTGTCTGCCAACCAATTCTCTATCCACATCAATACCATACCCCCAATACCATGTGCTTTAAGTTTGCACACCAATCTCCTGTATGGGACCTTGTCAAAAGCCTTTTGAAAATCCAAATATACCACATCCACTGGTTCTCCCCTATCCACTCTACCAGTTACATCCTCAAAAAATTCTATGAGATTTGTCAGACATGATTTCTCTTTCACAAATCCATGTTGACTTTGTCCGATGATTTCACCGCTTTCCAAATGTGCTGTTAACACATTTTTGATAACTGACTCTAGCATTTTCCCCACCACCGATGTTAGGCTAACTGGTCTATAATTCCCTGGTTTCTCTCTCCCCTTCCTTTTTAAAAAGCGGGGTTACATTAGCCACCCTCCAATCCTCAGGAAGTAATCCAGAATCTAAAGAGTTTTGAAAAATTATCACTAATGCATCCACTATTTCTTGGGCTACTTCCTGAAGCACACTGGGATACAGAAAATCTGGCCCTGGGGATTTATCTGCCTTTAATCCCTTCAATTTACCTAACACCACTTCCCTACTAACATGTATTTCGCTCAGTTCCTCCATCTCACTAGACCCTCGGTCCCCTACTATTTCCGGAAGATTATTTATGTCCTCCTTAGTGAAGACAGAACCAAAGTAGTTATTCAATTGATCTGCCATGTCCTTGTTCCCCACCATCAATTCACCTGTTTCTGACTGTAAGGGACCTACATTTGTCTTAACCAATCTTTTTCTTTTCACATATCTATAAAAGCTTTTACAGTCAGTTTTTATGTTCCCTGCCAGCTTTCTCTCATAATCTTTTTTCCCTTTCCTAATTAAGCCCTTTGTCCTCCTCTGCTGGACTCTGAATTTCTCCCAGTCCTCAGGTGTGCTGCTTTTTCTGGCTAATTTGTACGTTCCTTCTTTGGAATTGATACTAACCCTAATTTCCCTTGTCAGCCACGGGTGCACTACCTTCCCTGGTTTATTCTTTTGCCAAACTGGGATAACAATTGTTGTAGTTCATCCATGCGATCTTTAAATGCTTGCCATTGTATATCCACTGTCAACCCTTTAAGTATCATTTGCCAGTCTATCTTAGCTAATTCACGTCTCATACATTCAAAGTTACCCTTCTTTAAGTTCAGAACCTTTGTTTCTGAATTAACTATGTCACTCTCCATCTTAATGAAGAATTCCACCATATTATGGTCACTCTTACCCAAGGGGCCTCGCACGACAAGATTGCTAACTAACCCTTCCTCATTGCTCAATACTCCGTCTAGAATGGCCTGCTCTCTAGTTGGTTCCTCGACATGCTGGTTCAGAAAACCATCCTGCATACATTCCAAGAAATCCTCTTCCTCAGCACTCCTACCAATTTGGTTCACCCAGTCTATATGTAGATTGAAGTCACCCAATATAACTGCTGTTCCTTTATTGCACACATTTCTAATTTCCTGTTTAATGCCTTCCCCAACCTCACTACTGTTAGGTGGCCTGTACACAACTCCCACCAGCGTTTTCTGTGTTATGCAGCTCTACCCATATCGATTCCACATCCTCCCGGCTAATGTCCTTCCTTTCTATTGTGTTAATCTCCTCTCTAACCAGCAATGCTACCTCACCTCCTTTTCTTTCATGTCTATCCCTCCCGAATATTGAATATCCCTGAATGTTGAGCTCCCATCCTTGGTCACCCCGGAGCCCAACTATATCATATTCATTAATAACTATCTGCACTTTCAATTCATCCACCTTGTTACGGATGCTCCTTGCATTGACACACAAAGCCTTGCTTTTACAACACTCTTAGCCCTTCTACAATTATGTTGAAAAGTAGCTCTTTTTGATTTTTGCCCTGGATTTGCCTGTCAGCCACTTTTACTTTTCACCTTACTACTTTTTGCTTCTACCCTCATTTTACACCCCTCTGTCTCTCTGCACTTGTTCCCGTCCCCCTGCCACATTAGTTTAAATCCTCCTGAACAACAGTAGCAAACGCTCCCCCTAGGACATTGGTTCCAGTCCAGCCCAGGTGCAGACCGTCCTCTTTGTACCGGTCCCACCTCCTCCAGAACTGGTTCCAATGCCCCAGAAATTTGAATCCCTCCCCCTGCACCATTTTTCAAGCCACGTATTCATCTGATATATCCTCCTATCTCTACTCTGACTAGCACGGGGCACTGGTAGTAATCCAGAGATTATTACCTTTGTGGTCCTACATTTTAGTTTATCTCCTAACTCCCTAAATTCACCTTGTAGGACCGCATCCCGTTTTTTACCTATATTGTTCATTTATCAAGGACTGCTCTCCTTAAAAATAACTTTAAAATGAAATCCTATGAAGTACCAATTTAACCAAAGTGTGAAGCAGTACATGGATCAAAAGGAGTGAAGGGCAAACTTGGAGCTAAAGTCAAACAAGCTACACAAAAAAAAATGAAAGCAAAAAAATGTCAGAAATACATAGTTATAATAGGTTATGATCTTGGTATAAGCACCATATCAGAATGTACATGGTGAACAGAGAATATGAATTTTTAAAAATGAACACAATGCTAGAGTATCAGTTGTCCATTTTCCATATTATTACCCGAGCTACCAGGAAGACCTTCATACCAATCAAAAGTTGTTTCTGGATGAAAATTGTGGTTGCTTCTTGGTGGGTGATCGGAGAACATAGACCCCCTTGTGTATCTATCTAGTCGGAACTCTACGTTTTCAAGTTGGATTTAATGTCATTTTACATGAAAAAATTACTTTTAGCGTACTGTAAAATCAAATCAATAAACTACCACATACTAATGGCAATTAACCTTTGGCCAATCACTAGATTTAGCCAACAGTGTCATTCATTTAAAAGAATGCCAAAGTCCAAGCCTCCGTGTTGGCTAGCCTACCTCAACGATAGCTGAAATTTCAGCCATTAAAGGCACATTGTCCTGGTCAATACTTGTGGTATCAACTGCAGCAGATTCTGTTTGTGACTGTGTCTGGTTAGACAGTGGCCCTATAGATTTTTCTTCCTTTAACTCAAGATTCGAAGCTTGCAGTGCAGCAGTTAGAACATCCACTTGTGCTGCAAGACAAAAAAAAATTCCCACTTAAATTTTGTAATCACGTTGACAATTTTCAGAATGGTGTCCTCCACTTTCAAAACAATCCTCATTAATTTTACAATCAATAAGGTTACTTAAAAATTGTCAGTAAACAATTTCAAACACTTCAATATCGTCGGGTAAGTGCATTAATCATTATAAAACCAAATTGAGAACAAATTACCTTTTCCAAGAAAGCAAGCAGTTCTCCAACAAGTTGTGAGCAAGTCTAAAAGGGCTAATTATGTGGCTTCTCTCAAAATAGTACTTTCACCACCATCACCACCTCTCCATTCTCAACCCTAGAACTTTTTGTTTTAAACTTTGTCTCAAGCTCTCCCCTACAATCACTCTGAGCACCGGTGCCCCACAAGGCTGTGTACTTAGCCCCCTGCTGTACTCACTGTACAACCATGATTGTGTAGCCAAGTTTCCATCAAGCTCAATATATAAGTTTGCTGATGACACAACAATTGTAGGCCGTATCTCCGGTAATGATGAGTTTGAGCAGACAGAGGAAGTTAAGAACCTGGTGGCATGGTGCAAAGACAATAACCTATCCCTCAACATCAGCAAGACAAAGGAATTGGTTGTTGACTTCAGAAGGAGTAGCGGACCTCATGACCCAATTTACATCGGTGGTGCACAAGTGGAACAGGTCAAAAGCTTTAAGTTCCTTGGGGTCAATATCACAAATGACCTGACTTGGTCCATCCAAGCAGAGTCCATTGCCACGAAGGCCCACCAGCGCCTTTACTTCCTGAGAAAGCTAAAGAAATTTGGCCTGTACTCTAAAAGCCTCACTAATTTTTATAGATGCACCGTAGAAAGCATTCTTCTAGGGTGCATCACAACCTGGTATGGAAGTTATCCTGTCCAAGACCGAAAGAAGCTGCAGAAGATTGTGAACACGGTGCAGCACATCACACAAACCAATCTTCCGTCCTTGGACTCACTTTACACCGCACGCTGTCGGAGCAGTGCTGCCAGGATAATCAAGGACACGACCCACCCAGCCAACACACTTTTCATCCCTCTTCCCTCCGGGAGAAGGCTCAGGAGCTTGAAGACTCGTATGGCCAGATTTGGGAACAGCTTCTTTCCAACTGTGATAAGACTGCTGAACGGATCCTGTCCCAGATCTGGGCCGTACCTGCCTCTCGGTTTTTTTGCACTACCTTACTTTCCCTTTTTTATTTATGATTTATAATTTAAATTTTTAATATTTACTATTGATTTGTACTCCAGGGAGCGTGAAACACAGAATCAAGTATCGCTGTGATGACTGTACGCTCTAGTATCAATTGTTTGGCAACAATAAAGTACAAAAAGTATAAAGTATAACTGGAATTGGATTTTCCACATTCAATCTTAAATTTGTTGTTAACAATGTACATTAAATAAGTACTATTAATTTAAGTGCTTCCTTAAGGTTGTTATAGCTGGGGGTGCTAGTGGAGACAAGTTCCCACTACTTATTAAATGCTCCCAATGACATGCATCTCAAATGGCCTCTGACAACCAACTCCAGCTCCTGACCTTCGCATGTTGCTTAGCTACTAAACTCACTGGAACTGTTTCTACTGACAGGAGAAGGGGCAAAGGTGGGTTAACAGCGCCTTATCACAGACCGCTTTGGGCAGATAGGGTTCGTCAGCTATGGTTGGCAGCTCAACAGAGGAAAACATTCATCTCAAAAGTGATGGGTTTCTACAAGTACGTTAAGAGTTAAAGGATAGTAAGGGACAAAACTGGTCCCCTAGAAGACCAAACTGGTCATCTATGTGTGGAGCCTCATGAAATGGGGGAGATCTTAAACAGTTTTTTTGCATCAGTATTTACTCAGGAAACTGGCATAGTGTATATGGAAGGAAGGGAAACAAGCAGTAGTGTCATGGAACACATAGAGATTAAAGAGGAGGAGGTGCTTGCTGCCTTACAGAGATAAATCCTCCGGGCCTGACATGATATTTCCTCAGACCTTGAGAGAGACTAGTGTAGAAATTGCAGGGGTCTTGGCAGAAATATTTAAAATGTCCTTAGCCACGGGTGTGGCGCCAGAGGATTGGAGGGTAGCTCATGTTGTTCCGTTGTTTAAAAAGGGCTCCAAAAGTAAACCAGGTAATTACAGGCCAGTGAGCCTGACATCAGCAGTAGGTAAATTATTGGAAGGTGTTCTGAGAGATCGGATATACAAGTATTTGAACAGTCAAGGGCGGATTAAGGATAGTCAGCATGGCTTTGTGCGTGGTGGATCGTGTTTAACGAATCTTCTAGAGTTTTTTTTGAGGAGGTTACCAAGAAAGTAGATGAAGGAAAGGCTGTGGATGTTGTCTACATGGACTTCAGTAAGGCCTTTGGCAAGGTCCCACGTGGGATGTTAGTTCAGAAGATTCAGACTCTAGGTATCCATGGAGAGATTGTAAACTGGATTTGAAATTGGCTGTGTGGGAGAAGACAGAGTGGTAGTGGATGATTGCTTCTCAGATTGGAGGCCTGTGACTAGTGGTGTGCCTCAGGGATCTGTGCTGGGACCATTGTTGTTTGTTGTCTATATCAATGATCTAGATGATAATGTGGTAAATTGGATCAGCAAATTTGCTGATGACACTAAGATTGGAGGCATCGTGGACAGCGAGAAAGGCTTTCAAGGCTTGCAGAGGGAACCAGACAAACTGGAAAAATAGGCCAGAAAATGGCAGATAGAATTTAATGCAGACAAGTGTGAGATGTTGCATTTTGGAAGGAAAAATCAAGGTAGGACATACACAGTATACAGTAGGGCACTGAGAAGTGCGGAGGAACAAAGGGATCTGGGAGTTCAGATACATCATCATCGTCATAGTTTGTCACACCAGACAGCCAGCCACTCTAGTGTTGTTTGGTTGATGTTGAACAGGTCAGTGTCAGCTAAATCAGGTGAGAGTGGGCAGTTACGCAGAACATGTTCAATGTTCTGCACCCTTTCGCCACACTCACAGGATTCGCTGGTCTTTAAACCCCACTTTACCATATTGTCTCCCGTCCTACAAACTCCCGCTCTCACTCTGTTGAAAGTGCACCACTTCCGTCTGTCAAGCAGTGCCCTGTCTGGCAACATTTCTGTGGGGTCTTGCACTGTATCGTCTGGTGGGGTTCTGGCTTCTGTTTGTTGCCAGAGGTCAATCCTGTATGTTTGGGGGATGTTCCATGCAGTAGTTCCTCCACTGTAGCAAAGCTTTTCCTCGATTTTACACAGTTGGAAACTGGCACATGATGATGTAGTGGGTGCTGTGGAGTGTGTCCTCCGATCTCTGGGGAAGCAATGCCTGCAAGTCTGTAAATGACATTAGTGGGTGTGGGGCACAGTGTGCCCGTGATTATTCGGCAGGCTTCATTAAGCAACGGGTCTATTTTCTTTGCATGGACAGATCTGCCCCACACAGGTGCACAGCAGAGTGCTAGGGCAGTTGATCTAAGTGTGTGAGCATTAGCTCCCCATTTCGTGCCTGCTAATTTTTTCAAGAGAGAATTGCGAGAGCCAACTTTCCCTCAGAGTTTTTGGATGTGGGTGGCAAATGAGAGCGTCCTATCCAGTGTCACACCCAGGTAAATTGGAGTTGGATGGTGTGGGGTCCTTCCCAAACCAGAAGATCTTGAGTTTCCCAGCTGCTCCTCAGGTGGAATGCACACACTTGAATTTTTGATGGATCTGGGTTCAGAGACCATTTTTCATAATACTGCTTCATTGCTTTGAGGACTGCTGTAAGTTGTACTTCAACTTCTTGGAAGGAGTTAGCTTGTGTTGCTATGCATAGATCATCTGCATAGATAAACCTGCGTGTGTTTGGAAACGTTGGTTGGTTGTTTGTGTAGACATTAAATAGTAGAGGTGTCAGGGCTGATCCCTGTGGTAGTCCAGTCTTTTGAGGGCGCCACCTACTCTTAATTTCATTCATTTCTACATAAAATCTACGATTTTCCAGGAGGCTTCTTATTACTTTGACTGTTGTTTCATTCTTTAACATTTTAGATAATTTCCGTAGAAGGCCTCCGTGATTCACAGCATCGTATGCTGCTGTTAAGTCAACAATTACTGCCCCCGTAATTTGTCGCATTTCAAAGCCATCCTCAATATACTGGTTTAGTTCAGGACTTGACCACAGCAAGAAGGGGCCTGGCCTGCACCCGGCTTGGTCTGGTGTTGGAAGATCTTCGACTAAGGGGGATATTCTTTTCGGTATGAGTCTCTTGTAGAGTTTATAGAGGGTGAAGAGCAAGGAAATCGGTCTGTAGTTTTTAGGAATGTTGGGGTCTTTTTTGGGTTTTCGGAGAGCAACAACTTTGGTTCTTCTCTACTTTTTAGGTATCTTTAACTGTTACCTAAGATCATTAAAAAGGGACAGAAGCCAGTGGAGTGCTTTAGGTCCAAGATATTTAAGGAATTCATTAAGAATCCCATCTATGCCAGCAGTTTTGTTGGATTTTAGCTGTGATACTTCATCCTTTAATTCTTCTAGGGTGAGAGGTGGGAAGTTGTTATTCCCGTTCGAGATAGCTGACTCTATCCCCTGATGTTGCTTTTTCTTTTTCCTCCATTCCCTGTTATTTGGTCAACCATTTAGTATCAGTTGGTGGGCAGCCTGATTGGGTGTTACGGCAGCAACTCTCTGATACATAATTCCCTGAAAGTGGCGTCACAGGTAGACAGGGTATCCTGGCATTCATAAATCAAAGTATTGAGTATAGGAGTTGGGATGTTATGGGAAGGTTGTACAAGACATTGGTGAGGCCAAGTTTGGAGTATTATGTGCAGTTCCGGTCACCTAACAATAGGAAGGATATCAGTAAGATTAAAACAAGAGTGCAGAGAAGATTTACTAGGATGTTGCCAGGTCTTCAGGAGTTGAGTTACAGGGAAAGATTGACCAGGTTAAGACTTTATTCCTTGGAGCATAGAAGAATGAGGGGAGATTTGATAGAAGTTTATCAGGGGTATAGACAGAGTAAATGCGAGTAGGCTCTTTCCACTTAGATTAGGAGAGATAAATACGAGAGGACATGGCTTTAGGGTGAAAGGGGAAAGGTTTAGGGGGAACTTCTTCACTCAGAGAGTGGTGGGAGTGTGGAACGGGCTGCCATCTGATGTGGTAAATGCTGGCTCACTCAAGTTTTTGGATAGATACATGGATAGGAGAGGTCTGGAGGGTTATGAACTGGGTGCAGATCAATGGGACTAGCGGAATAAAGTTTTGGCACAGACTAGAAGGGTCAAATAGTCTGTTTCAGTGCTGTAGTGTTCTCAATATCTGCTGCCTTGTGGCTATATCCCCTCATAAGGAAATAAGCTCTGAGGAAAAATCCAAAGCTGGAGTCCCCAAGGCAGTCCTACAGTGATTTCAAAACTGACTGACAACTCCTGCAACATGCTAAAACTGTATCAGCCTCTGCCAATTATTTGGATTCATCTGCCGGGTGGAGAGGGACAGCTTGCTCTCCATATAATACTGCCGTGGTTTGTGTATCATATAGACAGTTGGGATACAACATCCACGGTCGACCCCCAACCATTTGTTCACTTTAACGAGTATTACAACAAGGGACTTTGATCAATTTAACTGAGAAATTTTGTTTGTGAATCACGTGTTCCTTTTTCCACAGTACAGCCCAAAAAACAGGAAAAATTGTCAAGCATGAAAACTAAAAAACTGAAAAGCTGAAATTTTAGCCCCTCAAAAGTATTCATCTCCATTTGCTCAGACCTCAAGATTGCTGTCCATTACAGCTGCTCAACTAACCTGGCACAGCTTGAACAGTTTTGCAAGGAGGAATGAGCAAATCTTGTTCAATCATGTAATTGAGCTCATCAGGGAGGGAAGCAGAGCTGGAAAGGGGCACAGTACTAAGTGGTTTGAAGTCTGTAATGACCTGTATGCCATGCCACATGTGCCGGGGGTCCGAGGAGTTGAAATGCTCCTCGATTCTCTGTTTGTATATGTGTTTAGCCTGAGAGATTCCCCTCCTCAGGTTGGCCCTGGCTGAGCTGTAAGCCTCCCGGTCTCCAGACCTGAAAGCTGAATCTCTGGCTTTGAGCAGGACGCGAACTTCTCTGTTCATCCATGGTTTCTGATTGGGGAAAACTTTTGTTTTTGTGATATCACTCTATCTACACACTTGTTGGTGTGCTCAGGGACAGAGTTGGTATATAAATCAAGTTAATCTGAGAGTCTGTGGTGGCATGGGCAGCAAACTTGCTCCAGTCTGTGTGCTGGAATTGGTGCTGAGGAGCAGAGTCAGCACCCTCCAGCCAGATCTTAATAGTCTTCATTGTGGCTTTCAAAAGTTTAATGACCAGGCTATACTTGGGAAGCAGAAAACAATGAAAGATGGTGGGACTGTCCCAGGTGGGGGAGGGTAGTGGCTTTGTAAGCGTCAGCCACATTATACAAATAAGTTGAAACAAACATTTTGTGATAGTCCTTTCTCAACTTAGTGAAATGCCTTGGAGTACGGTTCGTAAAACTGAAAGGCATATTTTAATTGGCAAGTTCTCTTCTGAAAGAAGAAAACCGCCGCGACAATATTTTTTCCTTCACATTTACCTTCAGGAATATGGGCAGGCATAGCAGGCAAGGAAAGCATTTACTGAGCTTGCCTAATTATCTCTGTACACTATCATACAGAGTGATATCCCATTAAATTTTACATTTGGATTGCTACCTTCTGATTTATGCCCAAGAGAAGGAAGCATTTGGCAATGTTACGCAATCCTAAGATCATTTGTATAGGATCCCCGTAACCAGTTCTGAACAAATGACCAAGTTCTGCAACTTCCTTAACACGTTCCACAATATTATTACTGGAAAACTAAAAAAAAGCAATGGATGCCCAGATCAGGATAGTTTGCACAGTGATAATTCCAACAGCTGTTAAAGACACACCCTTCACTTAGGTTGAAGTCAAAAGTCTGGGATATGCTGAAGGTAGCTCAGTGAGTTGTTGCAGTACATTCTGTAAACAGTACACACTGCAATCATAAAAATGGTGGTGCATATTTAGATTAATCAATGAGGTGCAA
The DNA here is from genome assembly GCF_030028105.1 of Mobula birostris. NCBI lineage: Eukaryota > Metazoa > Chordata > Chondrichthyes > Myliobatiformes > Myliobatidae > Mobula > Mobula birostris. The sequence goes on along the minus strand of NC_092370.1, from coordinate 89,914,921 downwards.
ATCAAGCAGGTTGCTCAACTCTGGATGCTGTCCATTTGTGTGCTGTAGCTACACACAGGCAAATGGCAAACATTCTATTATATATTTAGCTCCTGCCATGTAAATTATAATAACTATGACTTTTATCACATTGCTGTTCGAGCGGTGGTTGGCAAAACTAATTTGTCCTGTGTTATATGGATACCAAATACTTGGATGGTTTTCCACATTTTCAGGTAGGCAGCAATTTTATAATTGTATAGGAAGACAAGGTGCTCATTCACATAATACTGAAAGCTAAAAGTCACTTCTAAGTCCTTGCACACTCCTTGTATTCTTGTTGACCTCTGCACATGGTTCAATATACAAATTTAAATTGCGTGATTTGAAGATACCTTTCCTAATCGCAATATATGAAATTAAGCATAGCACATATTGTTTATCATAATTTCTCAGTTTGCTCATGCTCATAACCACTTTGACCAACATTTCAGTAGGCTTGGATGTGCTACTTGCACAAATTTTGGGATTCATGCCCTCTTCACTGGATTCTTTGTTGAGAAGGGAAAGCTACTCTTAATTCACCCGATAAAATCCTTTCAGCACCCAGATCCTACAACCTTCTAATCTTAAAGGAACCAAAGTTTACTCAGTTCAACTCAATCCCATCCTTTCAAAGTTTCATCTCAAACATTTGGTCAAAACACATATTTCAAATGCTGCCTTCTTTGCACAATGCAATATTCCATTTTCAGATGTAAAGTCGTGCAACATTCTATTAAGCTTTTGACCATTCAGCATCTGTTTTGATTTTCATGACTATCTTTTACAATCATTATTAATTTATCTGCACTGGTGCTTCTAGTCAAATTAAACTACCAATACTCATTTAGTGTATGCTATCATATACATTGATGTTGTTCGTTAGATATGAAGAACCATGCAGTTCAAATCATCCTTCATCTGCTTCTGAAGTCTCCATTCCTAGACAATAATGAAATAAATAAGATAGAGGAATTGTTGCACAATTTTAAGGTGCGCTTGAAGGGCAAGTTGCAAAAACCGATTCCCAGTTTACCTTTCAGATGGGCACAAAACATCCATAGCATTAGGCAAAATGCATGGCCAACTGTGAAAAAACAGTGGTACAACGAGCCAAGGCATTAAAGCTTGTCCTGGATCCTGCCCATGACCTTAGGTATAACAAACAAAAATAATAAGTAAACTGTACCTTTTACATCTGGGTCATCTATGTGTGGTTCCAAGTTTTCCAGCATTTCTTCCAGTTCTTTCCTGGTAGCTGTGCTAAAGCTTGAACAGTTCAATGGTGCTTCAGCTTGTATTGGATCTTTGCTTTCCTGCTTATCTGGACATTTCAGTGGCTCCAGTTCCAGATCAAGGTCTATTGTAGGTATAGGAGTCCTCCAGTAATGGAATGAGTTGTACATTTCCTCTAGAATGCCAGTCTTTTCCCTACTGGACCAAGATTCTTGTGTAGATTGTGCTGAATTTGTGCAGCATGAGTTTGGCAGACAACTTCCACTGAAAATGATGTTTGTGTCAGTTGGTTGATGTTTAGTGCATATACTTGAATCGGGTGACTGCAGTGATACCATCTGGGCTTGACTCAGGTCACTTCTACATTCTTTGTTGCTGTTTTGCTCACTCTTCAGCGAGAGTTCAGCATCATTCATTGATTCTACAATGCCGTAGCCTGTAGTTTGTTGTTCCGTTTCAGCAAGTTCCGTGACTTCACCTGTAACTTTTTCTGGTTCCGTAGCACATTTTGAACTATGAACAAACAAACACAGTTCACAAGTAGCAGCTAATAAATCAAATATGCACACTGTTTCAGTGCTTAAACCCTTCCTGAGAAAGCAATGTAGCATATCCACAAAATCTTAACCTCTCTGGTTATAGCTAGTTGAGAAGCATTAATAATAAAAATGTTATTCTCTACACAAAGGCCTTATAGACTTCAAAAATCACAAATGCTGACAGTCAGCACTATATCATAATTTGATACAGAAGTATTTTCAGTTTCAGAACTTGAATTGGTCATTAAAGATATGCTCACTAAGTTTCCTTTACAATAAGTATTATAGATATGACACATTTGTGACTGACATGCATTTTCTTATGGTTTATCTTCCTCCAATTTCAAGTAATCTATGATTTTACATTTGAGATTCAATTTATTAAAACAATGACACATTTCATGCAAACAACAAACAACAGGAATTCTGCAGATGCTGGAAATTCAAGCAACACACATCAAAGTTGCTGGTGAACGCAGCAGGCCAGGCAGTATCTCTAGGAAGAGGTACAGTCGACACTTTGATGTGTGTTGCTACACATTTCATGCATTAGCTTTGCTTCTTGCTGCGAAGCCTACTCTGCTTAGACAATCAACTAAATAGGGTTTTGCATTGTAATACTCAATGGTTCATATAATAGATATAATTCAAATGTTCAATAGTTTGAAAGCTGCACTGCTTCAGTTTGAGAAAGGTAGGTAATTTGACCTATGTGCTCACATAACATTGCATATTTCTTTACTGGTAACAAAAAGGTTTGTGATCAATGAGTGCAACGTACTTTCTCACACTTGATTTTATTAGGATAAAGCCTGTGTCTAGTAATGAGGTAATCATTAAGAGCATGCTTCTTTTGTTTCAAGTTCAATTTTCAGCTTAATAAACACCACAAACTTTTTCCAGTGCTTTTCTGGTACAGACAACCTTACACAATATAGCCACCTCCTGACTTAACTATTTCAATGAGTATCAATCTGCCTTTTCATCCTTCACTTTATGTTAACTAGCCCAAAACCTTCCTGGTATCTCTAACACTCATCTATTAGCCGTAACCAATTCCCAGTTTCTCAATGCCTCAAATTTAAACTTATTTAAAATCTTTTATCACACTAACATTCTCTTCCAAATAATTTTGCACAGCTGAATTCCTTTTCTCTCCCCACAACTGACAACCATTCAGTTCAGCTGCTATGGAATTTCTTCCCTAAATTTTTCTACCTCCCTCTTCCCTTTAAGATAATCATTTAAAAAAAACACATTTTGATCAAGTTTTTAAAATCAACTCTTCCAAACTAATCATCGATAAATTTTATTAGGCCAACAAAATGCATTGTTTGCAATTAGAAATCCCAAATACGGTGGATTATGGTTAATTGGGACACATAGGGCCAAAATATACTGGATCCAATTAAACGGCTGCCCTAATTAGCAGAAGTTCCGTGGAAATAGTTATAAAGATAGGTATTAAAAAAAGATACTGTTTAACTGAGTAACAAATTATGTATTTAAATGATATATAGAACAAATTAGAACTACCAGTACTATTGGAGTATTATAAAACTATGTATGAGTTCCTATAGTTATTGACAGGAATTCATCCAGTGTACGCTACCATGTATGGGGTGTCCTGGGAGGGGATGGCACCTCTGCTGAAGGGGCTTATCATGTCCATTCACCTTTGGTCCCCGCTGGACACCAAGCTCTCACTTATAAAATTAAACTCCAAGTAGCTGTTTGCAAGCAAGTGGCTAACCTCTGGTACACCACTCCAACAGACAGCTAAACCAAGCTTGGGTAGCCAGCAGGCCTCATACCCCAGTGAAAAAGGGACATGACTGTCCTAGTATCTAAAGTCAGCTCCGGTGGATCAAACAGCCAAGAAAGTGTTCTGCAAAGAAGGTGTTCTGCAATGCTTCGTGCAGAGGGAAGGGCAAGATAAGGCACAGAAGTAATCATGGATATCCACTGCAACCAAGACCCCAGTTTGTGACGTCTACTTGTACCATCGGACCTGGACTTCCGAGGTTGAGAGTGGAACTGTCCCAATGCAATGGCTTTTCCACTTAAAAAAAAAACTCACCTGCACAGGGTTTCACTGACATCACTAGATACAATGGACAACCTATACAGTGCCCTGTTCCTTTGATTGACGTAAATCAAAAGAACTTGGTAGATGGGACAGCATTCAGCTCACTGTTCTATGACCTTTTGTCATCTGTGCTGAACTGAGGCTGTGGCCTACGATTAATCTGTTTGTGAATGGGCTGCAGTGATGACCGGCTTCTAGACTATGGACACACTTTCATGAATTTCAGTTCTAAATGTTATTAGTTTACTTTTATTGTTTGCATATTTTTCCTACACATTGGGTGTCTGATGGTTTCTTTTTAAATGCGTTCTTTTTTTATATTTATGGCTGCCTGCAAGGAGACAAGTCTTAAGGTTGTATATAGTATTCATACTTCGAACTCTTGAACTTTGAAATGAAAGTTGGTGCAGACATCCAAGTCAGATAATGGACTGCCTTCATACAATGCTTTCAACAACTACATCCTTCAAATCTTCATTTTCATTGTAGCATTCAAGATGATTGTCAATACCTTTAAATTCTTCATAATTGCTAACTTGTTAAACTAGTGAGATCATTTCAGCTTCACTCCCAGCATTTTCTGGCATCTCCATTCCTGAATGCTTGAAACCACAGTGAACAGTTTTGAATTGTCTTACTGCTTATTTCTTGCCAACTACCAGTGACAAAAGTCACTGCTTTTTGAAATACAGTAAACTGCCGCTTTGAAAAAACTGTTCTAAGCATGGTGTTGTGTCTAGCAGTCACACAAGTTCATGCGACTGACGCTAGTTAGAAACAGTTCAGCAAGTCTCCTGTCCAAATTAAGTGTCATAATGTCCAAAATAAATAAGGGAATTCCTTATATTTTCAATTAGACTTTGTTCTTTAAGAGTTGTCCCAAATGAGCAGAAGCCTGATTCACTGATGGATCCTTTCACCGCAATCCACTGTACATGCAAACTAATCTTTAGAATGGTTTGAATTCTGCAGAAGCTGCCAGTCTGTAGGACTCTCTGATAAGGCTTAGCAGGAAGATCCTACCGTGTTGCTTACAGGTATAAAGTGGTTTTTCCCCACCAATGTCAATTTTGATTATTCACCTACAAGAGAAAATCTGCAGTTGCTGGAAATCTGAGCAACACACACAAAATGCTGCTGGAACTCAGCAGGTCAGGCAGCATTTATGGAAAAAAGTACAGCCGACGTTTTAGGCCGAAACTTTTTGGCAGGACTGGAGAAAAAAAAAGCTGAGAAGTAGATTTGAAAGGTGAGGGGAGGGGAAAGAGAAACACCAGACGATAGGTGAAACTTGGAGGGGGAGGGGTGAAACAAAGATCTAGGAAGCTGATTGGTGAAAGAGACAGGGGGCCATGGAAGAAAGAAAAAAGTGGGGTGGGGGAGAAACACCAGAGGGAGATGACGGGCAGGCAAGGAGATAACATGAGAGGGACAAGGGAATGGGAAATAGTGAAGCCGGGAGGGGAGGGGGTGGGAGAGGAGGCATTACTGGAAGTTTGAGAAATCGATGTTCATGCCAAATGGAATACAAGGTGCTGTTCCTCCAACCCTCTTGTGGCCTTATCCCGTCAGTGGAGAAGGCCATAGATTGGCATATTGGAATGGGAATGGGAGTGGAATGAAAATGGCTGGCCACTGGGAGATCCTGCTTGCTCTGGCGGACAGAGTGTAGATGCCTAGCAAAGTGGTCTCCCAATCTACGTCAGGTCTCGCTGATATACAAGAGGCCACACTAGGAGCACTGAACACAGTATATGACCCCAACAGACTCACAGGTGAAGTGTCGCCTCCCCTGGAAGGACAGTTTGGGGCCCTGAATGACAGTGAAGGAGAAGGTGTAGGGGCAGGTGTAGCACTTGTTCCATTTGTAGGAATGAGTGCCAGGAGGGAGATCAGTGGGGAAGGACGAATGGACAAGGGAGTGATCCCTACGGAAAGCAGAAATGGGGGGGGGGGGGGGGGAAGGAGGGAAAGATGTGTTTGGTGGTGGAATTCAGTTGGTAGTGGCAGAAGTTTTGGAGAATTATGTGCTGGACGTGGATGCTGGTGGGGTGGTGGGTGAGGACAAGAGGAACCCTATCCCTGGTAGGGTGGCGGTAGGATGGGTTAAGAGCAGACGCGTGAAATGGAAGAGATGCGGTTGAGGGTAGCACTGATGTGGAGGAAGGGAAACCTTTTCTTTGAAAAAGGAGGACATCTCCTTCATTTTAGAATGAAAAGTCTCATCCCGATTATTCACCTTGTCATTTATGACTGTATTCTAAACCAACTGTTATATTCATCTTCAAATTACTAATTGCCTTCCACAATAAAAGATCAGGAACATCAAGGATCAAAAGTTAATGTAAATTCATGTCTTTTTAAAAAATAATTCATATCTATTTATGCAATTCCAAGGCGAGTCCTTGTAATGTCTTTTATGATAAATTTACCTCTTTTCTAAGTAAATTAAATCTTAATGGAAACTCCTCCCATTTCACTAATGATAGTTACGAGTGTTCTTAATAATACAATGCCAATTAATATGGAAGTACGATCTGATGCAGAAAAATTTAAATTTTCTAGTCCTCATTTCAAATGATTACACAAATAGCTTTACCATTACAAACCCATCACTATAAATTTATATTACTTAATCTACTTTGCAGCAAGATGCTGATAATCAGAATCATTGTTACCATAAAAATTATAGAATGCTTTGTTCTTAATGAGAAAGGGTAAATTCAAGGTGTGTTGCTTACATTGTTTTTCCTACACTAGATAGCATTTTGATTTAGAAGAAGTGCTCATTGCAAACAATTTTGTTGTCTGCATTATCACCGAGGAACGTATCAGTATCAATGAAATTAATCCCTAGTTAGAGCAACGTAACTAAACAACTTACTTGATTAGGTCACCAGTGGACTGAATTAATAAACCAGGAAACAAACTCAAATCACACACAATATATGCAGTTGCTGTGTTGAATCATGTTAAACCTCACCAATTCACTTTAGTGGTTTAGGAAAGGAACTTGCTCTGAATTAATGCAGGAGACCAGTAAATGGTTCAGGGAATCTCCGGATATGTATATACTATACCAGGTAAATTTAGCTACTTAATTTACAGCACACCTGTCATTCTTTTTTGTCCCTTCGCTCTTCGATACATCTTCCTCTTTGAAGTAATGACCAGTAGCAGAAGAATTTGCAAAGGTTGAGATAAAAGGGCCTAATGACTGGAAGGCAGCTTGACGAACCTGTGAGCATCAGACCACAAGATAAAACATTATCTTAAATATATATCTAATCACAATCTGCAATATGGCCAGAGAAATATAATTACTTCCCAGTAACCACTTGAAATAGCTGGCATTCACATCATTCAGTAGTTTTACATATTAAATAATAGAGTGAGAGATGCACAGCACACGTTCAATTATTTAGGAGTGTAGGCAATTTCAATACTAACTGTTAAACTGACAAATATTGAAACCTGAGAAATTATTGATTGATGTCCCATATTTTTGGATGCAGTTAGAAGGGAAAGAGGCATCTAGCAATGATCCTTAAAACCAGATGTAATATGTGGCAGTTTTGGCTAGCAATACTTAGTATGATTGTGTTCTGTTCACCAACTGTTAATCAATGATAGCTATTGTTGGCAGAATTTCAGATGCTGATGAGGAGGCACACAGGAGTCAATAGATCAGCTAGTTGAGTGGTGTCATTATAACCTTGTACTCAACGTCAGTAAGACCAAGGAATTCAATGTGAACTTCAAGAAGGGAAAGTGGAGGGAACACATGCCTGTCTTCATCAATGGATCAGCAGAGGAAAGGGTGAGCAGTTTCAAGTTCCTGGGTGTCAATATCTCTGAAGATCTATACTAGGCCCAAAGTTTTGACACAGTTATGAAGGTGGCACAACAGTGGCTATATTTCATTATGAATTTGAGGAGACTTGATATGTCATCGGAGACTTGATATACCAAAGACTATTAAATTTTTGAAGATGTACATTGGTGAGCAATTGTAACTGGTTGCATAACCATCTGGCATGGAGGGGGCCACTGCACAGGATCGGAAAGATCTGCAGAAAGTTGCAAACTCAGCCAGCTAACATGGGCACTAGCCTCCTAGCATTGAGGACATCTTCAAAAGGCAATGCCTCAAAAAAAGTTGCATCTATCTTTAAGGACCAGCCCCCCCCCCCCCCCCATTAACCCAGGACATGCCCTCTTCTCATTGATACCTCCACGGAAGTGGTACAGGAGTCTGAAGGCACAATGTTTTATGAACACCTTATTTAGATAGATAGATAGATAGACAGATAGATATACTTTATTAATCCCAAGGGAAATTTGGTTTTGTTACAGCCGCACCAACCAAGAATAGAGCGTAAATATAGCAATACAAAAAACCCCAACAATCAAACAACAAAATGCAAACTACGCCACATGGAAAATAAGTCCAGGACCAGTCTATTGACCCAGGGTGTCTGACCCTCCACGGGAGGAGCTGCACGTTCGATGGCCACAGGCAAGAACGACCTCCCGTGCCGCCAGTGTTGTATCACGGTGGAATGTGGCCGGTCCAACAGTAAAAAGTTCAGTATCCAGTCTGCAAACACGTTCCTCGATCGTAATATACTCCAGATTGCTCTATCCGTTGTTAACTGGATCAGTAAGCACGAAACTCCTTTACGCTTACCGCTCTCAGTGTACTTCCGGTCAGCCGGAACAGTATTACCCACCGAACTCCTCTTCTCCAAAAGTCTCTGTTGTCTCGACCCGGTCCTCTTTCCTCGGCTTTGTGATTCCCTTCTGTGTGTTTTCCCCCGGATTTCAGCAGGGGTGTCCACCGCTCTGCTTGCTAAACCGGCCGGGATTTGCTGGTCCGTGAAATACACAATGCGACCTTGCTTCAGTCCCGCGTGTCGGGATGTAACCATTTCCAGCGCTAAAGAAAACCCAAATAAAACTCTCTCTACCAGCATGTTAGAGAGGGTGCAGCTTTGACATGTTACCGTGAGAAAAACAAAATACAAAAATAACGTAAATTAAAAAGTAAGAAAGTAAAAGAATAGTTCGGAACGGCTGTACCAGGCTGCATGCACGAACGGCGCATGCGCACTTTCCCTCCATTATCAGATTTCTGAATGGACAATAAACCCATGCACACCACCACACTTTCCCCCCTCTTTCTTTTGGTCTCTTATTACACTAATTCTTTTTTACAGATATTTCTTATTGTAATTTATTGTTTATGTATTGCACTGTACTGCTGTCACAAAACAAAAAATTTCATGACATATGCCAGTGCTATTAAACCTGATTCTGATTCATGAACACTCTTTCAAAAGACTCTTGAAATCCCAAAAGACATCCCTCACTTTCATTAGACTGCTGCTTAAAACCTTGCATCAAGCTTTGAGATCATCTGAAAAGGAAGATACAGTGGGGGGAGTGGGGGGGAGGAGAAAGGAAGAGATCAAATTGATTGCTATCACTCGTCTGTTCACTCTAAGGAAATGGATGAAAACAATGGGGATTAGGAAACTACGCAGTCAGATATTAAAATTAAAATTCCTGACACAAACAAGAGAAAATCTGCAAATGCTGGAAATCCAAGCAACATACACAAAATGTGGAGGAACTCAGCAGACCAGGCAGCAGCTATGGAAAAAAGTAGTGATGTTTCGGGCTGTGACCTGCTGGAGGGTCTTGGCCTGAAACGTCAACCGTACTTTTTTCCATAGATACTGCCTGGCTTGCTGAGTTCCTCCAGCATTTTGCGTGTTGATTAAAATTCCTTAGGAATAGGTGGATATAGGGATTGGGAACAGAGTAAAAAGCAAACATTTAGAGGCAATTTTACTTAATGGAAACAGGGTGCCTCATGAGTATCAGCCACTCAAGCTGGTGACTCACTACAACCTTGAAGGACAATAGCAGACAAAAAACAAAATGCTGGACTTGCCAGCATGAATTAGTTAAAACAATGAATTAGCAATGCATAATTAGCTATTGAAAGGTATTGAGAAAAATATCAAAATTGTTGTTTATTGCTCAAACTGACTGAATTATTTTTGTGTTAGCGAAACAAATACACATGCTAATTTAAAAAAATAACCCATCTTCAGCCTTAAATCCTCATTATCCAATCTACTTCTACATTAGTGCACAGTGGACCAGACTTTTGAAACTTTGTACGCTTATAGCTAGTTAGTTTAAGCAAAAACTGTTCTTGCCTTATTCTCTTCCAATTCCCCACATAATTTTTGTTGTCACTGAAATTTTGCCTCATCAAATATATACATCTGCATCTGATTACTGGCATCTCTTCTCACTGTTCCAGCCTTAACACCTGCCAACAGTTCAGAGGAAACGGATAGAACTCTATTACAGGACATGTCCCACACTGCTGCATACAGGAAGGATGAAGCATGGCAATTTTCCTATTTGTACTTCCACAGACTGCTGTATTTACAAGGAAAATACCTTAAAAACTTGGGACACTGAATTAACACTAAATCCTGAAAGGAAACAGGAGTCAAGGCTAAAGGAAGACACACAAGCCAGGTCAACCTTCGGGTAATCAGCAGGCCATTTAGGAGATGTTTCCACAATGATAAATTTGGGACAGTTTGGTGATAATCAAAGAGGTTTGAAGTGTTATAATTTCTTTTAAAATAAAATGAACCTAAATCATCTGGAACATGGAAGGAAGGAATTATGAAAGCTTTCTGATGACAATCGGAAACTCAAACTCAGCCCTACAGCATCTCTAAAAAAATAAATAAAATATTAAAAATCTCAAATAGAACAACCGATGGAATTCATTGAACAAAACGATGACAGCAAGAAGGAGACAAGTACAGCAAAACAAATGAGGTCACTTCATTCCTTACCTACTAAAGATTCAGAACTTAAAAAAAAACTTCTTAAAAAACTTACCCAACGTGAAGGGTCGCTGATCAGATTAATGAAGAGCGAAGATAGCTTTGTTCTACGAACTTCCTGAGAGGTTGCACAAGAAACACCCATAAAGCATTCGGCACATGCTTTCCGCACTCCCCACACATTATCAGAGCATAGCTGGAAGAACCTGGGTAACTACACAGAAAAACCCAAGAAAATATTATTTTCAATTATAGTTGCCAGAATATTTTAGGCAGTAACATTCAAGGAATGTGATTCACAGATATTGGGTTACAGCTACACAGAAGTATTCATTTTAAAGTCAAACTCTTGAGTTTCCAAAAACAGAACCAAGCACAATTCAAACTAAAGTTAAAATATTGTCAAAGCTTTAGCAGTAAATAAGTGGGAATTCCTAAGTTTTATGCAGCAAGATGTCCCACAGCAGTGTGAGAGTGCCAGCAACAAGGGATGGTCAAAATAATCTGAGGTTTAAAAATTAGCTTTGTGCAAGGGTCATTCAAAACGAAAATAGGCAAGAAAGTCAGTCCACACAGATATTACTTTCAAAGTGTTGCCACTTCAAAATACACTGTAGATTATATCCCCAACAGCCGAAGGAAATAGATGAAAAGCAAACTGAGATGATGCTTCAAAACTGAACTCCATACATTTAAAATATACAGGATTTAAAATGTGGTCTCTGCTGAGTTTTTTCTCCAATCCTGGTAATTGCTCTCAGTTCCTGAAAATTTCAGGCAACAAGTTCTATCTGAAGTCTGCCATATCCTCACACCCACAAAAGGCATATATTGGGGAGGGGATCAAAATCAGCTTTAATAACCTCACTCTTGCTTTGCTCGAATAGCCTACTAACACTCACTGCCAAAGTACACACATTAAGGATGGTTCTTAGGTAATTACCAGAAGGCTGACGACATCTGTTGAACCTTACCCCCAGGATGAGCCTTCTAGGGAAAGGGAGGAAAAGAAGGAAATAGGAAACAAATAAATGAAAATAAAAACACTAAAACCTATTTTGTTCTACCTGTTGCAAATAGTTGATATTGCCAATGAAACAGTAATACATCCTCAAGAGGTGCAAAAAGAACCAAAATAGAAACACACGACAAGTACTGTACTGGAGTACTAGTTTTTGAAGTGCTTTCTTTCAAAATATAACACTATGTTGATGTACAAATATATATAATTAAATGCAGTCCAATTACATAAAATGGTACTTATTACAAATGAATGGAAAGCAAATTTACCCCAATTATTACTCACGGGTTGGATCAAGTACTGTACAGTGCTTGACAAGCTCAGCAAAACCATTAACCTTCTTACATGATGTCTAAACTCACTCATCCTAACATTACACCTAGGAACTTACTCCATCTGCCCACTCTTCCCCCAGTGGATTATCCACCCACCTCACTTGCCTTACTTCATTCCATACTCCACCTTCCTTTCCCATCAAATTCCATCGCCTGCAGCCTTTGCTGCCTCCACCTCTCATCTCCCAGCCTCTGTTGGTATTTCCACTCTTGTTTCATTTGCCTATCACTCTCCACATCTGGATCCACCTTTTGCTTGCCCCACCTATACTAGCTACCTCCCCTCTATAATAATCAATCCAGATGAAGGGTCTCAAGGTGAATGCCAACTGCTCATTTCTCTCCACAGACGCTGCCTGACCCATTGAGTTGCTCCAGCATTTTGTTTATTGTCAAGAACCATAGATCTGATTGCAGATTTGCAAATATACCTTTATATTTAAAAAAAATCCTTTTTGCATCCCTTGATGGCCAAAGTTGATATGTTGTGTTATCATCAGCCTATGCATACTTACCAGCAATTCTTCAGTAGCTTCGCGACCAACAACACTGGATATATCCCCAATATTGGCAGCGCACACCTGAGAAAGGAAGTCAAATAGTCTTGTACAATTAAACAAATAAAGCCAAGCAGAGAAATCAATAAGATGTGAATATATATATACACTAACCTTTCGAACATGGAACATCCGACAATCACAGCACATTTCACAGAATCGGTGCAGTATATATCTTTCAGTGATAGCTTTCCCTACCATGGGGGCCATTTTGCACATTATCTACAATTAAGTAAAAAGTGAATGCAGTGAGTAAAAAGACAAAAGACATTTCATATTCTTTCAAAAGTTATAAGTGAAATATGAAACAAAAGATATCATTGGAACAATCCTAACATCAGTAGAAGTTTTGTTCTGTTGGCCAAAATCAAACTGCTTTGATGACACAAATTATTTCCAAATTCAGAAGTCTGAGTACAACGAAACCACTGGGCTCATCAAAATTAAATTGAATCCCTGTGAAGACCCATTCTCTTTCCTCTGTCTAACCCTGCAAATTATTCCTCATCCAGTACCTTTCCAAATTTTCTTTCAAAAGGCATTGTTTTTGTTTTACCACTTAATTCCAGGTGCTAACATTCCTCCGAAGTAAAAATGTTCCTCTTCCCATTTCCCTTGTATCTTCCCAAAATTGAAATATGTACAAGTGAAAAGTTTCACTCTTTATCAAATCAATCATGACCTCATTCACCTCTATTAACTTTTAAGACTTCTTCCCTTCAAGGAAAGCTGCAGCTTCTCCATTTTCAGTTTACGTTAAGTCCCTCACCTCTGAAACTATACCAATAAATTTTTTCTAGGACCTTCACATCCTTCTCAAATCTGGTGACCAGAGCTGGTTGCAATATTCTCTTGTGACCAAACCAGAATCAAACTAAGGTCACTTATATTTTTCATGGTTCTGACCTTCTCATTCATCCATCTCCCTCTCACTTTCTCCCCCAAGTACAAAACCCTTTCAGGGACTCTCCACACAAATCCAGGCCCAATTACGTAATTGCTGACCCAACTGCCAGACCCCAATGTTGACTGCCAACTCAACCTTGAACACTGGTCCATAAAGTGACCATACCTACACCCTTTGGCCCCTCACCTAGTCAATGACAGCACATTCATGCACAGAAAATTTCACACCAACATCTTGTCATTGCTGAAGCTTGCAATGGTAGGCCCAAAACATAAATAGTTGCCAACACACTCTGAAACAACTATATTGGCTACTACACCAATGGACAATTTCCACAGAGATTTTCTCACAAGTGATATTTCATCTCTCCAAGCTTAATAAATTTGTGACATCATTTCACATGTGAATCCTATCAATCTTAAATTTAGTACTTTTTGCCACCATTTAACTGCTTTCTTTCTCATCACCAAAATGGACAACTTCCATTACAAATTCCTTTCCAATGTTCCTCATTTTACCTTATATATTTTAAATTGTCATTACCATTTTGTGTCCAGATCTCACTGAAATGTTATTAAATTCACAATTATTAATTTAAAATAATTGTCATTTCACTTACTGCTACAGCTTCTGTTTTCAGATCATCATTGCTTTCTGGAGCAGTTAGATCCAGTAGAACTGGACATACTTTGGTCTCCACATCGTATCTTTCGATTATCTCTTGTTCTAGTACCACTAGCAATGCTGCCTGACTTGTCTTTCTCACCTACAAGTAGTAAACGAAGCTATCATGTGACAGGTTACAAAACCACAAGTTTCACAAACAAAATATATACATCTTAATTAATTGACTGACTTGGAAGTTGAGTGGGAAAAATACATAACACTAGTACTGTTATTACAAGTGGTGTTTCTCCAGAGTCATACAATTATCGTTATAAAAGGGATTTCAAAATGTTTTAATTATGATGTGGGAGAAGTTCAAATGCCACAACCTTCAAGCTGAGAAATGCACAATTAATAGATTAATAGAATCTAACAAAGTAAATTGTGGAGACAGGAGATTGCAAATACTGGAATCTGAAGCAATAAACAAACCACTGGAAGAACTCAGCAGGTCTATGGGAAGGAAAACATTGACAGTTCAGGTCAAGACCCGACATTAGGACTGAGAGTTGAAAGAGAAGAAAGCCAATATAAAGAGGGAGGAAGGGGTGAGGCAGGAACCAGTAAATGATAGATGGACCAAAGGATTGTGGAGGATGATGGACAAAAAGAGTCAGTCAGCAGGGGAAAAATTCCAAATCCTAATCAGGAAATAACAGGTAGTATGCCTGTGGCAAGGACTTGTACTTGGATCCAATGTGCATTTTCAACCTAAAAGCAGAAATCATTCGCCACAAACGAGTTACTAAGACAGCTCTCTACAATTATCAATAATTAATATAGCATGATAGGGTCTTGGATGAGAGTTGAATCAAACAAGAAAAATTGTTTAATTTGTGGACCAATTACACATAAAATAAGCAGTTTACAAACTTGGCTATTTGTATATGGAGACATATTACAAGATATAAATCAGCAGAGGGTTATCACCCTAATAAGCTTACATTTGAGGTAGGACAGAAGTTTGCATAGGTTCACACTCAAACAGAAAACCTCTGAATAAATGTTCTCAATGAGAACTAAAGCATTCAGTGGACCATTTGCAGAAAGAAGAAATAAAAATACCTGGTTGTTGGGGTCTGCAAGGCATCTAACCATGAAGGGCAACAAATATTTGGAGAAAGCATAAGAAATGGAAGGCCTATTTTCCTGGCAGAATATGGCAATGTGAGGCACCTGTTCCATCAACTCCGCACGGACAGTTGGCTCTGTAAAGAGAATGGTTTCATCACAATGAGCAGTAAACACAACAACTTAAGAGCTTCAGATAATTTACTAGGTGATGACAGATCAGCTTAGACTGCATTCTGAACAGAAAATTGTTTAAAAATGCAGAAAGATTGCTTGCATTTAATGCTAAATGGCCTACAATGAATTCGAAATGTCTATAGTTAAGAAAATGGTAATGATATGTTATTTTCCTCAGCTTCCCCGTGTTTGTAACTTTTGACATTCACATTTGCATTTGATTCTCTGCTTATTTCTCATTTCAACAAATTCCTCAAGCCTCCCAATTTATTCCATTAGTGACTCATTAAAACATTGACAAGCAAATGCAGCAGCCATGCAAACTTCATTGTAGCATACTCTGAAGCTAAGGAGCTGATAAATAATCTAAACCAATCTATAAAAGTTACTGAAATATGTTTTTAAAAGCACTTCGTGTCATATCAATTGATTTGCTTGCTAAAGTGTCAAAGTACAAGTTCCACATCTCAAATGAGACTTATTTACCTTCAGGCAGGGCAAAAATTAACATTTTAATAACTCACCAAGGGTATACATTATCTTTTGGCGAATACATTTTTCTTCATGTTGTCTCACCTGATTCCACTTTCCCTTATTGACACATTGAGATTTTATAACATACTGTACATCTCCTCCATGGGCCAATGAAAAAAAAATTAATTTCCAGCCCTTTAGCTGTGAAAAAAATTGCACACCTAATGTGAAAAAAATTGCACACCTAACAACAGTCCCGAATGCAGGCAAAAAAAAAAAATCTGTTATTTGCCTATTCAAATCCACTTCAATTCCTGGAACAAGTTTAAACTAAGCGTGCAGAAAAATGCAGCACTACAGTAACTAGGAGCAAATCCAGTCCTGACAATGGTTGCATTAGTCATCACTAATTATGGGCAGTAAAATAATATGTAGTTCAAGTGATTTAGCAGTGTTAAGCATTTTTTTTGGTTTAGGAGATATAGTGCAGAATAGGCCCACCCGGCCCTTCAAGCTGCGTGGCCAGCAGCCCCCAGATTTAACCCTAGCCTAATCACGGGACAATTTACAATGACTAATTAACCTACTAACTGGTAGGTCTTTGGGTGGGACTAACTGGTGGGAGGAAACCTGAGCACCCACAGGAAATCCACACATTCCACAGAAAGGACATAGAAACCCTTACAGACGATTCCTGGATTGAACCCTGAACTCCAACACCCAAGCTGTAATAGCGTTACGCTAATGGCAACACTACTGTAACGCTCAGTACATACATTGAACGGAAAACCTGATTAACAGCAGCATGTTATTATATGTTGTTGGTCACTGATTTTATGAAATTCTAATCACACTTCAAAATGAATTGATACACATGTACTGCATTGTTTACAAAATTCAATGCTCAGATAAACACTCAAATCTTTCCTCACATATTTCATGTATCACAACCATATCCTGTCTTCCTCCTCACATCCCAAGAAAAATCCAAAAAAGATCCAAAGCCTTTTGAACAAACATGCAAATTAAATCAGAGTAAATTGGTCTAAATTTTCAAACACTATTGTATTGCCACATCATAATTTCTAGCAACTGTAGCTGTGGCAAAGGAAATGCACACCTATAAATGAGTCCAAGCTTAATTTGGTGTAAAACTTCCTACTGCATTAATATACCCTCCAGCACACCAGGGCTCCAATTCCCACAATTCCTCCAGTACACTGGAGACAAATATCCGCACTTCCATGAAATTACTCTAGTTCTATTTCCCCATGCCATCTTAAGACTTAACAGGTTCACTGGAAAATTTATTGTAATATTAAACAATGTAGCAGCTAAAAGAAGTGAACTGAGTCAATAGTCCAGAAAATCTGCCTATCCGGTACGAAAGTACTGATTAAGGTTTTTAAAAGAAGTTTTCCTTTATTCAACTGTGGTCTCTAACATTAAACATGGTATATGATGGAGCAACATCCAGCACTGTTTCAGAAATTGAGTTACATTTATATTCTGAAAGTAGAATACTTTTGTACAGCATTCATATTAGAGAGTGCATTTCTGTACAATAATGTCAGAAAAATTAGCAATGGCTACAAACCAGTTCGTGTAATTGAAAAACAAACTCAGTTAAGACCAATTCTCTTTACTCCTTATACAACACCCTCTTAATCAGGTTTAATATCACTGGCATATGTCATGAAATTTGTTGTTTTGCAGTAGCAATACATTGCAGTATATAATAAAACTAAATTACAATTTTTAAACTCTATATAAAATTTTCCTACACATTATAGATTATATGTAGAAGCTGATTACCTGGATCTTCTGCTAGTTTACTTATTCTTTCGAGCACTGCGAGGCAGTCTTTTTCATCATCGCTGACTGCCCGCAGCGTGTCCAGCAAACCTCTTGCTACCATTTGTCTATTAAAGAAAATAAAATTCAAATTCAAAATACTTCAACCTTTCACCATACTTCTGTAAAGAGATGTTATATTTTTCTCTTCTCCACTTCAAAGAATACTTTAGATTTGATTCACCTATAATCACACAGAAAGACACACAAGTGGTACAAAATTGCATCAAATTCTGATTTCAGAATTCTTTGAGAAAAATCAAGCTAATTCGAAATTCACCTTTCATGTACTCAAATTTTCTGATGATTAATTAGACAGCATTGGCAGAAGCCTAGAAATAAGCGCTGGTCTTCTCAGCTACATTAAAAAGCATTCTTTACACCATGCAAAGTCCTTTTATTTTGCAATGAAGCAACAGGCAGAGCAAGTACTCAGGTTTTCAATGACATTGTCAATTTTATTTCCTCAGATTGGAACTACAGAAGAATGTCGTCCCTCCTGGCAGTAAGAGATACTTAGTCTAGCAGAAGCACTACTGTATACTGTTTTGCTTGGGTCATACTATTCCTTCTGATAGACTATTTTCAGATGTTTCACAGTATTGCTCCACAAGCAGCTGGATTTTTCAAAATTGAACTACTTCTTCGCCTCCAAAAGCTGGGCTCCACAATAATTCAGTAGTAATCAGCATTCTTCAATGTGAAACTAACCCAAGAAGGGCCAAAATCTTATTTAATACTCTGAGTCAAACTGATAGATTTGATCCATGATAGTGGCATCAATTGGTTGTTGATCCACCTTAGCAACACAGGAAGGATGATTTAAATTAGATGGAGGCTATCAGCATAAATTATTAAATTCTGATGGGGGAAAAAAAAATAACAAAATCTTCATCCAGGACCAATCTGTCCCCAAAGTAGGGGAGGGGAAATGGGTAACCAGACAATCTACAGAATGACTTCCACCATCATTACAGAGAATACATCTTCCACTGCTACTGCAAAAGTCAATTGGATTTAGAACTTTCCATTGCTAAAATTTGGAATTATACAACCAAGCTGAAGTTTAATTTTATTAGTTCATGAAGTAGGAAAATTTGCAGGACCATGTGCATCGGACAACAAGCAAGTTAGAATGGGATGAACAGCCTCCATGAATTGTATGACTCTAGCTGAATGACTTCTTTGTAAAGAAAATCAATTATACTTGATAGAAAAATGTTGTTCTTTTCATTAAAAGTAATACCCAATGCTATCTACCCTGTAACATAAACTGATAAGCATTCACAGGCTTAGTTGCAGTAAAATAATCCAATTACATTAAAATGGAAAATTTCATTTAGTTTTTCAGAAACTGGCAAAATGGTAAATTTCTCTACAAAGTACTTTAACAGATTCTAATTGACAGTGCATAACGTTAGTATGTATTTTGCTGTTAGTTTGTGCCTTACCTATTTCCTCATCGCTAAGTTACAGCTCTGACTGACAACAAGCTGTGCCATTGAGTAACAGATAGCAGAGATACCAATTTCTATACACAGTAGCTATTAAAAATGTACTAACATGCAGGAAAATTTTGAATATTTGGATGTTATTCTATTTGAACACAGAAACATATCTAGAATTATTGCTAAGTGCCATCCCATACCTACTAGCAGAAGCTCGATGCAAATCTGTACCTGTCTTTGTATCACAATACATTACATAACACAGATATGTACCAAAAAGTTAAAAGCTTGGATTGGAATTGAAAACAACTTTGCTTCTTCAAATTTTATTTATACTCGGCTCTGTGTTATTCCCACTTTGCTTTAACACTGCACTAGCAAAAAGCTAAAGTTGCACTTCCAGATACATGCGTAAAAAACTGGATCCAAAATCTGCTTGGCAATAGAAGATGAAGGTTTACTTTTGACGTTGGTTGCCTGTGACTGGTGGTGTTCCAAAGGGAGAAATGCTGGGATCCTTGCTGTTTGTAAATAATTTGATTTGAAAAGAAGTTGCATGATCAGTAAGTTCACACATAATGTGAAATCTGGTGAAGTTGCTGATGGTGTGAAAGATGTTCTTAAACTATAGGGTGATATTGATGGGCTGAGTAGCAGCGATGGAGTTTAATCCAGACAAATGCGAGTACTCATGAAGTACTAATAAAGCTAGAACACCACAAATGTTAGGGTGATAAGGTGCTGAGAATCAGAGGAACATTAAGATACAAATTTACAAATATTTGGAGGTGCACCAAGAGGTTGATAATGAGGTTAAGGTATATGGGATACTACGCTTCATGAATACAAGCACAGGAAAGCTAGCTCCAACTTTATAACACATCAGTCAGACCTCAGCTGAAGTACATGCATTTCTAGTCAGCACACTATTAGATAGACAGGATGGCAATGGGAGAGGCTACAGAAATTCACGAGGAAATTGCCTGGGGTGAAGAACAGCACTGATTGAATGGAAAGGCTAAGTCTGTATTCCTTGTAGCAGAGGAAGTTAAAAAAGGCATGTTACAACTACATATAATTGAGATTATAGACAGGGCTGACTGCAGGAAATTATTCTCTATATCAGAGGCAGATAAAACTAGAGGACATAGGTCGAGGATAAGGGGTGAAATATTTGAAGGATGAAAGGGGGCCTTTATTTTCTTTAGTGGTATCTGGAATACACTGACACAGTGAAAAAAACAGTTGCTTACAGCATTTAAAGAGAGTCTAGATAAGCAATTGAAATCACCTAGGCATACAAGGCTATGAGCCAAGAGCTGGATGTAGGGATTAACATAATGGGTTAGTGACCACTGGGTGGTGTGGACATGATGGACCAAACAGGCTGTTTTCTTGTCAAATGATTTTATAACTAAAATCATAGGACTTCCTTTAATATCAGCAACAGCTCAAGATATTCAATGACTAAACATTGGGAAAAATTAATTCAAAGAATAAGCAATGTGTCAAAAATGGTATTTTAGAAAACATGTTCAGTATAGATGGTAATGTTTTAACTAACTACACAAGTGATCAGTTAAACCTTCTGGTTCCTGGCTGAGTAACCAAGTCAGCAACAAACTACTGTACCTTTCCACATTAGAAACCTCCTGGATGAAGTCAACTCTATTATTGGCAGAAAAAAAACCTTCAATATGATGGGAACATCTGTGATGTACAGCCAATAAGTGATGCAATTAGGACAGGCCCACTCACACATAAAGATGTCAGCTGTCAAAACTTTGAATCATTTTGAATGCCTCCTGTATTCAAAGCAGTAAAAAAAAAGATGGGTTCACTCGCCCCATCACTGAACTATTCCCACAGCCTATAGATTCATTTTCAAAGTCTCTTCATTTCATGTTCTTGACATTTATTTCTTCCATGAATTTTTTCCCCTTTTGTTTTTGTACAATTTTTTGTCTTTTGCACTTGTACAATTTTTTGTCTTTTGCACATTGATGGTTTGTCTGTCCTGTTGGGGCAGTCTTTCATTAACTCTACTGGGTTTCTTGTATTTATAGTGTATGCCCACAAGAAAATGAATCCCAGGGCTGTATATGGTGACATATATGTACTTTGATAATAAATGTTATTTTGAACTATGATTACATTACTGAAATTTCATTAACTTTAAAAACACAATTGCCTTTTAAAAAAAAGTTAGAGAAACAACTCAAACATTACTAATACTTACTTCAGTCCCTTACAGCTGTTCCTCTGTATTGAAATTAATAAATGTACGTATCACTGGTCAATTGCTGGAAATTCCTACTACTTCTTTAGACCTCATACAATACAAAGCCAGAGCTGAATCTGAGATTCAGCAATGACTTGCTGTCAGGAGGATCAAGACCTCTGTATTCACACACACACACACGGAAATCCTGAACTTGTTAGACGGAAATGCCAGCAGTTCCAAGTGGAATTGACTGCATTTTACTGAAAAAGGCAATAGCTTAGATTGATAAAACTCCATCACAGCACTAAGATGTCATAACCAATTAGAATCTAAAGTTAGTAGCACAACATTACCACTGGCAACGGTTCTGCTATCCCAAATGGACATAAAGCACCTCATGGCACCATTTCTAGGAATGTTCTCCTCAGTAATCTAGTTAATATTAATATATTAACTCCCTAAATATTACCGATTTTCTCATCATGAGGCCATAAAAATGAAATCCATGCTTTTTGTAATTTATACAAGCCTGTTCACAAGTCTTATTTCATTTTGTACTGCCTTATTGGCCAATTTAAAATCACATTTTTTAAATGCACTTTCAGCTTTTGCCTTCTTTTCTGGAAGCATCTCAGGATCAAGGACACTTTGCTTCTACCCTGATTTTATTCGTTCTGAAGTAATTGAGGAGGCCAATTCGAGCAGGAGCTGCCCAACAAGGTGAACATGTAGATAGATTACAAAGAACTTTACTCCTATGCCTCTTAAGTGCTCCTAATGCCTGGATTGACTACAGTTCCACCTTCAATACTATAGTTCCAAGCAAACCCATCTCCAAATTCCCAAACCTGGGACAGAAAACCTTCCGTTGCAACTGGATCCTTGACTTCCAGACCAAAAGACTGCAATCAGTTAGGATGGGCAGCAAAACCTCCCCACGATTTAAAAACTTTATATGTTAATGAATATGGCAGACAGCTTTTATAGAACTTCCATTAAACTAATCTTTCACAAAACCCAAACCCAATTTGCAGGACTACTAGAATTCTGTATAATCAAAATTAATTGAAAAGCTCATGTGAAGTGTATAGTTGTTTCCCTTCTGTGAAGAAAAGCTAACTTTACTTATCAAAAGTTATGCACTTGTTCATGCGGGTCAAATCCATTTTTATTGCACAAAACCTCTCATTTCACAGTTCTTGCATCAATAAATAAAACATTAAATTTTTCCCTCATTTTCATCACTTCTGCACTAAACCTGCATAACTGCACAACACATGACACAATCATGAACACATTTTCATTTCCTTCCCCAAAACTTAAGATTTTATTTTGTAACAAATCACATAGCTGCATTTGAAAAACACACAAGCAAAACAAATTCAGTAGTTGCTGGAAATCCAAGCAACACACACACAAGTGCTGAAGAAACAAGGGTTTGCATTGATTATTCACTGTATTTGGCCTGCTGAGTACTCCAGCATTTTGGAAAATACACTATGGAATCTGCACCTAATCTTGCTATAATATTCATATGACTGCATTGATACTTTAATTAAACATTACGTTGCAATTTGGTAGCACATAGAAAGGCCACATACATTTGCCCACAAGCCGCCAGTGTTGGATACCTCTATAATTTGTGCCATGGACAGGAAAAAAACGAAAATCTAACTGGATTTTTCTCAAGCTCCAAAAGATTATTAGCATAAAATCAAGATACAGTTCTAATATCTAATCAAATTAATGAATACCTTTAGTCTCAGAAATTTGTGTCTCTATGCAAGTGCTGCAGAGTCTAGAATAGTAGGAAATGCTGCACCTTTCTAGTATGTTTCAGTACACTGAACTCCACCTTCTGTACATTGAAAGTTGCTGTGCATGCCTTTCCAGCTCTCATTTAGATTTTTATATCATTTTATCATTGCAACTGAGACAAAGGCACACCTACAAATGACATAGCTACCGTAAACAAGGAAGTTGATATGAATATCCGAAACAGGACTTCAAGTGAAGCAAAATAAAGTGTACTCACAGTTATGGCACACCACAAAGTGCAAGGGTTTGCAATTATTATTCACTGTATTTTTGCTGAAAGGGTGTTGGGCATTTTTTTTTAGGCATTTACCCATTGTAACATTGAAGAGTTTGCTAACCAACCAATGCAGAGATCATACAAATAGAGTTCTTCCTCAAATTAAATGCACACCAGACACATAGACCCAAAGCCAGAAGTCAGGTGCAGATTGCCAAGAGCAAAGGAACAAAAACCTTCTTTCACATACTCTCAGCTAGGTCTAGGTGCCTTCAGCTACTATTGAACTGATTAAAGCTTGAAACTGAACAATACAACTTTCCATAAACTTAACTATTCAATCATTTCCCTCTCCATAAAGTTTTGGAATACCAAATTATCAATGGTTGTGAGTTTAAAAAAAAATACAGCCTCAATGCTAGCTACCAATTCACAATGTTGATCACATGCATTATTTCAGAAGAACTGAAAAAAAATTCTGTCTGCATTCAGAAGCTTTTAAGTGTTGCTAATAAACTAGCACCTGCTCTAAACTAGTTTTTAAATGCAATCATCAAATAGTTGTGTTAAGTCAATTTATGATTGATGCTTGCCATGAGGTGATGAGAAATTTGTCAAAACATAGTCTAAGTAGCAAGTCACAATTAACACTGCTCCCCTCCCAAATGCTGTTAATTCATGCTAACTTCATTGGGAATGAGAACCACCACTGAGAAATTTAGGTTTAATGAATAAAACAATATCAGGGGATGAACTGCTATTTCACTCAATATTCACTCATACACAATTCTCAGCCGGGATCTGCAAACTAAAGTTGACAACTGCTCTTCCCTAAAGTTCAAAGGGCTTCACAGCTACAGAAGTTAAGATCAGTTAATGTAGCACAGACCAAAACTTGAACCTGATGAAGAGATTGCAGATACTGGAATCTAGAACAAAAAAATGTAACTGCTGGAGGAACTGAGCGAGCTGAGCAGCATCTTAAGGGCGTGGGTGGAGGAATTGCTTCAGCTAAAGAATCTATATCAAAACTTAAACATGCCTGCTTACAACTCAGTGCTACCCCAATTAGATACTCACATAATAAATGCTTAATGCAAAGTAAAAAGTATGCTATTAGATCATGACTAATTTCAGTGTTACTTGTGAAAATATACTTGAAAAGTTTAAAATGCAAATAGTGCTGTATTGTAAGAATTTATCTTAATCAATCATAAAATGTCCAAGTAATATTGTCATGATCCACTAACAAAAAGGATGATTTTCTTGCCCGTATGGATTTTAAAATTGACTCCACCTAGCCACCCAATACAGGTCAGCAATTTGGGCTATAAAATTGATTACTGAAACATTATTTTTCTGGAAGGTAAAATAGAAGATAAATATTTCAGATTTGTCTGTATAAATGCACTTCTTCACATCATACCTGTTAAATGTGTTCTCACTAGCAATGTACTTATCCAGTCGACCCAACGGTGTTAACATCTCGTCTTGAGACACAAAATCCAAGGCTGAAGGTATAATAAGGACATCAGACTCTGAGCTGTAGTCATCCACACCAACTGGCAGAGACATCAGAAATGTTATTTGCAATTGCAACCTGTTTAATCTGTAAATCTGAATGATTCCTTACATACAGTGCTGACATATTGGAAAATCCACATAAACTCAAACCACCGGCCTGATCACAGTTGATATTAAAAACTCAAGAAGCTATAGGCTGTAAAGCATTGCTTGCTTCTACCACTATAATACTTTGATAAATTCACTGACAATTACAAACACAAGACACTGCAAATGCTGGTATATGGAATGAAAAGCAAACTACTGGAGGAGGTCAGCATGTTGAGTAACACCTATAGGTGGTTTCAGGACAAATAGCTGACATTCCCGGTTAAGACCCTGCATCAGGACTGAAAGTGAAGAGGGGAGATGTCCGATATAAAGCAAGGGAAAGGAGTGAGACAGGGACCAGTAACACAGAAAACACGGGAATCTCTCTCCTTTAATGGCTCCTAAAATCATCTTCTTTATTGGCTTCCAGCAATTGTAGCCTTTTTATCCCTATTCATTATCCTCCATCTCCACCTTCACCCTCCACTACCCACACCACCCCCAACGTGGCTCCATCAGATCCCTTCCCCCCCCCACTTGTCTGCCTATCACTCTCCTGCCTCTGTCTTCCAACTCCACTCATTTCCCTCCCTTACTTGGCTGCTTCTAATATCATCATCCCTCATATCATCTCAAATCCATCTCTTACCTTCAGGCCCAACTTGCCTTACCTAACAGCAACACAACTCCTTTTTCCCTATTAGATGCTGCTTGACTGGCTGAGTTCTTCCAATAGATTGTTTACTGCTCACTGAAATATATCTCCAATGATTTCACAAAGCCAACTGTATAACCACATTAATGAGACCTTCTTCTAGGCTTTCAACTACACAAAACATAGCTTATATGATTAAGTGAAGCTACTATGCAGCTGAATTACTAGTCTCAAAATTACTGGAAAGGAGGAAGAGAACAGTAGTCCCTTCGTCAATTTTGTCAAGATTTCCTGACAAACAATAGTTCCATTGTAGCTTTGTTAACATCAGAATCAGGCAGCTGATTTAGAAGGGAGTGTTCTTCCTCCACATCTGCTACACGCTCAACCAAAGCCTCAGTAAGTTAAATCCCGAGACCTCAAATGATTTAAGAAAAATACAACGTAATCCTTTCTCTTGAAGATTCAGCATTCAAGTAGCCTTTCCAAAGAGATGCTGAATTAACCTGGAATAAACAATCAAATTTTAAGTTCTTTCCTGATTAGTATTTGATAATAGCAGTAAATGGATGGTTGCCCAGTTGAGACAAAATTTCCTCTTGGTTAAACAATTTGCCAGAATTAATAATACACAACCTTGAATGGTCTTAGAGAACACCCAATATCCGAGAAACGGGCATGAAATTCTTGACTGAGCCAAGATACAAAGGGAGTCGATTTTCGATTTAAAGAGATGCGCAAAGAAGCTACAACCTCTGCCTTATTTAAATCTGCCATTGACTGACATGTTCCAGGGTGTAGAAATACATGCTGAGGCTCACACTGAAGCTTGGTGCACCCAACACAAAAGCTGTGGTGAAGGATCACAGTGTAGGCTCCTTCCGATACTGCACATAGAGGCTAAATCAAATATAGAAGCCCCGAAACATAGAAATGGCGCATCACCCCCGGGGGCCACAATTAGCAATGGTGCTATGGTTTGGAAAAAAATCAAGTTACACTGAACGCTTTGAATATAAATAATATATTATGTTTATTCTTGTATCCTTTTTATTATGAATCAAATTTATTTTTGAAATTAAAAAATAAATCCTTAAGAAACTTAATTTAGATTGCTAAAAATTTTCCAAACTAACTCAATATTAAGACACAGAATAGATAATCAAGTTAAAGTGGAAGACCAAACCAGAGTTCTGATGAGGAAACTGGTAGGAACGTGCCAAGCAATTTAGTACAATAAATTATCCCATTACAAACTTCTACATGTACTCCATATCTTTAACACAGTACAAATATCTCCCTGAAAGCTAAACTGATAAATAAAAAGTGAATTCATATGAACATTGGTAGTGCATAGAGTTCTAATTATTCCACACCCACAATCATTTATTACTCTGTCCTGGATGGTCCCAAGCCTGGATGTGAAAGGAGGAAGATTGGGAATGGGGCTAGCAACCCCTACAGGCCCAGGACAGAGGACTCTGTTGATGGCCTAAGTCCCAGTAGAGGTGATGGGATTAAGAACAATCATTTATATCCTCGAGCCAGTCAGTTGTTAAAGTGGTTTGCATGCATGACTAATTCTGTTGAGCAATAAGCACAGGACCAGACTCAATATTGACGTAGAGGGATTATAATCAGTACCAGATGGATATATGGACCCTGTACAGATTACAGAGGAGGTGGTGTTTGCTATCCTAAGGCAACTCAGTGTGGATAAATCCCCAGGGCCTGACAAGGTGCTCCCTTGGAACCTTCAAGAGGTGTGCAGAAATTGTGGGGCCCTAGCAGATATTGATATCATGCTCAGCGACATGAGAGGTACCAGAGGATTGGAGAATTGCCAATGTTGTTCCACTGTTATAAAGAAGTTGTGAACATAAACCAGGAAATTATAGGCTGGTGCGTCTGACATCAGTTGTAAGAAAGTTATTGGAATGTATTCTAAGGGACTGGATATACAAGTAGTTGGATAGACATGGACTAATTAAAGATAGCCAGCATGGTTCAGTGGGTGGTAGGTTGTGCCTAATCAATCTCATAGAGTTCTTCAAGGAAGTTACCAGTAAAGTGGATGTTATCTAAATGGACTTTAGCAAGGCATTTGACAAGGTCCAGCATGGAAGGTTGGTCAGGAGGTTCAGTCACTTGGCATTCAAGATGAGGTGATAATTAGATTAGACATTGCTTTGTGGGAGAAGCCAGAGGGTGGTAGTTGAAGGTTGCCTCTCTGACTGGAAGTGGTGTGCCGCAGGGATCAGTGCTAGGTCCTTTGTTGTTTGTCATCTATATCAATGATCTAGATGATAATGTGATTAACTGGATCAGCAAATTTGCAGATGGCAGCAACAATGGGGGTGTAGTGGACAGGGAGGAAGGCTATTCTGGCTTGCAGAGGAATCATCAGTTGGAAAAATGGGCTGAAAAATAGCAGATCGAATTTAATGCAGACAAATGCAAGGTTTTGCACTTCAGTAGGACCAACCAGGGTAGGTCTTACACAGTGAACAGTAAGGCACCGAGGAGTATGATAGAATAAAGGAATTTGGGAATACAGGTCCATAATTCAGTGACAGTGACAGCACATGTAGATAGGGTCGTTAAGAAAGCTCTTGGCACATTGGCCTTCATAGATCAATGTAATGAGTACAGGAGACCGGATGTTATGTTGAATTGTACAAGACTCTGGTGAGGCCCAATTTGGAGCACTGCATGCAACTTTGGTCACCTACCTACAGGAAAGATGAAAACAAGGTTGAAAGCATATAGAGAAAATTTACAAAGATGTTACCGGTTCTGGAGGACCTGAGTTACAGGGAAGGCTGAATTGGTTAAGACCGTATTCCTTAGAATGTAGAAGATTGCAAGATTTGATAGAGGTATATAAAATTATCAGCAGTATAGATAGGATAAATGCAAGCAGGCTTTTTCCACTAAGGTTGGGTGGGACTACAACCCAAGGTCATGGTTTAAGGGGAACACGAGGGAAAACTCTTCACCCAGAGGGTCACAAGAGTGTGGATTGAGCTGCCAGAACAAGAGGTGCATGCAAGCTCAACATCAACTTTTAAGGGAAGTTTAGATATGTACATGGATGGTAACGGTATGGAAGACGATGGTCCCAGTGCAGGTCAAAGGGGGTAGGCAGTCCAAATGGTTTTGGCATGGACTAGATGGGCCAAAGAGCTGCTTCTGCAGTGTACTCCTCTATGACTAACTCTACGTCATAGAATTCATTTGCTGTTCTCTATTGGCTCAAACATGGAGTAAATGCCCATGAAAAGAGGCAAATCAGCACTAGAGTTCTGATGCCTTCTATTAGACCTGTGTCATGGAATGTATAGAGCCTACAGGAAGGATAACAACAAAGGACACAGGTGCTGCAAATTCATAAATAAACTTCATTAATAAATCAAGCTTCATTATCATAATAGCTAGCCTTTTCACTTTTGGATGGTGCCAACAATTTAAAATGCTACCTCAAACATTTTCCCTCTCGTTTCCCATACCCCTTCACCCTTACTGCAACAGCGGTAACATCTAATAAAGTTGGAAGGTTTGTTCAGATGGTTTCCTTTCTTGGACTCCAATTTGATCCACTATCAATGACCATGCTGTTATTCAATGTTTACAGGTATTACATCTGGCGCATGCTAGCAATATTTTCAAATACACTTTCCAAGTATAACTGCTACTACACTCTTCCCTACCCTTCTTCAGAAGATGCATTAATTTGTAACTTACCGGATGTCTACATGTTCTGTTTCATTTCTACAGTTAAAACAATGAATCAGAATATGAAGACTATTTAGTTCTCACTGCCATCACTAAAAGCAATACTAACATCAACCTTGGTTTTATTGGACACTCATTTCCAGGGCCCATTTCCTTACATCTACAAGTCTCTTTAACTCATACTTCGTTGTTACTTACTCTGGTAAATTCTCTCGTTAGTTTTATACCATTTGTTCACATCAGATTCGACTAACAACATTAGATTGAATATTAACAAAGTCGAATCCAATCTACAATGAACAAAGGTATTATTAATATAACATTCAGTGCATGGGTTTACTTTTATTTCACATTAGCTGAAATTTGCTTTTATCACCATTGATCTGTGAAATTGTAACAAATAAAATATAGCTAAAAGTCAAATAGGGAAGTTTAGATAAGTGGAAAAAATGGATCCTTTACATACTTTAGCAAAATTTAAAAGACATTTTATGAATAACATGCTATCATGCCACTACATTGCAGTTACTAGCCACATTACAGACGATATTTCAAACTACTTTACTAGGACTGTGGGTGGCTTACAATGTCAATTGCAATTCTAAAATGGTAATAGGAAATGCATGAGTTGGCAACTGTGATGAAAGCCTTTCAAGTATTCGAATCCAGATTACCATGTCATTATTAATAAACAAGAACAAGGTTGGAGGAAATATACAAGTGAGAGAATAACAGCCTTCATAACTGACGTTTACTGACAATGCAGCAAAGAAACTTTGCTTATGCTGATCTGCACATTAGCCCATCCTCCCACGTCAAAAACTGCAAACAGGATCTTTCAAGTACTTGTGCAAAAAAAACCCTGTTTTTATGTAGATCTAAAAACTCAAAAATTGCATGCTATAAAACACCAAAAACTAGGTTTACAGAATTACGTCCTGAAAATATTCTGCAAAACACTAAGATGAGCTATCTTCTCTCATCTACCATAAAAGGTAAGGTATTGCTAACAATTGAACCATTGAATCCCAATTTGCAGCCAACTTCTTTGAATGCACTAGCCCTCATATATTTCAAATGGGTACAGAAACCAAAATTAAAAATCCATCTTGTAGAAAATTCTTCAAAATAGACAGGTGAACTATTTTAGGATTCTGCCAATGCCACTTGAAGGTGTGTTGTGCACAACAAGATCAAGTTAGCTACATTAAATTATCTACCTTTTACCAAAGGCACCTCAATTTACAGTGCATCTCCCGAATACTTAGATGATATCAGGAAATCAAAGAAAAATCAGATGCAAATCTGAAGTCCACTAGGTCACAAGCTCTCACAGTGATGATTCATTATTTAACACTTCTACAATATGTACTATATTTTAAACATTTAACAAGCTATTAAAAGGTGCTGAAAATATGACCATAATATACAGTAACACATCTGAGCTTGTGGATCACATCAAAAATGTCACCATGTATTGCATACAAAACACAGTCATCTACCATCTTTCATGCAACAACCAGGTTAGTAACAAGATATTAGATAGACCTTCCTTTGGTCCAAAAACTGCTTGGTTCCTTATATTCTCACAATTAACAGCTCCTCTACACATTGGATATACATGCAGGAAAGACTTGTGCACATGCTACAACGACCACTGCTGATGCATCGATCACCACACTAATGGAATTCACTAAAAAAGTAAATACCACCCATTGTCATAAACCTGCTATGTAAATAAATACTATCAAAAATAAACACACACGAAACAGAAGATCTACAACTATACACAAAGTCCTCATTATCTGCAGTTCTGTGCACTGGCGACTGAACAATGTAATGCTGGCTGCCTTGGTAAATACAGCAGAATCCTCTTTCCAGGGTCCAGTGACTCCTACTGAGCTAAAATGCCTTTGATGCTTTCTGCTGACAGGTAAGGAAATATCAACAATGTGCGCCCAGAATTGGGAACAACAGGGCTCAGGAATGTGAACAAGTTTGTAGTCAGAGCCAGGGATTGGAATGTGCAGTTCGAAGCCAAGGTATTGATCAGGAACATGGGGAGATTTAGGGCTAGATCTGAGTCAATAGTATGCATTAAGTGCAAAGTCAGAGCTAGGGTTGGGACTTAGGTTGCATTGTAAAGCTAAACATACAAGCTGAAATTACTCATGGAGGGGTTGGCTGCTTTATACACTGGAATTGCTTCATTATTCTCACGTACCAAGATACAGTGAAAAGCATATCTCACATATTGTTCATATAGATCCAATCATGACACAGTTCATTGCACTAAAACAATAACAGACTGCAGAATAAAGTCCAACAACTACAGAGAAAATGCAGTGCAGGTACAAGTTCAAGATATAATGAAGTAGATTGTGAGGTCAAGAGTCCATCTATTGTATGAGGGAACGGTGGGGCTGAAGCTGTCCATGAGCCTGGTGGGAGGTGCTTTCAGCCTTGTGCATCTTCTGCTATTTACAAGAGGGGAGATGAGAGCATGTCTGGGGTAGGCGGCGTATTTGATTATGCTGCCTGCTTTACTGAGACAGTAAGTATAGACAGATTGCAGCCATAGCGTCAATATCACTGGCCTTGGTGCGGTGCAAGTGCATTTTTTTTAATCCATAGGAAGTCCTATCTTTTGCAAATAGTGAGGTCTTGGTGTATATTTTAGAAAATCTGCCTGTTGAAACATGAAGGACAAAAATCAATGATCACTAAAACGTGTAAAATAGGAAAGGAACACGTGATTAATGCAGAGATTTCATGACCAACTGCACTATTTTCTAGCTCAATTTAAACATGAAAATATTCCATAATAAATCATGAAAACCCTACTTTTTTAATATTCACTGGACTAAACTCCTGCTACCACTTGACAGCTTATGACTGAATTCAAAAACAAATAAAAGGGTGGTTTTAATTTCCTAAATTGCTTCTAGAAAACTTGTTGGAATTTTAATCATGTTGACAATATTTCCAGGTCTTTATTTTAATAAATCAGACTATCAACAGAAAACTACTGCAACATTTGGGCTAAAGAAGGAAAATTAATTCTGACTGGTTACCTACTGGAAACAGGCAACAGCAAAAGAGGATAGGATCAGGCCTTGGCTATGATGCAGTTGGAAAGCCTGCTACCACTCACCATCCAAGTCACACATGAAAAATGGGCACTTGGACTAAATACTGGAGCGCACCCGTAGGTACAAAACGGCAACCCAGCATGGAGTCAAACAGCACCTTAAAAATAAGCGGAGGGAGGAAAAAAAATCAACTGGACGCCAGTGGTCTGACAAGTACTTTGACACTTTCATTGCGCAACTCAACGCACTTAATCCTGGGCAAACCCTGTGAAACAACAGTACTCCAAACATTTTTAACTGAGACAAAAAGTGACAGCAGACGATTCAACTAACACATTTCCGATTTCAAACCCTCGCATTCTTAAAATACTTTAATGATTTTTACATTAAAATACTAATTATAAAAAAACTATTTATACCAATCCCTTCCTTAAAATTTATTTTAAAAAGACAATTCATTAGCGGCTGAAATTCTGCTTCAGCTCCGACTAACCCCCCCACCTTTCTTCTTGCAACTACATTCCCTCGAAAACAATAAAACCAAACACTAGAAACATCTTAACTGTCTCCGGCCTTTCTCCGGCTCCGGTGAATCATGTATCTCATGCATCTGGTCGGGTGGTTTTCGAAGGGGCATTTAGGGTTTACTCCCCACCCCCCGTTCTGGCACTGCTGCCAACTCCGTGAGGGCGAACTCACCGAAAACGGAGCGGAGGGAAAAGCCTGAGGGGACGGGAACAGTCGCCCGGGGATCGGCCCTGAACCCAGACCCTGGATACTGACCCCTGGGCCCGGGATCCAAGGAAAGGAGGCCAAAACCCGGGCCTGGAGCAAGACCCCAAGCTTCCCTTCCTACCTTCCCCTATCCCAATTCCTCCGGACCCCGCCCCTGAGGACCCGGGCCCAGACCCCACTCACATCCGTCCAGTTCTTCCTGCAGCTCCTCCTGCACCAGCGACAAATCTGCAACAAATCAGGCGGGGGAGAGAAAGATGATTTCAAACATCGAGCCCGGAAAAATGGAAATGTAGAGAGAGAGAAAAAACTCCTCAAAATTTAACAAGCAAGTTTTTCCTTGTAAAACGTTTTTAAACTAAAAAAATAAAATCTCAATATACACTTGTCGAAATTAAACATTAAATGCATGCAAACTGAATTTGTTCAGATGACGATTTTTTCCAGTATATTAATTAAATAAATAAATAGGAGCCAGCTCTCCCCTACCCGCCATCTTGCCCCCCTGGTCCTACATTTAAAACGCTCCGCACGCCCTGGTTGTATACATGAACGTGTGTGTCTCTACGAGACCAGCCGGACAACGCACATTGCACCCGAGAAAAGGGCCCGCTGTCCCAGGGATTGAAGCACCAGAGCCGAGCAGAAAGGTGTATGAGCGTTAGATTTGATATTTCCTTTTTATAAATATATATGAAGCCTTTTAACATGAACAACTTTAATGAACATCTAATGATAACTTAGTGTAGTTCTTTTATAGACCAATAAGAGTCGTAATATCTCATGGAATAATAGAAAACACAGGAACTGCTTAGCAGAATTCAGATTTCCAACACCCATTATAATTCGCGCTAACATTTATGGGAATCAATCAGTAAAATTAGAGGAATTCTAATATGATTGAAACCAGTTCTGATGAAGGGTCTCAGCCCAAAGCATTGACTGTTTATTCGTTGCCATAGATGCTGCCCGATCTACTGAGTTCCTCCAGCATTTTGTGTGTGTTTGCTATGATTGAAACGATTTTAATTGTTTTGGAGATTATATATGATAATTATATAGTCGCCCATCTTTGCCTATCTTAAGAAAATGAGGCCCCTCCTGGTGATAATACAGTGTTGTTGAGTAGAATAAACCAAAGAAGGCAATAGTAATTCTTTAAGGATGACGTTTAGGGATACACAATAGAATAGGGGTGGAAGTCAAAATGGTTTCCTTAAGGGGAAATCTTGCGTGACAAATTTGTTGGAATTCTTTGAGGGAAAAAAAACATGTATGATAGAAAAGGACAGTCAGTCGATGCTGTTTACTTGGATTTTTATAAGGCCTGTGACAAGCTGCCACATATGAGGCTGCCAAACAACATTAAAGGGCATGGTATTACAGAAAAGATACCAGAATGGATAGAAGACCGGCTGACTGGTAGGAAGTAAAGAATGGGAATAAAGGGCACCTTTTTTTAGTGGTGTTCCGCAAGGGTCAATGTTGGGTCAGCTACTTTTCATGTTGTATGTTAATAATCTGGATGATGGAATTGATGGCTTTGTTGTCAAATTTGCTGATGATACAAGGACAGGTGGAGGGGCAGGTAGTGTTGAGGAGGCAGAGGCTACACAGAAGGACTTAGATTAGAAGAATGGGCAAAGATGGAGTAGCTGGAATACAGTGTCAGGAAGTGTATGGTCATGCACTTTTTCAGAAGGAATAAAGGCATAGACTATTTTCTAAATGGGGAGAAAATTCAAAAATCAGAGGTGCAAAGGGACTTAGAATCATTGTGCAGAATTCCCTAAAGGTTAACTTGCTGGTTGAGTCAGTGGTGAGAAAGGCAAATGGAATATTAGCATTCATTTTGAGAGAACTAGAATATAAAAAGCAAAGATGTTCTGTAATGCTGAGGCTTTACAAGTCACTGTTCAGATCACATTTCAAATATTGTGAGCATTTTCAGGCTCCCTTTCTAAGAAAGGATGAGCTAGCATTGGAGAGGGTTGAGGGGAGGTTTATGAGGATGATTCCAGGAATGGAAAGGTTAACATATGAGGAGCATTTGATGGCTCTGGGCCTGTACTCGCTGTACTTTGGAAGAATGAGGGGAATCACAGAGAAACCTACCGAATATTGAAAGGCCTAGGTAGAGTGATCATGGAGAAGATGTACAGACTCAGAAAAGCTATCCCTTTAGAACAGAGATGAGGAGGCATTTCTTTAGCCAGAGGGTGGTGAATCTGTGGAATTCATTGCCACAGAGAGCTGTGGATATATTTAAATCAGAGGTTGATAGATTTTTGATTAATAAGGGCATCAGAGGTTACGAGGAGAAGGTAGATAATGGGCTGAGAGGTAAAATAAATCAGCCATGATTGAATGATGGAGCACGCTTGGTGGGCTGAATGACCTAATTGTTTCCCTATCTCTTACGGCATTGTGATCTTATTTCTATATTGAAGCAGTGCATGGCTTCGGGAAGGGAACTTGCATGTATCTGCTTGGACCTTTATGTCCTTTTTGTCAGTAATGTTAGATCCTGATGTTTTTGATCCAAGGGTTGTTCGGAAGTCAAGAATGAGGTACAAAACTTGTTGCTTACTATAGTTTATTAAGCATAACAAGAATGAAATGAGGATGAAGGAAAAGATGGCGGGTAGCAAAAGAAAAAGAACCTAATGGTGGAGGGAAGAACAAAAGAGGGTGACGGGGGAGAGGGAATGCAATTCTAACCATTTTGCCTTTGTAATGAGGGGCTCTACCAGTCAAGGTTGATCATGGATATTGTGTCCTACCTGTTTAGATACACAAGCCTGGGCAGTACAATATGGAGAGCAAGCTCCCCCTCTCCGCGCATCTGATGAACCCAAAGGAACAGCAGAGACTGACATAGTTTGGTATCAGCAGCATCACAGCGGTTGCCAGTCAACATTAGACTCAATGTAGGTCTGCCTTAGGGACTCCAGCACTGAGTTTTTCCTTGGGTTTACTCCCAAGGCTTTCCCCATGAGTGGGTATAGCTGCAAGGCAGTGGAAGTTTGAGATCAGAGTTTTCCTTCTCCTAGGTGAGCTTCCAACTGGCTAACGAGCCCCACCTGCCCAAAGTGACTGGTTTTAAGGCACCAGTAACCTGCCATTGCCCCTTCTCCTGTCAGTAGAAACAGTTCTGCCGGGCTTAGTGGCTAAGCTACACATGAAGACCGGGAACTGGACTTAGTTGTCAGAGGC
The DNA here is from genome assembly GCF_030028105.1 of Mobula birostris. NCBI lineage: Eukaryota > Metazoa > Chordata > Chondrichthyes > Myliobatiformes > Myliobatidae > Mobula > Mobula birostris. The sequence continues at coordinate 89,878,339 of NC_092370.1, read as the reverse complement.
TATTTGAGGCACATGTCATTGGGAGCATTTAATTGGCAATGGGAGCATTTAATCGGCAATGGGAGCTTGACTCCATTACCACCCCTGGCAGGTACAACCGTAAGGAACTGCATTTGGAATATCCTGCAAGGAAGCTACAATATTTACTGTAGAAGGTAGAAAAATAAAACAATATCCAACAAACTTTATCTCTTACTGTAAAATGTGCAAAGTTGACAATAACTTTGTGATATGGGAAATTAATGAGGCCATACCTGGAGTATTGTGTACAGTTTTGGTTATCATCTTAGAGGAAAGACATCATTGTGCTGGAAAGAGTGCAAAGAAGATCTACAATATGCTGCCAGGGCTTGAGGGCCTGAGCTATAGAGAGAGGCTGAACAGTCAAGGACTTCATCATTTGGAGCAAAGGAGACTGAGACGATCTTGTAGAGCTGTATAAAATCATGAGGGACATATACAGGATGAATGCACACAGTCTTTTTCCCAGTGAAAGAGAATCAAAAACTAGAGGATATAGGTTTAAGACAAGAAGGCAAATATTTAAAAGGGACCTTAGTCATAGAAAAGTACAGCACAGAAACTTTGGCCCATCCAGTCTATGCAGAAATCATTTAAATTGCTTACTCCCATTGACCTGCAATGGGACCAGAGCCCTTCATACCCCTACCATCCGTGTACCTATCCAAACTTCTCTTCAATTCTGAAATCGAGCTTGTATGCACCACTTGCTCTGGCAGCTCATTCCACACTCTCATGACCTTCTGCATGAAGAAATTTCCCCTCATGTTCCCTTTAAACTTTTCACCTTTCACCCTTAAAACCATGACCTCTAGTTGTAGTTCCTCCCAACCTCAGTGGAAAAAAAACAGCTTGCATTTACCCTATCCATGCCCCTCATAATTTTGTATACCTCTATCAAATCTCCTCTCAATCTTCTATGTTGCAAGGAATAAAATCCTAACCCAGTCAATCTTTCCTTAAGACTCAGGTCCCAGCAATTTCTGCAATTGCCTCCTCCCGGATCCGAGGGAACGCATTGTCAGGCCCTGGGGATTTATCCACCCTGATTTGCCTCAAAACAGCGAACACCCTCCTCTGTAATCTGCAGAGAGTCCATGAAGTTGATGTCATTTTGCCTTACTTTTATAGACTCTGTGTCCGTCTCCTATGTAAACACAGATGCAAAAAAATGCATTTATCATCTCCCCCATCTCCTTTGGCTCCACGCATGGATTACAGTTCTGATCCTCCAGAGGACCAATTTTGACCCTTGTGATCCTTTTGCTCTTAGCATAGCTGCAGAATCCCTTAGGATTCTCCTTCACCTTGTCTACAAGGACAACCTCATGCCTTCCTTTAGCCCTCCTGATTTCTTTCTTAAATGTTCTCTCGCGTTTCTTATACTCCATAAGTACTTAATTTGTTCTTAACTGCCTATATCTGCAATGCACCTCCTTTTTTTCCCAACCAGGGTCTCAATATCACTTGAAAACCAAGGTTCCCTACACCTGTTATCTGCACCTTTTATTTGACAGACACATACAAGCTTTGTAATCTCAAAACTTCACTTTGGAAGGCCTCCCATTTACCAAGTACACCTTTGCCGGAGAACAGCCTGTCCCAATCCTCACTTGCCAGATCCTTTCTGATACCATCAAAATTGGCCTTTCTCCAACTTAGAATCTCAGCATGCAAGCTAGGCTTATCTTTTTGCGTATTTACTTTGAAACTAATGACATTGTAATCACTAGGTGCAAAGTGTTCCCCTACACAAACTTCTGTCACCTGTCTGTCTCATTTCCGAATAGCGGATCCAGTATAGCACATGCTCTCATGGAGGACTTCCACGTACTGATTTAGGAAACGTTTCTGAGCACAGTTGACAAACTCTATCCATTCTAGTTGTTTTACAGTACAGGAGTTCCAGTCAATCTGTGGAAAGTTAAAATCACCTACTATAACAACCTTATTTTTCTTGATGCATTCTGCAATCTCTCTACAAATTTGTTCCTCTAAATCCCTGGAACTGCTGGGTGCTCTGTAATATAGCCCCATCAACATGGTCATACCTTTCTTATTACTCAGTTCCACCCATAATGCCTCACTAGGTTATTTCTCCTGCCTGTCCAGACTGAGCACAAGACAGTTTCCTTGACTAGTAACGCCGCCTCTCCTCTCTCCTGTTCTGTCCTATCTAAAACAACAAACCCCGGCATACTGAGTACCAGTCCTGCCTGTCCTGCAACCAAATCTCGCTAATGGCTACAATATCTTAATGTCATGTGTTGAGCCATGCCCTGAGCTCATCCGCCTTTCCTACAATACTTCTTGCATTGAAATATAGGCAGGACAGGCTATTAGTTGCACCATGCTCAATCTTTTGATTCCTGACTTAAAGGTCTTAACAACATTTGTCTCCACAACCTCTCCAACATCTGTTTTGGAATTCTGGTTCCCATCTGCATTCCAAGAACTCTAGAACCACCAACTACGTCAGGAATTCTGCGAACTATTTACAGGAAGTGTTTATAGGACCTTGCTCAGTTCCAGTTGCCTCACTACAGGAAGGATGTGGAAGCCATAGAAAGGGTGCAGAGGAGATTTACAAGGATGTTGCCTGGATTGAGGAGCATACCTTATGAGAATAGGTTGAGTGAACGTGGCCTTTTCTCCTTGGAGCGATGGAGGATGAGGGGTGACCTGATAGAGGTGTATAAAATGATGAGAGGCATTGATCATGTGGATAGTCAGCAGGTTTTTCCCAGGGCTGAAATAGTTGCCATAAGAGGACACAGGTTTAAGGTGCTGGGGAGTAGGTACAGAGGAGATGTCAGGGGTAAGTTTTTTACTGTGAGAGTGGTGAGTGCGTGGAATGGGCTGCCGGCAAAGGTGGTGGACGCAGATACGATAGGGTCTTTCAAGAGTCTATTGAATAGGTACATGGAGCTTAGAAAAATAGAGGGCTATGGGTAAGTCTAGTAAGTTCTAAGGTAGGGACATGTTCGGCACAACTCTGTGGGCCGAAGGGCCTGTATTGTGCTGTAGGTTTTCTGTGTTTCTATAACTCTAGTTTAAACCCCCCCCCCCCCCCCCATTGTGAAGCACAACACTAGCAAACCTTCCGACTAACATACCACATTTCTGTACAGGTCCCACCTTCTCTGAAAGAGAGCCTAATGATCCAAAAATCTGACGTCTTCCCTCCTCAGCAACGTGTTAAGCTGTATAACCTTCCTGTTTCTGGCCTCACTAGCATGTGTCATGGGTAGCAATCCTGAGACCATAACCCTGGATGTCCTGTCCTTTAACTTAGCATTTAACTCCCTGAACTTATTTTGCAGAACCTCATCTCTTGTCCTACCTATGTTATTAGTACCTACATGAACCATGACCTCTGAATGAGGGGCAACTTCATTATGCAGAGGGTGATACACATACAAACATGCTGTCAGAGGAAATGGTTGAGCAAAGTATAAGAACATCATTTAAATATAGTTGGAGAGGCACATGGATAGGAAAGTTTTAGAGTGATATGGACCAAACCTGGGCAATCGAATTTAGTTTAGTTGGGCATCTTGGTCAGCATAGACATGTTGAGCCAAAGAGCCTGTTTCTAATCTGTATTATGACAACAAGAAAAATATTTCTTCAACTTGAGTTCAACCTTGTGCATGAAAAAAAATTCTTGAATTGGCACAAAGTATGAGGGGTGATTGATAAGTTTGTGGCCTAAGGTAGAAGGAGTCAATTTTAGAAAACCTAACTCATTTATTTTTCAACCTAGTCCCCTCCTACATTTACACACTTAGTCCAGCGGTCATGGAGCATACGGATCTTGGACCTCCAGAAAGTGTCCACAGCAGGGGTGATTGATAAGTTTGTGGCCTAATGTAGAAGGAGATGAGTTATACAACTCTCGTTACATGCACGTGCAGTTCAACTCTTTGAGTGATTATGCAGAAAGTTTGAAGTTAATAACTCATCTCCATCTACATTAGGCCACAAAATTATCAATCACCCCTGCTGTGGACTACTTCTGGAGGTCCAAGACGCTGACTAATACAAAGAAGGGATCCGTATGTTCCACGACCACTGGACTAAGTGTGTAAATGTAGGAGGGGACTATGTTGAAAAATCAATGTGCTAGGTTTTCTAAAACTGACTCTTTCTACCTTAGGCCACAAGTTTATCAATCACCCCTCGTAATTCCACCCTTCTTATAACAATCATGAATAAGCTAAATACCTTGCTTCTCTGCTTTAACAACTTTGATAAAATGCAGAATACCTTCTGCTTGGTTCCTGACATTACAACAGTGTCTATACTTCAACTTGTACTCTGAAAGGCAGTGAATAAATACAAGAATGTTCTTTTCTTTTAACAAAAGAAAACTCATAAAAGCATTAGCAACACACATCAAAGTTGCTGGTGAACGCAGCAGGCCAAGCAGCATCTGTAGGAAGAGGTGCAGTCGACGTTTCAGGCCGAGACCCTTCGTCAGGACTAACTGAAGGAAGAGTGAGTAAGGGATTTGAAAGTTGGAGGGGGAGGGGGAGATCCAAAATGATAGGAGAAGACAGGAGGGGGAGGGATGGAGCCAAGAGCTGGACAGGTGATTGGCAAAAGGGGATACGAGAGGATCATGGGACAGGAGGTCCGGGAAGAAAGACGGGGGGGGGACCCAGAGGATGGGCAAGAGGTATATTCAGAGGGACAGAGGGAGAAAAAGGAGAGTGAGAGAAAGAACGTGTGCATAAAAATAAGTAACAGATGGGGTACGAGGGGGAGGTGGGGCCTTAGCGGAAGTTAGAGAAGTCGATGTTCATGCCATCAGGTTGGAGGCTACCCAGACGGAATATAAGGTGTTGTTCCTCCAACCCGAGTGTGGCTTCATCTTTACAGTAGAGGAGGCTGTGGATAGACATGTCAGAATGGGAATGGGATGTGGAATTAAAATGTGTGGCCACTGGGAGATCCTGCTTTCTCTGGCGGACAGAGCGTAGATGTTCAGCAAAGTGATCTCCCAGTCTGCGTCGGGTCTCGCCAATATATAAAAGGCCACATCGGGAGCACCGGACGCAGTATATCACCCCAGTCAACTCACAGGTGAAGTGTCGCCTCAGCTGGAAGGACTGTTTGGGGCCCTGAATGGGTAGCCTCCAACCTGATGGCATGAACATCGACTTCTCTAACTTCCGCTAAGGCCCCACCTCCCCCTCGTACCCCATCTGTTACTTATTTTTATGCACACATTCTTTCTCTCACTCTCCTTTTTCTCCCTCTGTCCCTCTGAATATACCTCTTGCCCATCCTCTGGGTCCCACCCCCTTGTCTTTCTTCCCGGACCTCCTGTCCCATGATCCTCTTGTATCCCCTTTTGCCTATCACCTGTCCATTTCTTGGCTCTATCCCTCCCCCTCCTGTCTTCTCCTATCATTTTGGATCTCCCCCTCCCCCTCCCACTTTCAAATCCCTTACTCACTCTTCCTTCAGTTAGTCCTGACGAAGGGTCTCGGCCTGAAACGTCGACTGCATCTCTTCCTACAGATGCTGCCTGGCCTGCTGCATTCACCAGCAACTTTGATGTGTGTTGCTTGAATTTCCAGCATCTGCAGAATTCCTGTTGTTTGTTTTTCATAAAAGCTTTAAATTGTCATTTTCAGTTTTAGCAGTTATAGAAATAACAGTGCCTCAAAATTTGAATTAAGTCCCATGTTTGTAGGAAATTCAGGAGTTAAATACAAACATTAGTTGGAATGCTACCTTGACCATACTTTTTTTCCACCCTGCAACCTGCTTGGACTCCATTCCACTATCACAGTTCCTTTGCTTTCCATCACATTTGCTGCAATGATAAGATATTGGCCCAGGTGCCTCTTCCTTGCCACTATAATGGACAAAGCCCTTGACCATACCTCATCTATTTTGTACACCTCTGTTTTCACCACCTCTCCTCTTGAGCAGAATTCCCCTAATCCTTGTCTTTTATCCTACTTCCAGCAGATCATCCTTCACAATTTTCAACAGTTCCAATAAGATTCTATATTTCTGTACATCAGCTCTATACTTCCCTTTCGGCTTTTCAATGAAACTATTGTATTGATGACTCCCTGTTCTGCTTCCAGCAACCATTCCCCATCAAATGAACCTTTCTTATTCAAAACCTCCCCTTTCACCTTCTACTTTCCCACAAGCTACGGACCCAAACAGTCTTTTCACCTCTGGACTAATTATCACCATCCCCACCAACCAGGCTATGCTCTCTCCTTGTTACTACCATTGGGCAGGAGGTACAAAACCCTTAGGTCCTATACCACCAGCTTCAGGAACAGTTATTAGCCTACAACCATCAGGCTCACGATCGAGTGTGGATAACTTCACTCACTTCAACACTGACCTGAATCCACAAGGTGCAGACTGACCTCGAGGCACTCAGCAACTCATATTCTCAGTGTTATTTACTTCTTTAAATTATTTGCACAATTTGTTTTCTTTTGCATATTGGTTGTTTGTCAGTCTTTGTTATTTACAGTTTTTCATAAATTCTATTGTTTTTTTTAATTTTTCCTGTAAATGCTGCAAGAAAATGACATATCTGTGTTTTGAAAATAAATTAATTTTGACTTTGAAGTGTGTACTGCATTCAGTGTTCACATTTTCTATTTCAAAGGTGACTCCACCTCAGTCAAGAAGATTTTGGAAGAAATGCTGATCAGGTGGGTAGGAAAGTGGTCAGTGTAGTTCAGAGGTGTTTAAGGTAAAACATTTACAAGGGACAAACTACATGGGGATTCTGCAGGAAAGAAGGAGAAAATTACTTATGTGTACGTAGAGATGTAGCAAGTTGAGTATATGCTTGTGACGTTACTGCAGGTCAGTTTTTCATTGTACCTGTGCATTTACAGTAAGTATTTGTGCATAAAGCAGTAAACCCAACTTGAGAAAGCAGAGAAACAAAACAAAAATACTGAGCAGGAGCAGGCCTTCTGGCCCATTAATTCTGCATCACCATTCAAATGATCATAACTGATCTGGATACAGGGACCAAAGTCCCTGTGTTTTTGCTCGATGGCATTATATCTAGCTTGAACTTGTCATAACCTGCAGTACAATAAAAAGGATGATGATAATGTGAGCAGGTGCTTTTGTTTCTATTTTGTCCTTACATCTTTTCTTTTTTCTCATGAATATTTATACCAAAGCATTAACCCATTTTGCTTTAGCAGATAATATTTTGACATTATTTTTCTTGGCATAATTATTTTCAATCAGGGTCCTTGTGCAAGAAACAAAGAAAGTTAGCATGCAGGTATAAAAAAGGCAAATGGAACATTGTCCTTTATTGCAGACACGGCAGAGAGGATGGAATGTAGAAGTCTCTTAGTCAGTCCCTCTCTCTCTCTCACTCTCACTCTCACTCTCTCACCCCAAGATTGTGAATGTGCAGTAGGTCTATACAAGTCACACAACATTGTGGGCTGAATGGCCTGTACTGTCTGTATTCAATACAATGCAATATATGGACTCAGTGAGGAAGTGCAGTTGCAGAAGTTCAGCCTTATTCTAATGAATAGCAGAGTAGACTTGAAGCTCTGTATCTACTGTTTTCCGAGGCAGCCACATTTTTAGCTTCACATGCATTGCAAGCTTCCTTGGTACTAAACCCCATCTAGTGGTCCAACACTAGAAGCATAACTGCAATCATAAATGGCTTGCAGTGAGAAGCTTTGCCAAGTATGAGAAAATCTGGCGTAGTTCTTCTGCAGATGGAGGTGCATAAGTGTGTGTAATGTTTCTGATTTAATCAGTTACGCATGGGCTTTCAAATGATTTGAACTGCCTCGGCACCTTTCCAGTTCTGAATGAGTCCTTTGCAGCAGCACAGGTGTAGGGATGTTTGTACTTGACCCGAGGAAAACTTTCAGCATCTTCTCTTTACATGCTAACTATTGATACAACCTGATGTCATCTACATTGAATTCTCCAATCTCCGATAATGTGTCCCCCTCTGTACCTTTGCCCTCTCCTCCTGATCTACCCAGTTCCTCCTACAACCATCATGGCCTCCCCACATCACCCTGTTCCTTTTTCCTCCACCATCTGCCCACAGTCCACACATTCCTCCCACTGGATCCCTTTACCTGACTCTTCTCGTCTATCCTCCCCACCTGCCTGACTTGATTCTATGCTCTGCCTTCTTTTCCTATCAGATTAAATACCTGAAGCCCTTTTTTGCCTCCACCCATCACCTCCCAGCTTCTGCCGCTATTTCCACTCTTCCCACCTCCATCTGCCTATTGCTCCGCCTCACCTGCCCCTCCCTTTCCTCTCACATCTTTACGCTAACTATCTCTCCTCTGTTGATGCAGGGTATATTTCAGACAACATCGACGATCCCCCCCCCCACCCCCAGATGCTGCTCAATTCAGAGACGTAAATGTGCAGAACGGCAACTGCAACAGCGACAGCTGCAGCTAGTGACAATGGGGGGTCTTTGTGCTTACTTTATAGCACAGCAACGGGCCGTTCTGGCCCAACAAACCCACGTCCCCTATGACACCCATATGCATGACGAGAGTCCTTGGCGAGGATGGTTTTGGACTCAAATGCTGGAGTATCCGAGGCTAAGATTGAGACACGGAATAAAACTGGGTCAAGAACTGAGCAGGAAACAAAACATTAGATGATATCTCCATTTGGACTTACATTTGACCACTGAGGCTCTGTTCAGCTGCTCTTTAAATACTTAATTCCAGGCACCAAAAACATGATTGTCAATTAGCAGGATGGTCCTGAATCTTTATAGTGGCTGCACCAGCTAGCCATGTTCCGCAGAGTTACAGCATCTAAACTCCGGAAGGCTGGTGTGGTTGTGTGCGTGTTGTAACAGGACCCCCTCTCAGCATCCAATCCAACTTACGAGCTGTCTACCTCCATGATGAAGGGAAGGTCTGGGTTAGGTGCAACCAAAAAAGGAGCTGTCATGAACTGCTGTTTGAGCTCTGCAAAAGCAGCCTCCGCTTCAGTAGTCCAAACAAAAGGGCCCGTGGTTCTCTTGGTTAGTGCTGTCAGGTGATGAACTTTTGGTAAAAGTTGGTAAACCCTAGGAACTGGAACTGTTGGACTTGTTTCACACTAGATGGTTGTGGCCAATCTCTGACTGCTTGCGCCTTACTAGGGTCTATCCTGAGATTGCCGTTTGAGATGATGAAACCAAAAAAATTGAGTGGTGGTTATGTGAAATTCAGACTTCTCCAGCTTGACGTAAAGTCTATGATCACGAAGTCTCTTTAGGATGTCTCCTCTATGGACTTTGCGAAAATTAGGCTGTCCTCCAAGTAGATGAAGCCATACTTACGGAGAGCCTCCCTGGGCACGTTGTTTATAAAAGCCTGGAAAACTGCTGACGCGCGCACAAGGACGATGGGCATCACCAGGTACTCACAATGCCCTGTCGATGTGTTGAATGCTGTCTTCCACTCGTCATCCTCCTTTATGCAAATTACAAGTCTAGCCTCAAGAATCGTCTTGCCCCTTGGAGAATCTTGAAGGCCATGTTCAGGCATTGAAGAAGATAATGATTTTTGACTGTTAAGCGATTCAGTGCTCTATAATAAATACATGGCTGCAGGCTCCTGCCCTTTATCTGTACAAAAAAGAAACCAGTACCACCTGGAGAGGTGAATGGCCAAATGAATCCCAGGGCAAGAGCTCCTCCATTGCGCTTCTCTCCAGACCTGAGAGTGCATGTAGTCGACCCCAATGAGGACATGTCCCAGGCAGTAGATATATAGCTCAGTGATAGGTTCAGTGCAGTGGAAGAGTTGAGGCCTTTCCTTGCTGAAGACCTCTTCCAAATCCTTGTTGAAGGAAGGGATTTCTACAAAATTGGGTGCTGCAATTACCCCCGAACATCCTCTGAGGAGACTCCTGAGGCTCATATAGTGGGGGTGATTCAGCAGACTCCAGAGTCTTCTCCATGGGTTCACAAGAGCATAAGACATAGGAGCAGAATTAGGCCATTCAGCCTATCGAAGCTGCTCTGCCATTCCATCATGGCTGATCACAGATCCCACTCAACCCCATACACCTGACTTCTCGCCATATCCTTTGATGCTCTGACCAATCAGGAAACTATCAACTTCCACTTTAAATACAGGTTTTCCTGCCATCCGAAGGTAGAGCGTTCCTATGAAACAGTTCGTAAGCCGAAATGTCGTAAAGCGAAGAAGCAATTACCATTTATTTAAATGGAAAAATTTTGTGAGCGTTCGCAGACCCAAAAATAACCTACCAAGTCATGCTAAATAACACATAAAACCTAAAATTACAGTAACATATAGTAAAAACAGGAATGATATGATAAATACACAACCTATATAAAGTAGAAATACTTTTCCACAATCATTACTGCACTGTTCTCCGTAGCGAAAATCTCACGCAAGCGCCGTCGGCAAAAACACGGCGCAAGCGCTCTCCAGTAACCTTTAAGCTATGAAGCTGCCAAATCATACCAAATAACACGTAAAAATACACAGCCTATATAAAGTAGAAATAATGTATGTACAGTATAGTATCACTTACCGGAATTGGTTCAGCGCTGAGCACACGGATGATGGTGTGTTAGGCTGAGTCGGAGTTTGGGTGGTCCAGTGGCCCCCACCCTCCAGGCCGCCAAGCGATACATTGCTGCGAAGAACGCAGGGGTCCAGCGGTAGCCAGGAGGCACACAGCACATCTTTAAGAAAAAAGCCGAAATAAACATGCTAATTAATTAGGTGCCTCCCGGCACATAATTGTCGGCCCAGATCAGTGCCAATTTCCGATTGCATCGTCTCTGATCTGGGCCGACAATTATGTGTCGGCGGCACCTAATTAATTAGCATGTTTATTTTGGCTTTTTTCTTGAAGATGTGCTGTGTACTTCCTGGCTACCGTTGCATTCTCCATGATATCTGTCTGTGGCCTGGGGGTTGGGGTGGTGGGACACTGGGGTGTCATCTCGTCATCGTCTGTTTCCATTAGAGCAGGCAGCTCATCTTCTTCTATCTCTGCCCGCCTCAATGTCGAAGGTCAAGGTTCGTCGTCTGCTGTGGCTGATGTGGAAGGCTTGCTTGACAGCTGAGCCTCACACATTTTTCTATCACACAGTTCTTTGTAAGGACTCAAACCATCCTGCAAATATCCCCTAAACCGACATACCCTTTCAAAATTAAAGTCGTACTTTATCATTACTGATTGGGTTTCGATTGTTATCCTTTTTTCTTCCAATTGCATCAGCTCTTCATCTATCAGATCTTGGCCGTGGGATGCCAAAACCTCTTCAACATCATGTTCGTCAGCTTCCACAAGCCAAACTCACATTGTCCTTACTTCGTTCACCACGATCAAAATGCTTAGTTATGTCTAGTTTTACACTAAGTGTAACACCCTTACGAGCTCTTTTAGGCTTTTCCGATACCTTAGAACTCATCTTGCAAACGGCTGCTCACAGGCGTGTATTTAAGCAAATCCGGCGAGAATGCAGTTCTGAATCCAGGGAGAGTGGCTGCTCGGGGGTGCGCTGCCTTTTATCGCATGCTGATTTTTTTTCGCAACAGTGAAAACACCTACTGAAAGAGAAAACAGGGTACTAATGTAGGTCTTTCATAACAGTGAGGTTTCGTAAAGCGAACGTTTGAAAAGCGGGGGACACCTGTATACTAACAAACTTGGCTTCTACCGCCGTCTGTGGTAGAGCATCCCACAGATTAATTACTCTCTGGCTACAAAAATTCCTCCGTTCTGAAAGGTTGCCCCTGACTTTTGAGGCTGTGTCCTCCAGTTCTGGTTGCTCCCACCATGGGAAATGTCTTCTCCATATCCACCTTATCAATATCCAGTCCTTAAGATCTCCTTGCATTCTTCAAAATTCCAGTGAGTACAGGCCCAAAGCTGCCAAATGCTCCTCATATGTTAATCCCTTCATTCCCGGAATCATCCTCATGAACCTCCTCTGGACTCTCTCCAATGACAACATATCCTTTCTGAGCTATGGGGCCCAAAACTGTTGACAATACTCCAAGAGCGGCCTGACTAATGTCTTATAAAGGCTCAGAATTATCTCCTTGCTTTTATATTCCCCTTGAAATAAACGCTAACATTGAATTTGCCGCCTTTACTACAGACTCAACCTGTAAATTAACCTTCTGGGAGTCTTGCATGAGGACTTCTAAGTCCCTCTGCACCTCTGATGTCTGAACCTTTTCCCCATTTAGATAATCGCACTATCATACATTTCTGAACACTGGATTCTATCTGCCACTTTTTTTGCCCATTCTAACAATTTGTTTAGACCTTGCTGCAATCGCATTGCTTCCTCAGCACTACTGGCCCTTCCACCAACCTTGTATCATCAACAAACTTTGTCAAAAGCTATCAATTCCATTAAAAAAACACTGACAAACAATATGAAAAGTAGTGGTCCCAATACTGACCCCTGAGGAACATCACTAGTCACTGGCAACCAACCAGAAAAGGTCCCCTTTATTCCCACTCACTGCCTCCTGCCTGTCAGCCATTCCTCTTCCATGCCAGTATCTTTCCTGTAACACCATATCTTGTTAAACAGCCTTGTGTGTGGCGCCTTTACAAATGCCTTCTGAAAATCCAAGTAAATGACATCCACTGCCTTTCCTTTGTCCACCGTACTTCTTACTTTCTTGAAGAACTCTAACGGATTTGTCGGGCAAGATTTCCCTTTACAGAAACCATGCTGATGTTGACTCATTTTATCATTAGTCTCCATCCTTAATAATAGACTCCAACACTTTCCCAGCCACTGAGGTTAGGCTAACTGGCCTGTCATTTCCTTTCTTTTGCCTTCCTCCCTTCTTAAAGAGTGGAGTGACATTTTCCAGTCTCCCGGGACCATGCCAGAATCAAATGATTCTTAAAATGCATCCGTCAACTCTTCAGCAACCTTTCTCAGGACTCTGCAATATAGTCCATTTGGTCCAGGTGACTTATCCACCTTAAGATCTTTCAGTTTGCCTTGCACTTTTTTTTTTGTAATAGCAATGGCACTCACTCCTGCTCCTTTTTATTGCATTTTAAAAGCTTGCCAATCATCCAACATCCCCATCACTTTTGCTACCTTATATGCCCTTTCCTTGGCCTTTGTGTAGTCCTTAACTTCCCTTGTCAGCCATGGTTGTCTATCCCTGCCATTTGAGAACAATAACCTCTGTGGGAACTGGAGCTGTTGGAAGATGTCCTGGCTCTCCTATGCAACTCTGGTTTCCTCCTTGTGGAAGTTGACAAACAGCTAGCTGGAGGTTGTGTATCTCCAGGCTCTGTCTGGAAATCTCGCCCTGGCTGGCCACAGTGGACAAAAGACTCTGATACCCCGCTGGGTCCATACAGTCTTAATTGTACTGTGACAAGATGAGGAAGGTTTGATCCCAAATGTTGCAGTATCTGGGGCTAGGATCAAGACACGGAATAAAACTCTTGAGAACTGAGCACAAAAGGAAATGCTAGACGATATCTCTGTTTGAGCTTACAATTGAGCACTGAGGCTCTGTTCAGGTGCTCTTTAAATACTCAATTCTTGGTGCATAAAGGAGGTGCATAGCAGGTATAGGCAGAAAGGAACAAATACATGAGGTTGTTATGGAGTATAAGAAATGAAAAAGAACACTTTGGAAAGAAAGGAGGAGGACTAAGAGAAGGCATGAGGTTGCCCTAGCAGACAAGCTGAAGGAGAATCCAAAGGGAATCTACAGAAATGTTAAGAGCAAAAGGATTGCAAGGAACAAAATTGGTCCTCTGGAAGATCAGAATGGTAATCTGATCCAAAAGAGCCAAAAGAGATGGGGGAGACTGTAAGCAGATTTTTTTGCATCTGTATTTACTCAGGAGACAGACACAGAGTCTATAGAAGTGAGGCAAAGCAGCAGCAAGATCATGGACCCTATACAGATCATAGAAGAGGATGTTGTTTGCTGTCTTGAGGCAAAATTAGGCTGGATGCCCCAAGGCATTTGCATTTGCCTCCCAAGGACTGACAAGATGTTCCCTCAAATCCTTGGAAGGGAAATGCAGAAATTGTAGGGGTTCTAACAGAGATATTTAAATCATCCTTAGAGACAAGTAACGTTCCGGAGGATTGGAGGATATGATTATGTTACAACTTGAAATTTAATAGGGAGAAAGTAAGGTCTGATGTAGCAGTATTTCAGTGAAGTAAGGGAAATTAAAATGGTATGAAAGAGGAGTTTCCCAAAGTAAGTTGGAAGGAGATGCTGGCTGGGATGTCAGCAGAGCAGAAATGACGCGAGTTTCTGGGAAAAATGAGGAAGGTGCAGGATAGATGTATTCCAAAAAAAAAAGCTCCAATTGCAAAATAGTATGACCATGGCTGACAAGGGAGGTCAAAGCTAATGTCAAAGCAAAAGAGAGGGCATACAACAAAGCAAAAATTAGTGGAGATATAGAGGATTGGGAAGCTTTTAAAAACCCACAGAGAGCAACTAGAAGAATCATTAGGAGAGAAAAGATGAAATATGAAAGCAAGCTAGCAAATAATATCAAAGTGGTATTAGGGAAGGTTTGCTAGCGCTGCTCCGGGGTGTTTAAACTAGATTTGCGGGGGAGGGGAACCAGAGTGTTAGAGCGGATAGTGAGGTGGAGGAGGATAAAGGTCATGCGAGAACTGCAAGTATAGTGCATGGAGTAAAACCAGATCTAACGTATAAAGAGGCTTTGAGGAAAGAGAAGCAGAATAAAGGGTGTAAAGGTAGTAAGGTAGAAGGGCTAAAGTGCGTGTACTTCAATGCAAGAAGCATCAAGAACAAAGGTGATGAACTGAGGGCTTGGATACATACATGGAACTATGATGTAGTGGCCATTACAGAGACTTGGCTGGCACCAGGGCAGGAATGGATTCTCAATATTCCTGGATTTCAGTGCATAAAAAGGGATAGAGAGGGGGGAAAGGGGAGGAGGAGTGGCATTACTGGTCAGGGATACTATTACAGCTACAGAAAGGGTGGGTAATGTAGCAGGATCCTCTTTTGAGTCAGTATGGGTAGAAGTCAGGAACAGGAAGGGAGCAGTTACTCTATTGGGAGTATTCTATAGGCCCCCTGGTAGCAGCAGAGATACCAAGGAGCAGATTGGAAGGCAGTTTTTGGAAAGGTACAAAAATAACAGGGTTGTTATCATGGGTGACTTTAATTTCCCTAATACTGATTGGCACCTGATTAGTTCCAATGGTTTAGACGGGGCAGAGTTTGTTAAGTGTGTCCAGGACAGATTCCTGTCACAATATGTTGACAGGCCGACTAGGGGGAATGCCAGTAACACACATCAAAGTTGCTGGTGAACGCAGCAGGCCAGGCAGCATCTCTAGGATGAGGTACAGTCAATGTTTCGGGCCGAAACCCTTCGTCAGGACTCGGCCTGAAACGTCGACTGTACCTCATCCTAGAGATGCTGCCTGGCCTGCTGCATTCACCAGCAACTTTGATGTGCGTTGCTTGAATTTCCAGCATCTGCAGAATTCCTCATGTAGGGGGAATGCCATACTAGATCTAGTATTAGGAAACGAACCGGGTCAGGTCACAGATCTCTCAGTGGATGAGCATCTGGGGGACAGTGACCACTGCTCCCTGGCCTTTAACATTATCGTGGAAAAGGATAGAATCAGAGAGGACAGGAAAATTTTTAATGAATGTTAGGGATAAATTTGTCCCGGTGAGGAAGATAAAGAATGGTAGGGTGAAGGAATCATGGGTGACTAGTAAGGTGGAAAATCTAGTCAGGTGGAAGAAGGCAGCATACATGAGGTTTCGGAAGCAAGGATCAGATGGGTCTATTGAGGAATATAGGGTAGCAAGAAAGGAGCTTAAGAAGCTGAGAAGAGCAAGAAGGGGGCATGAGAAGGCCTTGGCAAGTAGGGTAAAGGAAAACCCCAAGACATTCTTCAATTATGTGAAGAATAAAATGATGACAGGAGTGAAGGTAGGACCAATTAGAGATAAAGGCGGGAAGATGTGGAGGTTGTGGAAATGAGTGAGGTCCTCAATGAATACTTCTCTTTGGTATTCACCAATGAGAGGGAACTTGATGAAGGTGAGGACAATATGAGTGAGGTTGATGTTCTGGAGCATGTTGATATTAAGGGAGAGGAGGTGTTGGAGTTGTTAAAATACATTTGGACAGATAAGTCCCCGGGGCCTGATGGAATATTCCCCAGGCTGCTCCATGAGACGAGGGAAGAGATTGCTGAGCCTCTGGCTAGGATCTTTATGTCCTCATTGTCCATGGGAATGGTACTGGAGGATTGGAGGGAGGTGAATGTTGTCCCCCTGTTCACAAAAGGTAGTAGGGATAGTCTGGGTAATTATAGACCTGTGAGCCTTACGTCTGTGGTGGGATAGCTGTTGGAAAAGATTCTTAGAGATAGGATCTATGGGCATTTAGAGAATCATGGTCTGATCAGGGACAGTCAGCATGGCTTTGTGAAGGGCAGATCGTGTCTAACAAGCCTGATAGAGTTCTTTGAGGAGGTGATCAGGCATATTGATGAGGGTAGTGTAGTGGATGTGATCTACATGGATTTTAGTAAGGCATTTGACAAGGTTCCATGCGGTAGGCTTATTCAAAAAGTTAGAAGGCGTGGGATCCAGGGAAGTTTGGCCAGGTGGATTCAGAATTGGCTTGCCTGCAGAAGGCAGAGGGTGGTGGTGGAGGGAGTACATTCAGATTGGAGGATTGTGACTAGTGGTGTCCCACAAGGATCGGTTCTGAGACCTCTGCTTTTCGTGATTTTTATTAACGACCTGGATGTGGGGGTAGAAGG
This sequence comes from Mobula birostris, assembly GCF_030028105.1. Classification (NCBI taxonomy): domain Eukaryota; kingdom Metazoa; phylum Chordata; class Chondrichthyes; order Myliobatiformes; family Myliobatidae; genus Mobula; species Mobula birostris. The sequence continues at coordinate 89,861,490 of NC_092370.1, read as the reverse complement.
GTGGGTTGGCAAGTTTGCAGACGTAACAAAAGTTGGTGGTGTTGTGGATAGTGTAGAGGATTGTCGAAGATTGCAGAGAGACATTGATAGGATGCAGAAGTGGGCTGAGAAGTGGCAGATAGAGTTCAACCCAGAGAAATGTGAGGTGGTACACTTTGGAAGGACAAACTCCAAGGCAGAGTACAAAGTAAATGGTAGCGTACTTGGTAGTGTGGAGGAGCAGAGGGATCTGGGGGTATATGTCCACAGATCCCTGAAAGTTACCTCACAGGTGGATAGGGTAGTTAAGAAAGCTTATGGGGTGTTAGCTTTCATAAGTCGAGAGATAGAGTTTAAGAGTCGCGGGGTAATGATGCAGCTCTATAAAACTCTGGTTAGGCCACACTTGGAGTACTGTGTCCAGTTCTGGTCGCCTCACTATAGGAAGGATGTGGAAGCATTGGAAAGGGTACAGAAGAGATCTACCATGATGCTGCCTGGTTTAGAGAGTATGGATTATGATCAGAGATTAAGGGAGCTAGGGCTTTACTCTTTGGAGAGAAGGAGGATGAGAGGAGACATGATAGAGGTATACAAGATATTAAGAGGAATAGATAGAGTGGACAGCCAGCGCCTCTTCCCCAGGGCACCGCTGCTCAGTACAAGAGGACATGGCTTTAAGGTAAGGGGTGGGAAGTTCAAGGGGGATATTAGAGGAAGGTTTTTTACTCGGAGAGTGGTTGGTGCGTGGAAATCACTGCCTGAGGCAGTGGTGGAGGCAGATACGCTGGTGAAATTTAAGAGACTGCTAGACAGGTATATGGAGGAATTTAAGGTGGGGGTGGGTTATATGGGAGGTAGGGTTTAAGAGTCGGCACAACATTGTGGGCTGAAGGGTCTGTACTGTGCTGTACTATTCTATGTTCTATGTTCTAGGAGAATGGGCAAGAAAGTGGCAAATGAAATACAATGTTGGAAAATGCATGGTCATGCACTTAAATGTGCAGATTATTTTCTAAACGGGGAGAAAATCTAAAAATTGGAGATGCAAATGGACTTAGGAGTCCTTATGCAGAATACCCCAAAGGTTAACCTGCAGGTTGACTTGGTGGTGAGAAAGGCAAATGCAATGTTAGCATTAATTTCTAGAATACAAGAGCAGGGATGTGTTGCTGGGGCTTTATAAGGCACTGGTGAGGCCTCACCTTGAGAATTGTGAACAGTTTCACATTTCAGAAAGGATGTGCTGGCATTGGAGATGGTTCAGAGGAGGTTCACAGGGATGATTCCGGGAATGAAATGGTTATCATATGAGGAATGTTTGATGGCTCTGGGTCTGTACTCACTGGAATTCAGAAGGGTGAGAGGGGAAGGGATCTCACTGAAACCTTGTGAATGTTGAAAGGCCTGAACAGACTAGATGGGGAAAGGGTGTTTCCCATGATGCGGGAGTCTAGGACAAGAGGGCACAGCCTCAGGATTGACGGGCATCTATTTAAAACAGAGATGTGGAGAAATTCCTTTAACCAGAGGATGATGAATTTGTGGAATTTGTTAACACAGGTATCTATGGAGGCCAGGTCATTGGGTGTATTTAAGGCAGAGTTTGATTGGACATGGCATCAAAGGTTACGGGGAGAAGGCCGGGGAGGGGGGGCTGAGGTGGGGGTAAAGGATCAGCCATAATTGAATGGCGGGGCAGACTCAATGGACCAAATGGCCTAATTCTGCTCCTATGTCTTATGGTCTTATATTAAACAAACTGTGCAAATGCAGATATATATAAATAGCAATAAATAATGGGCATGAAATAGCAATATAACAGAGTCCTTAAATGAGTGTAGCTCTCCCCTTTTGTGTTGAGCCTGATGGTGGAGGGGTAGTGATTGTTCTTGAACCTGTTGGTGTGAGTCCCGAGGCACCTGTTCCTTCTACCTGATGGCAGCAGTGAGAAAAGAGCATGGCCTGGATGGTGAGGATCTTTGATGATGGGTGCTGCTTTTCTACAGTAACGTTTCATGTAGATGTGCTCAGTGGTTGAGAGGGCTTTACCCGTGATGTACTGGGCAAAATGCACTAGCTTTTGTAGGATTTTCCATTCAAGGGCTTTGGTGTTCCGTACCAGGCTGTAATGCAGCCAGTCAACACACTTTTCACCACGCATCAAAAGAAACTTCCCAACGTTTTCGATAACATACCAAACCTCCGCAGACTCCGGATGAAGTGGAGGGGCTATCGTGCTTGCTTTGCAATAACATTTATATGATGTGTTCAAGACAGGTCCTCTGAGATAGTGACACCCAGGAATTTAAAGTTACTGACCATCTCCACCTCTGATCCTCTGATGATTACTGGCTCATGGACCTCTGGTGTCCCTCTCCTGAAGTCTACAATCAGTTCCTTGGTCTTACTGACATTGATTGAGAGGTTGTTATTATTACACCACTTAGCCAGGTTTTCAATCTCCCACCTGTATGCTTCATCACTCCCTTTGATACAGCCTGCAACAGTGTGTCATCAGCAAACTTGTACATGGTGTTGGAGCTGTACTTAGCCACACAGTCATAGGAGTAAAGCAAGTAGAGCAGGGGGCTAAGCACACACCCCTGCGGTGCTCCTGTGCTGATGGAGATTGTGGAGGAGATATTTTTGCCAATCCAAATTGTCTGGGGTCTACAAGTGGGGAAATCCAGGATTCAATTTCACAAGGGGTTATTGAGGCCTAGGTCTTGGAGCTTACTTAGTTTTGAGGGGATTATGGTGTTAAATGCCAAGCTGTGTTCGAAAAAGTACATCCTGATGTATGCATCTTTGCTGTCTAGATATTCCAGAGTCATGGAAGAGCCAACGAGACATCAAGATTTGACAGAGGTATGCAAAATTATGAGGGGTACAGATAGGGTAAATGCAGGCAAGCTTTTTTTGCACTGAGATTGGGTGGGAATAAAATTAGAGGTCATGTTAAAGATGAAAGGCGAAAAGTTTCTGGGGAACATGAGGGGAAACTTCTTCACTCACAAGGTTATGAGTGTGTGGAACGAACTGCCAGTACAAGTGGTCCATGCGAGTTTGACTTCAAAGTTTAGGAGAAGTTTGGATAAGTACATGGATGGTATGGTCTGGGTGCAGGTCGATGGGAGCAGGCAGTATAAATGGTCCAGCACCGACTTCATGGCTGAACGGCCTGTTTCTGTGCTGTACTTTTCTAGGACCCTCTGAGTGAGCAGGTTTAGAAAGAGAAAGGATTTTTTAGAAAATTGTAAATATTAAGAGAGTAGTCAATGGAAGAGAGTGTTCATTTGGAGAATTAGATGCTGCAAATTAAGCAGTGACAGAGACAGCAGTAGTGGTATTGGATGAAAACAGAAGGTATTTAAATATTGGCATTCCTCATTTTGTGCCAATGTAATGTGGCATCCACAAAATGCTGTAATTTACAGTGGCCAATTAGCTGGCCAGCCAGCACAGCACTGGGACGTTCAAGGAAACTAGAGGATGAAATGAAAACCTATGCGGTTACAATGGGGAATATAAACCCCACATTGACAGCACTGGAGTTGGTATTGAACCTGGATCAAGGAAGCTGTGATTTATTGGCAGCTCCTGCTGTGCTTTTGTGCCATTTTATTTCTTCCTGGTGCTGAAGCAACTTATTGGAGCAGGATGACAATTAGTTTGGTACAGTCTCAGCACAAGTGGACCAGGGAGAAGATATGTTAGATGGTAGTTTTCATTCTCTAGTGATCTGCAAAATAAGAACAAATGGGAAAAATTGGGATGAAAAAACTGCAGAGGCTGAAAATTTTAAATAAAACCAGAAAATGCAAGAAATACTCAATGAGTAGGAAGAGAAATTTTAACACCTTAGGTTGAAGTCCCTCTTTGACCTAAAAGATTTGGAAGAAATCAGTATGCTGCCTGAACTGCTGAGTCATTCCAACATTTCCTGTTTATCTGTTTTTATTTTGAAGAACATCCATGTATGGATATAGATGGAGGCAGGTTCAACTTTACGTTATCAATTTACCTATTCCCATCAGCAGTGTAGGATTATGCTTAGACACTAAAAAGTTCACAGACACACTTTCTAAGGTTTCAAGTAAATTGTAATTGGTATTTTCCAACATGATCATGAATAAAACCAGTAGGTTAAGGTAGTTCCATACTCCTGGAAACTTGAGCAAAAAGTTTATAAATTCAATAGGAACACACACCTCTGTTGATACAAATAATGTATCTAGAACCAATCTTCATCTGTAGTTTGCTGAATGTGACTTCTGGCAGAGGTACATATGCCAAGCTATCAGCAAGAGGTTCACAGAATTGGAAGGGAAACAAATTCTTTAGTGATCTTCAGGAAATGTGTCATTGATAAATCAATGGTTAAATGTAAGAATAAATAGAATTACACTGGGCTCAAGGAAGTAGATGCAGCCAAGCTATGATGTCAAAATAGATGTTAGAAGGAAAGCAGTCAAAATAGAAACTTCCGCAAAAGTTTCTGGCTCCCTTGCATAGCATTCCTAAGATATGAGTATGAACAACAAATCTGGTATTTGATGACCATCATGGAGACCTGGCTGCTTTTCAAGAGACCAAAGAAACTGGGGAAAGGAAAGTAAAGTAAATGTCAGGATAAGAGAGCTGTCACAGATCAAAGAGATTTCAGTCAACATTCCTGGACAGTGGAAATGCCAAGAGTGAAGAACACCAGTCGGGTCGAAGACAAAGGATGAAGAATCCTTTACCCTTTGCTCTTAGGTCAAAGACATCTTTGCCCTAAGATAGTCTGAAGAAGCCAGGATACAGCCTGACTTGTTGAGTATTTCCAATATTTTCTGTTTTTATTTTTGATTCTATAGAAAAATATCCATGTGTGAATATAGCTGGGGATCATTTCAGGTTTACATTACCTGCTTATCTATTCACAGGTGAACGTAATACTCACTCAATTGGTATACAGCTTCAGGCTCTGGCAGATGCTGCCTGCAGATTTTTTCATTGCAATGATGATGCAGGTGCATAATGAAGAAAAGTGAGGTTGTGATGGAGATTTTCATATTTATGTAGTCTGGAGGAACAAAAACAGCTCAGTAGTAAAGAGTGTGAATGCCTAGATTTCGTTTAGAAAAGGGATCTACAATACACTTACTGGAACCAACAAATGCACAGGTTGCGTTAGATTTGGTTGGGATTGAGAAGCAAAAGAAGAATTAGAAGCAAAGCTTTAAGTTTAAGGTGAATTGAATTTGATGAAGAGATTGGGAATGAATTATATCCATATTCCAGAATCTGCATGTTGTATCAAGGCCAACAAACATTGCCATTGTCTAACTCTCCTTAAGAAGGTGTTGACGAGCTGCCTTTTTGATTAAGATAATCTCACAATGATGTGGATAGGGTGTTCATAATATAGATCTAGTGAAAATAAAGAACTAGTGATATATTTCCAGATTGAATGGCGTGTGACTTGTAAGGGAGCTGCAGGTGGTGATGTCTCCTCCTGCCGTGACTGCTGAAGTGAGTACAACAAACAGAACTGGACTTTTTCTCATTTATTTATTTGTGAAAATATGGACAGCACTGGCATTTATTATTTTGGTAGAGTTATAGAGTACAGAAATGGGCATTTGGCTGAGCTTGCCTATGCTGACCCTAATGCCTACTATTGTACCACTTTCTCTGGCAGTTCATTCCAAATAACCACCTGCTTCCATGTGAAAAACCTGCCCAAAGCTCTCCTTTAAATTTCACCCCTGCACCCCTACGCTCTCTAGTTCCAGATTCCGTCACCCTAGCATAAAGACTCTGACTCTCTATCCTCTCTGTGCTCCTCATAATTTTAAGTTCAAGTTTACTGTTATAGGCAACTGTATATACACAGGATATACAGTATAACGTGAACTTTTTTTGCAGTACTATCTATTACAAACATGACAAACATAAATTAACATAAACTTAAATTAGCATAAATTAAACATAACACACAGCAAAATAAATATAATGACATTATTATTAGTTGTGAGAGAGGAAAAAAAGGAATGTTTTATAAACTTCTGTAAGGTTGGTGCTCAGCCTTCGACATTCCGGTGGGAATAACCCCATCCTTACAAGTAAGTCTAGGCAAAATTCCAGTGAGTCACTTCCACACTTTTTCTAAAGCTATCTCATCCTTCCTGTAGCATGGTGATTGGAAATGTGCCCTGACCAATGTTTAGTAATGCTGCACTACGGCATTCCAACTCTGTGCCTCAGCCTGTGAAGGTAAGCAGACCAAATTTCTTCTTCATTACCCTATCCAATTTGGTTGAAAAGCCTACCTAAGCTGGATAGCAAAGACTCAGCCACAATGGTGGGTCCAGAGTCATCTCTAGGCCAGGCTGGGTAAGGATGTCAGATCTCCTTCCCCGAAGGAGACCTGAGAGTCATATAGAGTCACTGAGCAATACAGCATAGATAAAGGCCCTTCAGCCCAATGAGTCCACGCTGACCATGTTGTCCACCTAGCTAGTCCCATTTTCTTGGATTCGGCCCAGACTCCAGGCCCCTACCTGTCGAAATACTTCTTATACGATGCTATTGTACCTATCTCAGCCACTTCCTCTGGCAGCTCATTCTACATGCACACCACCTTCGGCATGAAAAGTTTATCTTCCCAGATCTTTCCCCTCTCACCTTATATCTATGCCCTCTAGTTTAAGATTCCCTTACTCTGGGGAAAAGACTGTTACTGACGTTTGGTTATAAAGGACATTGCTGTAGTTCCATGGCTACAATTGCTGAAACAAGCTTTTTTTTAAATGATTTATTTAATTATTCATCTTAAACTCTGAACTCTCTTGATAGGATTCAAATTCATGACTCTGAATCAATGTTTCCAATGCCAATGACTGCTAATCCAATGACGTAAATTAATAAGTTAGCTTGCAGGAAGTCCTGTGACCTGAAATATGAACCCACTTTTCTTTCCACATTTGCTGGTGGACCGGTTTTCTTCATTCTGTAGTTTTATTATAAAGGAATTTAAGAGCAGCACATGTACATTATCAGGTAATTTGCAATTTAGAAAGCTAAGTAAGTTGTGCCTGGTGGAGAAGAAAGTACAAAGAGAATTAGGGAAAAATAAATACTCAATATGAATCTACTATTGTATGAATTGTATATGTGTATAAATAAATTATATACAGGTATATAGAAATACTTTTGTTTTATCTACCTGCCTATTACACAAAGTATTCCCTGACAATTTGGTTTATTTTTAACTGAAGCTTATTATTCAAAATAGAAAACCTTATATTCAGTTTAGATAGGTGACAGTATGACAGTAATTTGTAGTCCTGAATAATTATGATAAAAAGTGAACCAATTTCTATAATTTTGGTTCATTACAAAGTTGAACACTTTCCATCTTACTGAAAAATTTAAGTTACTGAAAATTTGTTCATTAAGAAGAAATAAAAGCCACATTTTTGGTAAAACGGTTAAAAGCTGTTGGCAAAGAACAAGTATGTAATACTGTTAAAGCCACACTATTTTAAATGCATCAGAATTAATGTGCTAGGCTCAGTATACATGTCAGTACTAGGCATATAAACAAAAATCCTGTAATTATAATGCAAAATAGTTACCATTACATTCACTTTTGCATTTGTTTTACGTGTAATTTCTTCATTATTATTGATTGACAAAAGGAAGAAACATTTAAAGAAACAGGCAGCAAAACAGGACATTTTAGGCTTTTAACAAAATACTCACTGTCCCTAAGTTCTCTTTTATTCTTCAGAGAGAGAAACAAGGTTCATATTCAGGCCAATGAACTTCCATAATGGTATCAAGCTCAAAAGTTAACCTTGTGTTTCTCTGCTCAGAATTTGCCTGGCCTGCTGAATACTGACGTCTTCTATTTCTGCGTTAATATCCTGAGTATCTTGCTTTGGCTTATTTTTTTTCTATATACTGTGTGAGTTACAAATGTATTAATAGCCCTGTTGGATCTTGGTGTTCAAGTTTCATCACAAAGACAACAACACTGAGAGATGCTGCACTGTTAAACCAAAAAGTTAATGTCAGTATGTTGAAGAACATTTATACTGTGAGAAACATCATTAAAACTGATTATCTTATCATTACTATATTGTGATAGGAAGAAATGTACCTTCAGTGGTTACTTTATTAGGTGTATCTGCACACTTCCTTGTTAATGTGAATATCTAATCAGCCAATCATGTGGCAGCACCTCAATGCATAAAAGTATGCAAGCATGGTCAAGAGGTTTAGTTGCTGTCCAGAACAAACGTCAGAGTGGGAAGGAAATGTGACTTAAGTAACTTAGACCATAGAATGATTGTTGGTGCCAGAGGCTGGTTTGAGTATCTCAGAAACTGCTGATCTCCTTGGATTTTCAAGCACAACAATATCTAGATTCCGAAGTTACAGAGAATGGTGCAAAAAACAAAAAAAAATTCAATAAATTGCAGTTCTGCTGGCAAAAATATCTTGTTAATTAGGGAGGTCAGAGGAGAATGGGCAAACTGGTTCAAGCTGACAGGAAGGCGACAGTAAATCAAATAACCACACATTACTACAAGTGGTGTGCAGAAGAGTATCTCTGAATACACAACACATCAAACCGTAACGTGGATGGGCTACAGCAGCAGAAGACTACAAACGTACACTCAGTGACCACTTTGTTAGGTACAGGAGGTACCTAATAATGTGCCCACTGAGTGTGCTCTGCCCATTTGGCTGTCAGGTGTCCTGTATCATAAATTTTCAGAGTACAAAATTTGATATCAAGCACTCTGGAACATTTTAAGCTTCTGTATAACTCCATGCTGTTCCTTTGAATGTGTTGACTTATTACACTTCATTCTGAAATACATAACCTCACACTTCTCTACATTAAATTGGATTTACTATCTCTTTTCCTTTTTTATTTATCAGCCCAAATTCTCTAAGAAACATTTAAGTGTCAATGTGGGGTTTATATTCCCCATTGTAACCGCATAGGTTTTCATTTCATCCTCTAGTTTCCTTGAACGTCCCAGTGCTGTGCTGGCTGGCCAGCTAATTGGCCACTGTAAATTACAGCATTTTGTGGATGCCACATTACATTGGCACAAAATGAGGAATGCCAATATTTAAATACCTTCTGTTTTCATCCAATACCACTACTGCTGTCTCTGTCACTGCTTAATTTGCAGCATCTAATTCTCCAAATGAACACTCTCTTCCATTGACTACTCTCTTAATATTAATGTCAGTCCAGTAGGGACCAACTGAAGGAAAATTTATGTTAACCTTATTGAACACCTGGAACCTGGGAGATCTGAACTAACATAATCAGGTTCTGATATTGTTTCTAGCATCTGTCCAGTCCCACGTTTGATGGTAGTATGGTGCTGTGAAGCTCTGAAGACTATTATCCTGGATGTAAAACATAAGCAATCCAGGCAGTGTAAAGAAACTGTTTCTGACATCTCACTGCTTTTTCCTCAGATCAAGATCTGTGTGTAGACAACATTGGATCCAGTTTTAATTGTGGAAGGACATTACACTTGCTTTTTTCCATTGTTCCCAAGTTGATCCCAGGTAAGGACTAAGAAATTGTGTAACATTTTTTGATCCCCCCCCCCCCCCCCTGCATTGTGCACAATGCAAAGTCAAGTTAGAGATTGTGTTTTGTTTGGGAAGACAAAATATTTGGTCAATTATATCAATTGGAAATTAACATCATGAGAAGGTTATAGGAGGCATTACTTTATGAACTAAAAATGCTAAAGTCTCAAATGATATCAGTATATGACTTCGCATTGTGCACAATGGAGGGAGGGGGATCAAAAAGTGTTACACAATTTCTTAGTCCTTACCTGGGATCAACTTGGGAACAATGGAAAAAAGTAGGTTTAATGTCCTTCCACAAGTAAAACTGGATCCAATTTTGTCTACACACAGGTCTTGATCAATTGTTCAATGATATTTGTCATCACTTGACAAATCCTAACTACAGTAATGACTGTTAAGAAATGTTAGGTTTTAATTCAAGTTCTCCTTTCCTTTGGGCATTGATCTTCATTGTGTCCAGTGACCTAGCTGCCATGGCTTATATCAAACTCAAAGTCAAAGTCAAGCTTATTGTCATATGCACAACTATGTGTTATGTACAGGTGCAATGAAAAACCTAACTGCAGCAGCACAATCAGGAAAACCATAAATTAAACATAAATTTTACTCAATTTTTACAAGAAGGAACAAAGCTAGAACAAGGAAAACAAAAACAAAGTCCATTTTTGTGTGAAGTGATCGAAACAGTATTGAGGTCATGATTAGTTGTGCAGCTTGCTTCAAGAACTGAATGGTTGAAGGGAAGTAGCTGTTTTTGAACCTGGTGGTTTGGGACTTCAGGCTTTTGTATCTCCTGCCTGGTGGTAGCCGTAAAAAGATGTTGCATAATGCAAGTCTACAATCCTTCCTAATTCTTATAACGTGAAGTGGTTGGAGTATGTTGAAATACTGAGCAACATTTGCAGTGGGTGTATCAACTCGTTTATAGTTTTCATTGAACTCCAAGATGTAATTGGGGAAGAATGGTACATTGCACAAAACTTGCTATTACAAAAGATCGTGGAGCATTAGGGTAGGCATCACTTGTTTTCAGATTTGATGCAGTGTGACGAGGGCTGCGGCTACAGTTGCTCTTTATAAGGCAGCATTTTGATGCATTGCAAACCATGTTAATATTGGGTGACCTTGAATGACAAATGAAACCTTATTGCACCAAGTGTGGAAATGGGTCGTCCTAATTGCAACTATATAATGATAAGTTGAAGGGTTTTGACCCAAAACGTGGACTCTGCTTTTTTTCCCATAGATGTTGCCTGGCCTGCTGAGTTCCTCCAGCATTTTGAGTGTGTTACATATTGATAAGGGTTGTTTCAATGTTTCCTTTCTGTTGCACCAGATGAAAGAGCCTATGGAGAAGATTGGTGTACAATCAATTTCTGCATCCTAATATGCATTTTTTCAGTTGCCTTTCTCATTATTACTTTCTGTATTTTCCTCTTTAATCCACTATATCTGCATATTTTCTCTTTCTCAGTAATTTTTTTCATTTCTGCAAGATCCTTTTGGGATTTAGGGCCCCATCAATTGTTCCACCTGAGAATCGCTATATTGGCCAGGGGTGGTAGTGGGGATAAGCTCCCACTACCTGTAGAGTGCTCCAAATGACATGCAACTCTAACAGCCTCTGACAACCAAGTCCAACTCTTGGCCTTCATATGTGGCCTAGCTACTAGGCCCAGCAGAACTGTTTTTACTGACATGAGAAGGGGCACTAGCGCCTCAAAAGCAGTTGCATCGGGCAGGTGGGGCTCATCAGCCTTAGGTGGCAGCCCACCTAGGAGAAGGAAAACTGATTTTAAACCTCCGCTGCCTTGCGGCCATACCCACCCATGGGAAAGGCTTCAGCAGTAAACCCGGAGGAAGAAATCTGGAGCTGGGGTCCCTAAGGCAGTTTGATGTTGTTTTACAACTTCACTCTGGCAACCTCTGTGACAACACTGATGCCAAACTGTATTAGTACTTGCCCTTGTCGTGGAGAGGGGGAGCCCACTGCATGGGCAACAGCCGGTTCTTCAAATCTTTCTGCCCAGGCTTGCGCCCTGGAGAGAACACTGTCTGCCAGAGGAGCAAACACATTATCTCCTGGGATCGACAGCTGCCTACTGCCTAGATTGACACATGAGTGTGCTGGAAATGGAAGGATATGGATGCTGTTCAGGGGGGAGAGCTTTAGTTCAATTTAGGATCATGTTCAGCATTGGGTGAAGGGCCATTTACTGTGCTGTATTATTCAATATTCTATCTTCTATATTCATCCAAGATATTGTTCCTTCTGCCTATAAGCAGCACCAGATGAAAGCCTTTAAATCTGAAATCAAATTGAAGTTGAATTTATTGTTCTATGTCTGGACTAGTACCTGTACACGCATATGCAATTATAAAACACACTTGCAGCGGTATTATAGGCACTTAACATCATATTAAGCAGCATTCAGAAGAAAATATAAACATAAATTATGTACAATTTCTACGAGAAGAACACAATTAGAACATCAAAACACTCACAAAATGGTGGAGGAACTGAGCAGGACAGGCAGGCCACATCTAATCAGGGAGAACGGTTGATGTTTTGGGCTGAGATCTTCCTGATGAAGGGTCACAGCCCAAAGTATTGACTGTTTATCTCCGTTCATAGATGGTGCCTAACCTGCTGAGTTCCTCAGAAGGCGGGGGAGGGCAAGGAGGAGTGTAAGCTAGTAGGTGATAGGTGGGGGTAAAGGTGGACGGGGAGGGGAGATGGAAGCTAGGAGGTAATGGGTGGAAGAGGTAAAGGGATGAAGGAGGAGGAATTTGATTGGAGAGGACAGTGGATCAAGTAATAAAGACAAGGAAGCGGGGAACCAGAATGAGGTGATGGACAAGTTTTAAGGGTGGAGGGAAAGGATTTTCTGTCTGTATCAGTCACCCATCTGTGATAGTGGTTTAGCTCCCCCCCCCCTTTCTATTTTGTCTCTGGGAGTGCAGATTTGTCTTCCTGCTCCTACAATTTTTTTTGTCAATATTCTCACTCACTGACCAGATAGTCTTATCCTCATGGCCACCCTGGTGATATCTTATGGTACAGATCCGCCACCCCGCCCTCCTAGAGCCCGATCAAGCTTCTTTCGTCCCCTTCCCAATCCTGGGGTAAGGTCTTCGTCCTGAAACGTTGCTTCAGTTTCTCTTTGCACAGATGTGGCCTGACCTGCTGAATATGCTTTCTGTTTTATTTTGGGTATCCGACAACTGCAATTTTTGAAGGTTTCACTCCTTTGACTCTTTTTGGTCTGAAGGAAAGAAATTTATGGTTTCTCTTTCTTTACACTCCGACCCTCCCAACTCGGTCATTGTGGGGTAAATTACATCTGAACATTTGGTCTTTCGACGTCTATAGTTCGTGCGCTTATAGCTGAAAGCAAATTTAATTTAAAACGGTTGTTGGGACGAGTGGATGCGCATAATTTATTTATTTATATAGCTGTACGTAAATAAGTTTTCTTGCAGTTTATGTCTTCTACCGAACATAACTGATTTAAGAGAGTAAGAAAGTGGCCGCTGTTGTAGTACCACGTGACCGTTGGCTGATGAGAGTTATTGCAGAGCAATTTCCGTTCGCTGTGAGGAAACTAGTTGGTTGGAGGGTGAGAGGAGGTTAGCTTCGCAGACAACGCACATTGATACATGAACTGTGAAGACCAGATTGCTAAGAGCATGACATAAGTATCATAGATCGAAAATGGCAATAAGAGAATTAAAAATCTGCCTCCTTGGGGTAAGTAAGATTAATAGAATTGATTCCCACTTTTATGTGGAATTTTTTTAAAAGAACGTATCCCTCTTGCTGGTTGCTGGCTGTGGGGAATCGTCCGGTAGAGGTTTAATGTGTTTATATCTTCAGTGTTTCTTTGTGCAATCTCTGTGATCTTTGCCTCTCCTTGTTGTGCTTTAGAGCTATCCGAGCCTGTATTTCTCCAAGATCCGTCCGTTCCCTGCTTTCAAAGACTCCATCTGGCTGCGTACCGCTTGTTGCAATTGGAGAGCCTGCTTGAGTTCAGGAATGTGGAGTCTCCAAGGAGGCATTCCACAGTCATTTTCTGCAGCATCAGCTCTTGAAAACAGCCAGTTTCCTGTCTTTTCAAAATTATTTTCCTTCATTTCTTCTAGAAAAAGTTAGTAAAATCTGATATTTCAAAGTTCCTATAAAAAAAACTTCCTCTTCTGCTAACCTATCCAGATGGAATTACTGGCTTCTTGTCACGCAGTCACTTGGTTCAATGCCATTTCTGCTCTGGTGCAACAGATCTCCTTTACCTGAACATCGCAATGCAGCAGTACTGAAACTAAATTATTTGTGTGGTTGTGTTTGTTGGGAGTGGGGGTGGTGCTGGTTGGATGAACCCAAAGTATGTGGACCAATACCATGGTTCTGGACCATAGATCTAGGCAGCTGGAGAATTTAAATTTACTTAATGACATATGTCTGGAATTTTGAAACAAAAAAACCTTTCCCAGTAATGATAAACATGAACATACTGTATTGTTTAAACTCCTGCTTGGTTCACCATGTTCCTTGGGAGTTGATTGGCAATGCCCACACCTTTACTCTGCAAGTGACTCCAGAACATCAATGTGGTTGACCCATAAGACCATAAGAAATAGGAGTAGATATAGGCCATTCGGCCCATCAAGTCTGCTCCACCGCTCGATCTTGGCTGTTTTATTATCCCTCTCAACACCATTCTTCTGCCTCATCAGTCCAGTGGTAATTGGGGATGGGCAACAAACCAATGGCATTGCCAGTGATCATTGCATTCTGTGAATGTATAAAAGGGGCAAAAAAGTTGAACATGAAAAAACCCCTGTGAAAATATTCCCAACCTTGATCACTGAGCACACTAAAATTAGTGGTTTCATAGACAGTGAAGAAGGCTATTAAGAATTGCAGTGGGATTTTGATCAGCTGGTGGAGTGGGCTGCAGAATTGCAGATGGAGTTTAATCTAGCTAAGCATGAAGTATTGCATTTTTGGAAAGTCAAATCAAGGTAGGACTTTCCCAGTAAAATGTAGAGACCTAGGGAGTGTTGTAGAATACAGGGACCTTGGAGTTCAGGTACATGGATCCCTGAAAGTAGAGTCACAGATGGACAGGATAGTGACAAAAGCGTTTGGTATGCTCACCTTCGTTACATTCCAAATTGTTTTTTAAAAAAATATTTTTTAAGCACAGACTGTGGTATTTTGCTGCTGACAGTGGTTCTTATTATTGGTCTTGGTTACCTAGACAACTCCATGTTGTGTTTCCTTGCAGTGCTGTTGCTGTTCATCAGTGGAGATTTTAGTTCTTGTTAGCTGTAGAGGAATTACAAGGTTGATGAATCTTGTGCGGTGAGGAAATAAGTAACTTCTTTAATACAAATTATTTCTCCCCATTAAATGTTCCTCAGATTATGCCACCCAGTTAACTGGAGTGAATGCTCTACAATGCTAGTCAGTGCACACAAAGGAAATGGATTTGTCTGTTAACTTAACTGACTTATTTACTGTAATGTGGAAGGAAGGTGTGCACCCATCAGGATCATGCTGAGTGATTCCACATTGGTCCCCTTCTCCCTCCTTATTTCCCTGTTGTCTTGCAATTTCATCTCTCCAATCTACCTATCAACTCTCCCTTGGTTCATCTGCCATTTATCCACATTGTGGCATGACTTCTAATAACTGGTCAAATTAACAGCACATCTTGAAATGTGGGAGGAAAATGAAGTATCCCGTGGAAGCCATGTGGTTATGGAGAACAGTTAAAACTCCACACAGACAGGATTGGAGGTCACTGTCAAACCTGGGGCTCCGAAACTGTGGGAGGGACATCACAGCTGACCATTGCCATCAGGCACAATGTGGGCAGCTTTGGCATCCAGTTTACTTCTGGATGTGAAGTCAAGATAAATCTAAAACTGTGAGAGAAAAGCCATGAAGGTCTAACATTTAGCTATAGCTACACTCAGTGGCCACTTTATTAGGTACATCTGTACACCTCATTAGATAGTTTGATGATCTCAGAAACTGCTGATCTCCTGGGATTTTCATGCAGAACAGTCTCCAGAGTTTACAGAGAATGGTGTGAAAAACAAAAAAAAAAATGCCCGGTAGGCAGCAGTTCTGTGGGTGAAAGTACCTTGTTAATTAGAGAGATCAGAGAGAATAGCCAGACTGGTTCCAGCTAACAGGAAGGCAACCACGTGTTACGACAATGGTGTAGAAAAGCATCTCTGAATGCACAACATGTGGAGAGAAGTGGATGGGCTACAGCAGCAGAAGACTATGAACATACACTCAGTGGCCACTTCAATGGACACACTCAGTGATTACTTTATCAAGTGTATGTAATTACAACAGAGGTTGGTTCCACTCAATTAAAGTTGAAGTTTATTGTTATATGCACAATTTTATGTACTTACAGATACAATAGAAATCTTACTTGGGATCTTGAATCATTTTGTTATGATTTAATAAAAAGTCAACCAAAATTTAAAGACTTTCACTATCTCACAAAACAAAATCAATCCTTTTCTAGTTCCATTTTTATTTAATTTTCGTTTACCTCCATTATCTGCCATTCAATATCTATGATCTCATTGAATGTCAGATCGGACTTGGAGATTGAACATAGGACATGGTACAGACCCTTTGGCTCATGATGTCTGATGACTACGATGCCAATTAAAACGAATCCTATCTGCTGGCACATGATCTTTATTCTAATTTCCCTGTTTGTTCATGTGTCTCTCTAAGTACTACTTAAATACATTTATAAAATGTATGTATTAAAAAATAAATAAGCTATTATATCTGCTTCCAGTGTTTTCACCACTTTTTAAATAAAATTTGCCTTGTAAATCACCTTTAAGGTTTCCCCTCTATCTACCCTATCTGCCATTTTCCTGATTCTGTGGTGGTATAATATGCTGATCACAGTGAAGACATCTGTTTGATGGTGTTGAAATCAAGCCTTGTAGATTGCAACAAAATTCATTTCGTAAGTGTTTTTCCTCATCTCCTGTTCACCCACATCCATTGCGCAGATGCATGCGTGTGCTAGTGTGCGCACACTTCCTTAGGTTATTTTTGCTTATGTACTCTCCTTGACTGAGTGGTAGCTTTCTTTAGAACTTCTTTATTACTCCCTGATCATTGTTAAGAAGGCCTGAGTGGTTGTTTTCCCAGATTTTGTAATATTTTTTAAAAGTACATCTGCTTCACTGTTGTTTATAAAGTTTGTTGGTGAGTAGGGGATAGTTAGGATAGTTTATTCTAGTGCACTAAATTTTCATATGCTGGTTCACTCTTATTTGGTATTGGAAGCCAAATTTATTTATTATTTTCCTTTGTGTATTTATATAAGTATATCCTTTGAAAAGGATATTATTGTAATGTTGAATGAAATACTAGAATTATGGGACTGTGATATAAAGTAACTGGGGTTTTGTACCTATGGACACCAGATACTTGGGCAGTGTTCAAGAAACAAGGAGAAAATCGTTCTATTAAATAGCAGGGTACTTGATTTAGTCGTTGGTAGTTAAGTTCCTGTAACAGAAACCAGAATGAAGAACAAATTTATTGTGGGAACAAGAAGGAGGAATTGGTATGAATGTGCTGACCATGGCTTTGATTTTGCACCCACCTTCTACCACAGCATGCACTGCTCATCTTGTTATATAACTGTTCTTTGTTTATGGTGATCTTCCTTTTCCTGAAGTCATGGTATTGAAAGGCTACTGCATTATGAGCAAAGGCCATCTGCTACTGTGTAAAGGGGTGGGACAGTGGAGCGGATGTTATGGAGCCAACATTGATTACTGTGCCATAGAAGATGTAGGATTCTACTTTTAATGGTAGAGAGAGCAAAAGGGTGCTTAAAGACATGGAAAGTAAGCATCCTTTATCTCAGGAATTAGATGTAAGAAGTGAAGCCATTACCTGCTGTCCTTTTAAAATGAGTAGCTTGCTATGTTGTTAGGATTTAATTGTATTGGAGGAACCTGGCAAGACCAGGTAAGGAGGGGAAATTTCCATCCCTGAAAAATTAGTGAACTGGATGAGTTTTTATTGAATTGCTGGAGGAACTCAGTCAGCCAAGCAGCATCTGTGGAGGAAAAGGAATTATCTAGGGTTCCAACCCAAATTGTTGATAATTCCTTTCCCTTCACAGATTGAATTGTATTGAACTTCCCAGTGGTGTGATTATTTGAAGTCATGACACTTAACCTATACTCTCAGGTTCCAGATACTTGTAACTCACTGCTAAGTTCCAATGCCGCTAAGCAACTAAGTGAGGAAGTTGTGAACACTTTGGCACACCAACAAGACATGGGTTTAGATTGCATCATAAATACTCTTTTCAGCATGTATCAAAACACCTTAGGGAAAATGAACGCACATAGAAGTTGCTGGTGAACGCAGCAGGCCAGGCAGCATCTCTAGGAAGAGGTACAGTTGACGTTTTGGGCCGAGACCCTTCGTCAGGACTAACTGAAAGAAGAGCTAGTAAGAGATTTGAAAGTGGGAGGGGGAGATCCGAAATGATAGGAGAAGACAGGAGATGGGAGAAGATTAGAGAAAGTGAAATGCTTTAAGTCATTGGAAATGTGGCCATATCATTGCAGACTCCCACAAATTATATAAAGGTCAAAGAGTTTATTTTAATTACAATGGTTGTTGGAAACCCAGTGTTCAAGTTTACTGTTGTAGACATACACAGGGTTTAAATGCCATAAAAATAAGATCTTTGCAGAAACTCAGTCCATTTCAAGGTGAGGGTAAACATTAAGTTAACATAACCTTAAATGAACATAACAAGGGGCATCACAGTAGTTTAGCCATTAGCATTGCAGCTCAGGGCTTCTGCAAGGAGTTTGTATGTTCTCATCATGATTGTGTGGGTTTTCTCCAGATGCTCTGGTTTCTTCTCACAATTCACAGACTTGCCAGTTAGTAGGTTAATTGATCATTATAAATTTTCCTGTGATTAGGCTGGGGTTAAATAGGTGAATTGCTGGGCAGAGCAGCTCATTGGGCCAGAAGAGCCTGTTCTGTGCTGTATCTCTAAATAAAAATATACAAGATATGCATATCTTTCACATGCAAAATGTTAGCATGCCAGGATGAAATGTTCTGCTGTTCTTTGGAAAAAGGTGTTATGGAATTATGCTAAGCCCATCTGATAAAACTGGAATACCTGAAAGATGACAGCTTTGGTGCAGCTTTCCCTCAGTTTTGTGCTGAATTGTCCCGCCTTGGAATGGAGATGCAAACTTACAAGATTGCTATTGGCTGAGACAAAGCAATCATATACATGTAAAATTTGTCTAAAACAATTAACTTTTTTCTTATCTGCGAGGAAGACCTCTTCACTGTAGAAACAGTATTGATTGTTATTGCTTTCTGTGAAAAGGGATTGGAGTCATCAAAAAATGCCATGCCTCCTTACTTACACTGTCCCTAATCTTATCTCAGTTCTGTTTTCACTGTCTTATGAGGCGAAATTTGTTTTATGGCAGCAATGCAGTGCAAAGACATTAAAAATTACTATAAACTACAAATAATAAATGGTGCAAAAAAAAAAGGGAATATTGAGATAGTTTTCCTGGACCATTCAGAAATCTGATGGTGGAGGGGAAGTGCTGTTCCTGAATCATTGAATGTGGGTCTTCAGGCTCCTGTACCTCCTCCCTGATGGTAGTAACAAGAAGAGGGCATGTCCTGACTGATGAGCTTCCTTAGTGAAGGATGCCACTACCTGACAGCTTTAGAGTTAAATTTATTACACTTCATCAATGGGGATTATTCCTTTTGGTTATATGGAAGTAATAAAAAATTAATTATCTGTTCAGAAAATTGTGAACGTGATGGAGTAATCTAATGTCTGTCAGGACACATTTCCTTCCAACTTTGATCCCATTTAGCTCAGCTTTAATCTTCCATGATACAGTAAGCAATGTTGGGCCCATAGCATCTCCTTCACTGACCCACACCCATTCACCTTTGCACACTTGTATATATCAGAATAAGGTTTATTATCACCATCGTGTGTCGTGAAATTTGTTAACTTAGCAGCAGCCGCACAATGCAATGTATGATAAAATAGAAATGTACGCCCTCTCGTCTCCATCGGAGATTCTACCAACAGTGGTTGTATCATCAGCACAGTCATGGGTGTAGAGGGAGAGAGTAGAGCAGTGGGCTAAGCACCCCTTTCCGGGGTGTTGATCGTCAGCGAGGAGGAGATATTATCGCCAATCTGCACAGTTTGGTCTTCTAGTTAAGTCGAGGATCAAATTGCAGAGGGAGGTACAGTGGCCCAAGTTTGATGGCTTTTTGATCAGGGCTGTGAGAATGGTGATGTTAAATGCTGAGCTATAGTCAATGAACAGCATCCTGATATGGGTGTTTTTATTGTCCAGGTGATCTAAGACCTCGTGAAAAGACTTTGAAATTGTGTCTTTTGTAGACCTGTTGTGGCACTAGGCAAATTGCGGTGGGTCCACGTCCTCGATGAGGCAGGAGTTCATTCTAGCTATGACTAACCTCTCAAAGCATTTCATCACTGTAGGTGTGAGTGCTGCTGGATGATAGTCATTAAGGCAGCTCACCAACTCTTCTTGGGCACTTGTTGCCTTTTGGAAGTAAGTGGGAACTTCCAACCATAGGAGTGAAAGGTTGACAATGTCTGAGTACTATTGCCAGTTGGTTGGCACAAGTTTTCAGAGCCTTACCAGATATTTAATTAGGGCCTGCCACCTTGCCAAGCTTCACCCCCATTAAAGACAGCCTGACATCGGCCTCTGAGACGGAGATCACCGGGTCACCGGGTGCAGCAGGGATCTTCACAGCTGTAGTTATATCCTCCCCTTCAAAGCAGGCATAGAAGACATTGAGTTCATCTAGTAGTGAAGCATCACTGCGATTCATGCTATTGGTTTTCACTGTGTAGGAAGTAATGGCCTGCAAAACTTGCCAGAGTAGATGTGCATCTGATGTCGACTCCAACCTTGCTTGAAATTGTTTCTTCACTCTTGAAAGAGCTCTCTGTAAGTCAAACATGGTTTTCTTGTATAGGCCTGGGTTACCAGACTTAGCTGCCACAGATCTAGCCCTCAGCAGAGGACGAACCGCCTAGTTCATCCACAGCTTTGATTTGGGAATGTACAGCGAGTTTTCGTAGGTGTACACTTGTCCACCAGATTTTAATGAAGTCGGTAACAACTGCGGCGTACTTATCCAGATTCTAAGATGAATCCCTGAATATAGTCCAGTCCACTGATTCAATGCAGTCTTGCAGGCGCTTCTGTGCTTCCCTTGACTGTACCACCTTGGTTCTCACTACTGATCCTGCAGTCTTCAGTCATTGCCTATACTCAGGGAGTAGAAGTACAGACTTTTCGAAGTGTAGGCCTGGAAAAGCACTATAGTCATTCTTGAAGATGGTGTAACAGTGGTCCAGTGTGTTGTTTCCTCTGGTATTACAAGTGATTTGTTGATGGTAATTACTTAGTGACTTTTTCAAGCTGGCCTGGTTAAAATTCCTCCAAATGATGGTGAAGGCTGTTTCATGCATGTTGATCCCATTACTCAGATCATCTAGAGCCTGTTTGACATTGGTCTGAGGTGGAATGTAGACCGCCACCAAAATGATCGCAGAAATCTCCCATGGCAGGTAAAATGGACAGCACTTAATCTGGGCATTTGTGTCCTTCAGATTTATTTTCTAAAAGACAGAAAATGCTGCATTTTTATGCCCATGTCTTTGTGCTGGACTTGAACCTTCTGACATAGAGATTGTTAATACACTGTGTTTCAAGTATAAAGAGGAGGAAGTAAGGAGAAAATATTTGTAATAATTGTTTTATTACTTTCATACATATCAAAGTGCAGCGGAAACATTTTGCTTTGCATGCCATCCATACAGATCATTTCATCATACCAATACATCAACGTAAAAGCAATAACTAGATAGAAAATAGTGTTGCAGTTACAGAAAAGGTGCAGTCCTGGCAGGATCTGTGGATTAAAAAAAAAACATGTATTTCAGTTCTGCTTCCCTTTAGCAGCTTGAAGCCCTATGCTTTGAGTCATGTGGTGTGTCAGCTTCCTAAATAATGTAACTATTTTATGGACCTTTATTTTTAGACTACAAAGTTCAGCATCCCAACATGTAAAAGTACAGTGGACTCCAGTTAATTGGACACATCAGGACCAGTACATCAGGACATCAGGCCCGATTAAGTGGCTGCTCCAGTTAACTGACATTTCATGGAAATAGTTGAAAAGGTTAAAAAAAAAAGTCAAACTAAAGCTGAGTAATAAATTATGTATTTAACTGAAATATAGAACAAATTAGAACATTACTAACGTTAATACAGAGCTATAAAATGGTGTATTAGTTTTAAATTGTTATTGATAGTTATCTATCCAGTGTACACTGTTGTGTTCTTTTGACTGTAAATGAACAAAATCGGTGTAGACATCTTGTGCAGATAACAGACACCCTTCATACAATGCTTTGGATGATTCCATCCTACAAATCTTCTTTTTCATTATAACATTCAAAATGATTGTTGATACCTTCAAATTTTTTGTAGTCCCTGCATTGTTAAAATAGTGAAATCGTTCCATTTTCACTCTGGTCGTTTTTGGTATCTCCAAGCTTGAATGCTTGCAATCCCAGTAAGCAAGGCAATTATGAATTGTCTTACTGCTTATTTCTCACCAACTGTCCATGACAAAAATCACTGCTTTCTGAACACAAATACATTCAACTGATGCTATTTAAAAACTGTTTGCTTTAAACATGGTGTAGTGTCTTAATGGCCATGCAAGTGTGTGTGACTGATGCTACTTAAGAACTGTAGATCAACAATCTCCTGTCCCAGTTAAGTGTCCCAAGTAAACTAAGATAACCCTAGCTGTTTTCTCAATTAGTTTTTGTTGTTTAAGAGTTGTCCCAAATAAGTGGCTGTCCCAATTAATCAATGGCCCAATTATCTGGAATCCACTGTACTTGCAAATATATCTGTATGTCATTTGAATGCATACTTGTTATGTCTCAAATCAGTTCAAAGCAGTTCAAGGATGTACAAAGTAAAATGAGGAGGAGAAGAAAAACCGCAGGAAGCTGGAAGTGATGCCATTACTGTGAATTACACATTGGCAAATGCAAGAAAAGCACAAATAAAATTTACAAAAAATGGGCAGAAATTAGCCACTATTTTCAAAGCATTGAAATCCCAAAACGGTGGGTGTTCCAAATATATGTTTCCTGCAAACTTGAAATCAGTATTATTGACATTTGTTTCTCAATCTTGTAGTTTCTGTCTTTGATAGTCGATCTGTGACGATATTTTGAGTAATGGCAATGGCTTGCTAAAGTAGCAGATTTATTTTACCAGAGTTTTCACTTCCTATTTTATTTTCTTGTTTGAAAGTTAAAAGAACCAAGTACGGAAACTTGGGAAATTACTTACTTCACAAAGTGAGATTTGATTTCAATTATGTCCCTATGTGTAGCTTGGTAATTTAACAGCTAAGACTATTGTAAAATATACAGATGTGTATACATGAGGCATGATGAATTCAAGTAGTGTTTGTAGTTTATGCGTGGGCTCTTAATGGAGTTTTTCTGGAGCCTTCTACAAAACAGTTTAGAGGAAAGTCTAAGTGGTCGGGTCTCTGGCATTGAGTCCGCCTTTGTGACTCAGAAGTGGGTGGAGCTGGGGGAGAGAAGAGTGATGCTGTGGTGTTAGGGCAATGGACAGGAGGTTCTCTGGGCAAAAATAAGATACTCGGATGGTATGTTGCCTCCTGGGTGCCAGTTATGGAGCATCTCGGATCAAGACCTCAGCACTGTTAAGTGGGAGAGTGCACAGCCAAAGGTTGTGGTCCATGTAGATTATGGACATGGGTAGGACGAGTGACAAGGTTCTGCATTGGGAGTTAGGTGTTAAGGTAAAGGCAGGATCTCCAGGGTTGTGATCTCAGGATTGCTGCCTGTTCCACATGCTAGTGATGCCAGAACTAAGAATATTATAGAGTTTAACACGTGGCTAAGGAGATGGTGTATGAGGGAGGGCATAAGATTTTTGAATCATTGGGCTCTCTTCTAGGGAAGGTGGGACCTGTACAGAAGGGACGGTTTGCACCTGAACTGGAAGGGGACTAATATCCTAGCGGGAAGATTTGTTAAGGCTGCATAGTGGGGTTTAAACTAGAGTAGCAGGGTGATGGGAACCAGTGCCAGAACAGACAGTGGAGTGGTTGTGCAGACAAATGTAGGTAAGACCTCAGACAAAGTCAGGAATCAAAAGGTTGAGCATGGTCCAACTGGTATCCTGATCTGCATATATTTCAATGCAAGAAGTCCCAATGAGAAAGCATGCGATACAGGATCTGCCACTAGGGAATGAGACAGGCCAGGTGACAGAAGTTTGTGTAGGGGAACACTTTGCATCCGATGATCACAATGCCATTAGTTTCAAAGTAAGTATGCAAAAATATTGATCTGGTACTCATTGAGATTCTAAATTGGAGAAAGGCCAATTCTGATGGCATCAGAAATAACCTGACAAGTGTGGATTGGGACAGGCTGTTTTCTGGCAAAGGTGTACTTTGTAAGTGGGAGACCTTTAAAAATGAAATTTTGAGAGCACAAAGCTACTATGTGCCTGTCAGAATAAAAGGTAAAGATATCAAGTGTAGGGGGGCAGATGCGGAAATTGCTGGGGCCCTAGCAGAGATATTTAAATCATCCTTAGCAAAAGGGGAGGTACCAGAGGATTGGAGAATAGCCAATGTTGTTCTGTTTACAAAAGGCTATAAACATAAACCAGGAAATTATAGGCTGGTGAGTCTGACATCAGTTGTAGGAAAGTTTTTAGAAGGTATTCTAAGGAACCGGATATATAAGATTTGGATAGACAATTGCAGTTAATGGGGACACATTGAGACCAGTGCATTTTGGCCCAATTAAGCATCTGCCCTAATTAACCAAAGTTTCATGGAAATAGTGAAAAGGGTATAAAAAAAAGACAAACTACTATTTAATTGAGTAACAAAGCATGTATTTAACTGAAATACAGAATAAATTAGAACACTGTCAAAAGTGTTGAGAAAATTTACAAGGATGTCGCTGGATCTGGAGGATCTGATTTATAAGACCACAAGACAAAGGAGCCATTTGGCCCATCGAGTCTGCTCTGCCATTTCATTACGAGCTGATCCATTCTCCCATTTAGTCCCAGTCCCCCGCCTTCTCACCATAACCTTTGATGCCCTGGCTACTCAGATACCTATCAATCTCTGCCTTAAATACACCCAATGACTTGGCCTCCACTGCTGCCCGTGGCAACAAATTCCATAGATTCATCACCCTCTGGCTAAAAAAATTCCTTTGCATCTCTGTTCTGAATGGGCGCCCTTCAATCCTTAAGTCATGTCCTCTTGTACTAGACTCTCATCATGGGAAACAACTTTGCCACATCCACTCTGTCCATGCCTTTCAACATTCGAAATGTTTCTATGAAGTCCCCCCTCATTCTTCTACTACTCCAAGGAGTACAGCCCAAGAGCGGACAAATGTTCCTCATATGTTAATCCTCTCATTCCTGGAATCATTCTAGTGAATCTTCTCTGTACCCTCTCCAATGTCAGCACATCCTTTCTTAAATAAGGAGCCCAAAACTGCCCACAGTGCTCCAAGTGAGATCTCACCAGCGCCTTATAGAGCCTCAACATCACAACCCTGCTCCTATACCCTATTCCTCTAGAAATGAATGCCAACATTGCATTTGCCTTCTTCACCACCGACTCAACCTGGAGGTTAACCTTAAGGGTATCCTGCACAAGGACTCCCAAGTCCTGTTGCATCTCAGAACTTTGAATTTTCTCCCCATTTAAATAATAGTCTGCCTGTTTATTTCTTCTGCCAAAGTGCATAACCATACACTTTCCATATAAGGAAAGATTGAATAGGTTAGGACTAGCAACACACATCAAAGTTGCTGGTGAACGCAGCAGGCCAGGCAGCATCTGTAGGGAGAGGTACAGTTGACGTTTCGGGCTGAGACCCTTCGTCAGGACTAACTGAAGGAAGAACTAGTAAGAGATTTGAAAGTGGGAGAGGGAGGGGGAGATCCAAAATGATAGGAGAAGACAGGAGGGGGAGGGATGGAGCCAAGAGCTGGACAGTTGATTGGCAAAAGGGATATGAGAGGATCATGGGACAGGAGGCCTAGGGAGAAAGAAAAGGGGGAGGGGTGAAAAAAAACCCAGAGGATGGGCAAGGGGTATAGTCAGAAGAACAGAGGGAGAAAAAGGAGAGAGAGAAAGAATGTGTGTATATAAATAAATAACAGATGGAGTACAAGGGGGAGGTGGGGCATTAGCGGAAGCTTGAGAAGTCGATGTTCATGCCATCAGGTTGGAGGCTACCCAGACGGAATATAAGGTGTTGTTCCTCCAACCTGAGTGTGGCTTCATCTTTACCGTAGAGGAGGCCGTGGATAGACATGTCAGAATGGGAATGGGATGTGGAATTAAAATGTGTGGCCACTGGGAGATCCTGCTTTCTCTGGCGGACAGAGCGTAGGTGTTCAGCAAAACGATCTCCTAGTCTGTGTCGAGTCTGCGCTCTGTCCACTATCAATTGTGCAGTTTTTGTAGCTTAATTGATTAAATCGGAACCTGGTATCTTGGATACCTTGGCTTTAGTTCTTGATAGCTTGGCTTTAGATGGAATAAATTATTATCACCAAACTGGTATGCTGTATATCTTGACTAGAAAAAGAAATCAGATGGGGAATACTTCAATTGTTGCTAATGACCTTGCAATTCCCTTGAGGGTTGTTCATGTTATTTAGATGGTGACTTTGAAGTGGGTATGAAGTAAAATAGTCAAATTGCGGCTGACCTTCAGCTCAGTCTTGTGCACATCAATAGGACATTAGCAATATTAATTGTATTTGAGTAAGTTAAAGACTGAAGGGCAGGGCTAAAACATCTACAGTAATACCACGCAACAAGAAAAAATTCTGTCTGCAATTGCAAACAAGATACTTTCCCAGTGTACCGACACACGATGAATTATGATGGGAACACTGTGTAGGTTGTAGCTTTACTCAAGCAGATATCTGTAATTGTCAGGGTTGAAAATATTCCTCTGGAAGATTTAATCAGGATGATATAATTGGGAAATTCTTGGAAAAACACCAAGGATTATGCTACCATATAATTCTCAAATGGGATTGAATAGCCTACACTTTTTTTCAAAGTTCAAAGTAAATTTATTATCAAAATACATATACAGTATGTCATCATATACAACCCTGAGATTCATTTTCTTATGGGCATATTCAGTAAAATCTGTAGAATAACAACCATAGGAGTATTAATGAAAGACCACACCGGTGTGCAAAAGAGAACAAACTGTGCAAGTACAAAAAGAAGAAAAAAGCAACAAATATTGGGAACATGAATGGAGAGTCCTTGAAAGTGAGTCCATTGGTTTTGGGAATATTTCAACGATGGGTTAAGTGAAGTTATCCCCTTTGGTTCAAAAGCCTGGTGGTTGAAGGTAATAATTGTTCCTGAGCCTGGTGGTGTGAGTCCTGGGGCTCCTGTACCCCCTTCCTGATGGCAGCAGTGAGAAGAGACCATGTCCTGAGCGGTGGGGCCCCTGATGATGGATGCTGCTTTCCTACAACAATGCTCCATGTAGATGTGCTCTGTGGCGGGGTGGGCTTTACCCTTGATGGATTGGGCTGGATTCATTACTTTTGGTAAGATTTTCCTTTCAAGGACATTGGTGATTTCTTATCAGTCAAGTCAAGTCAAGTTTATTTATATAGCACATTTAAAAACAGCCCACATTGACCAAAGTGCTGTACAGATCACAGCAGGCTGTGATAAAGCCAGTCAATATACTCTCCATGATACAGCTATAGAAATTTGTCAACATCTTAGACGTCATGCTGAACCTTTGCAAACTCTTGCACTTTCTTCATAATTGCACTTGCGTGCTATGCCCAGGATGGGATCTCCAAAATAATAACATGAAAGATTTTAAAGTTGCTGATCCTCTTCACTTCTGCTCCTCTGATGAGGACTGGCTCATGGATCTCTGTTTTCCTTTTCCTGAAGTCAATAATCGGCTCCTTGGTCTTGCTGACATTGAGTAAGAGGTTGTTGTGGCACTGCTCACTCAGTCAGACCCAGATTTTCAATCTCCCTCCAATATGCTGATTCATCACCTTCTTTGATTCGGCCTGTGACAGTGACGTCATCAGCAAACCTGAATATGGCATTGGAGTTGTGCTTGGCCATGCAGTCATAAGTGTAAAGCAAGTAGAGCAGGGGGCTAAGCACACAGCCTAGTGGTACACGTGTGTTGATGGAGATCGTGGAGGAGATGTTGTCAATCTTGTCAATCTGAACTGACTGGGGTCTGCAAGTGAGGATATTGAGGATCCAACTGCACAAGAAGATATTGACGCCAAGGTCTTAGCTTAAAGAGAAATTACACACTGCAGATTGCAGTGAGAATAATTTGAGAGAGGTATATTTAGAAGTTTTGTCCACAGAACATCACTGTGGTACTGAGATAAGTTTTGTTTAAATTAAGAATAGGCTTAGGATGGGATACATGCACTTCATTGTGCCTTGTCCAAAAATACAGAACTTTTGGATAGATGCCAATATATCTAATAATGAATTCAGGCAAAAATTCTTGTTAGAGTGTGGAACTTGTTACCACACAGAGCAGTTGATACTTTAAAACTGAGCTATTTATGACAATCTGGATAAGTACATTCTGCAAGAGAGAGAATATGTCAATGGAGTGAGTTATTCTGTGGGGAGACCTGTGTACACGGCATCTCTGCCACCCACTTACACTGATCCCAGAATCATACAGAATGATGTAACATTCTGTGTAAATTTTCCATCATCTACAGATGGGTGTAGTTGAGATCTTACTGTTTTACAAAAGTACTGCAGGTTCTGGAAATATGAAATAAAAACATAAAACCTTTGCAACACACTCTAAATGCTGGAGGAACTCAGCAGGCCAGGCAGCATCTGTGGGGGGAAAAGTACAGTCGACGTTTCAGGCTGAAATATAGACGGAATTTTTTTCCATAGATGCTGCCTAGCCTACTGAGTTCCTCCAGCATTTTGTGTGTATTGTTTGGATTTCAAGCATCCGCAGATTTTCTCTTATTTGTCATAAAACTTTTGCAGATATTTAGCAGGTCAGGTTGCATCTAAAGTGAGAGAGAGACAGAAACAGATTTAAAGTTTCATCTTTATTGGGAAGAATGGCAATGAGCAGTCTTTATAATGCATAGGACAGCATGGGTGAAATAAGGGAAGATTTATGACACATTGGACTCTGGTGAAATTAAAATGACAAAGGGGATGACGGTGTCATTATCTACAGTGACTTCTGGTGGTGCCATCAAGCTGACTCTTGCGAGCAGCTCCAATGGAAATCTTGAAGTACTGCTGTTTTAGATTGCAGCAGCTGAAGTTCATAGTTACAGCCATGGACAATACACTAAGCAACATCATTTTAAGGTGTTCAAAAAAAAATCTCATTACTCAAAGTCAACAAATCTTGGATAGTGGTCTCTGGTCAAAAATGCAGTTCCCCTTTCAGACAGCAGAAGAGAGGATTCTGCACCAGATTAAAAGTTTGTTTACGAAGAGGTTTTGAACTTTCACTACTGACTATTCTTCAAGCAAACGAACAGTCTCTGGACAATAACCTTAAAGACCTCAGGGCAAATTTGCTCTACCAAAGGGACATCAGGGACTGTTGTGATATTTGTTTCTTGGAGACTTGGCCATCCCCTGCTATTCCAGATGCAGCAGTACAGCTCGCTGGCTTCACGACTCACCACTAGGAATCAGAATCAGGTTTATTATCACCATCATGTGTCGTCAAATTTGTTAACTTCGCAGCAGCAGTTCAATGCAATACATAATATAGAAGAAGAAGAAAATAATAATAAATAAGTAAATCAATTATGGTATACATATATTGAATAAAAATCATGCAAAAACAGAAATAATATATATTAATAAAGTGAGGTAGTGTCCAATTCCAATTCCAAGTGAGGTAGTGTCTAATGTCCATTTAGGAATCGGATGGCAAAGGGGAAGAAGCTGTTCCTGAATAACTGAGTGTGTGCCTTCAGGCTTCTGTACCTCCTACCTTATGATAACAGTGAGAAAAGGGCATGCCCTGGGTGCTGGAGATTCTTAATAATGGACGCTGCTTTTCTGAGACACTGCTTTTCTGAGACACTGCTCCTTGAACACGTCCTGGATACTTTGTAGGCTAGTACCCAAGATGGAGCTAACTAAATTTATAACCCTCTGCAGCTTCTTTTGGTCCTGTGCAGTAGCCACCCCCCCCTCCCCCACCATCCAATACCAGACAGTGATGCAGCCTGTCAGAATGCTTTCCACTTTACACCTATAGACGTTTTCATGATCAAGTATCGTCCATTTTATCTGCCATGAGAGTTTTCAGCTATTATCTTGGTAGTGGTGTGCATCACATGTGTCAAACAGGCTCTAGACCAGGGGTTCTTAACCTGGGGTCCACAGATAGATTCTAGGACATCCGAGAACCTGGATGGGAAAAAAATTACATCTTTATTTTCACTAACCTCTTAACAAAATTTATCATTTCTTTCAATGTAGTATTAGCAGTACCTGTGACTTCGTCACCAATAGAAATCACAGATATTTTCATATCAAATTGCAATTGTTACAAATATCTCAACATGTTTACAACATGTTCATCACTCCGAAATTAAAATTTAATATCAATGTACCTATATTTTAAATGTACAGTCTTATTATTTTCTACATTAATAAAGAAGCACATATATTACTATATCACAGATTTGTTTTTTAAATTATTTTGTTAACTGTATTTCAATATAATTGGTTTCTTTTGTAATCATTTGTATTTTATTTTATATATTTAAATACATTATTCTGAGAAGGGACCCATAGGCTTCACCGGACTGCCAAAGTGGTCCCTGACATAGAAAAAATGAAGAACCCCTGCTCTAGACGAACTGGGTGATGGAATTACCAGACATGAAACAGTACACCTGATGTCACCGCCATCACTTTGGGGGATTTTAACCAAGTCAGCTTGAAGAAGTCTAAATAATTATCACCAACATGTCACTTGTGAAATCAGACGAGTCAACACACTGGGCCACTGTTACACCACCATCGTGAGCACTTGCCATCCCAGACTCACACTTTGGAAAGTCTGATCACCTGGCTGTACTTCTACTCTCTGAGTACAGGCAGAGACTGAAGTCCACAGCACCCATGGAGAAGACCAAGAAGATATGAACAAGCGAGGCAGAGGAGCGCTTACAGGACTGTTTTGAGTCGGTGGACTGGACTGTATTTAAGGATTCATCAAGTCTGAATGAGTACACCACGGTTGTCACTGACTTCATTAAAACCTGTGTGGATGAGTGTGTACCTATGAGGACATATCGTACATATCTGAATCAAAAGCTGTGGATGAGCTGGGTGATTCATGGTCTTCTGTGGCATTCAAATCTGGTGATCTAGGCAAGAAAGCCAGGTACAACTTACGGAGGGCTATCTCACAAGCAAAAGAACAATTCCGACTGGGGTTAGGGATGGAATTGGATGCACGTCAACTCTGGCAGGGTTTGCAGGCAATTACTTCCTACAAAGCAAAATCTAACTTCATGAATGGCAGTGATGCTTCACCCCCAGATGAGCTCAGTGCCTTTTATGCGTGCTTGAAAGGAGGAATAAAACTACTGCTATGAGGATCCCTGCAGCATCCAGTGACACTGTGATCTCCGTCTTGGACACTGATGTCAGAATAATTTTTTAAGAGGGTGAACTTTCGCAAGGCAACAAACCCAATGGTGTCCCTAGTAGGACTCTGAAAATTTGTACCTACCAACTAACATGTGTGTTCAAAGACATTTTTAATCTCTTATTGCTGTAGCTGGAAGTTCCTGCCTGCTTCAAGACAGCAACCTTCATACCAGTACCCAAGAAGAGCAGGGTGAGCTGCATTAATGACTAGCAAGCAGTAGCACTCACATCTGTGGTGTATGAAGTGCTTTAACAGGTTGTTTATGGCTACAATCAACTCTTGCTTAAGCAAGGACCTGGATCCACTGCAATTTGCCTATATGTCCACAGTAAATCTTATCTCAGTAGCTCTTCACCTGGATCACCTGAACAATATTAATACTTGAGTCAAGCTGCTGTTTATCGACTACAGCTTGGCATTTGGCACAATCATTCCTGTAGTTCTGATCAAAAAGCTCCAAAACCTTGGCCTTTGTACCTCCCTCTGCAGCTGAATCCTCAGATTCCTCACCAGAAAACCAGTCTGTGTGGATTGGAAATAACATCTCCACCTTGCTGATAATCAACACTAGCGCACTTCAAGGATGAATGTTTAGCCCACTGCTCTACTTTCTTTCCACCCATGATTGTGTGGCTAGGCACAGCTCAAATGACATCTATAAGTTTGCTGAAGGTACAACCATTGTTAGTAGAGTCTCAGATGGTGACGAGTGGGTGTACAGCAGCGAGATATACCAGCTGCTTGAGTGGCGTCATAGCAACAGCCTTGCACTCAACATCAGTAAGACCAAAGTATTGATTGTGGACTTCAGAAAGGGTAAGACAAGGAAACACACACAAAGGATCAGTAGTGGAAGGAGTGAACAGTTTCAAGTTCCTGAGCCCCAACATCTCTAAGGAGCTATCCTGAGCCCAACATATTGATGTAGTCACAAAGAAGGCATGACAGCAGCTATATTTCATTAGGAGTTTGAAGAGATTTGGTATGTTACCAAAGACAATTTCTACAGATGTACTATTCTAACTCTCTGAATCTGCACTTGGTATTGGGGTGGGTTGGCACTGCCTAGGATCAAAATAAGCTGCAGGAAGTTGTAAACTCAGTCAGCTCTATCTTGGGCACTAGCTTCCCCAACATGCCGGACATCTTCAAGGAGCGATGCCTGAAAAAGGTGGCATCCATCATTAAGGACCCCCATCACTCAAGCCATGCCCGCTTCTTATTGCAGCCATCAAGGAGGTGGTACAGGAGCCTGAAGACTTCCACTCAAAGATTTAGGGATAGCTTCTTCCCCTCTGCCATCAGATTTCTGAATGGACATTGAACACATGAACACTACCTGATTATTTCTTTTCTTTTTGCACTATTTGTTTAATTAAAAAATTAATTATATACTTTAATTTAGTTTTTATTATTATGTCTTGCAGTGCACTGTTGCTGCATAACAAGAAACTTCATGGCATCTGCCAGTGATATTAAACCTGATTCTGCTAATGAAACTCTATAGGGATTAGTTTATTGGAGAGACAAGAGTCTATACATGCTGGAATCAGAGCAACAGAAAATGCTGAGGAATTCAATGGTCAAGCAGTAGCTGAGCACTACAGATGAAGGTTCTCAACCTGAAAAGATCACTGTCCATTTCCTACCATCGATGTTACCTGACTCCCGAGTTCTTCTAGCATTTTGTGTGTTGCAATTAGTTTATTTTGAGTATTTGTTGTGAACATACAATATGAACTGTGATACCTCCAATGCTCCTCATACAGTATAAGGTATAAAGAGAGGTTGATGGCTCTGGGCCTGTATGTGCAAGAGTTTAGAAGAATGAGGCAAACCTACCAAATATTGAATGGCCTAGATAGAGTGGATGTGGAGAAGATGTTTCCAATAGTGGGAGAGTCCAGGACCAGAGGGCACAGTCTAGGAATAGAAGAATCTCTCTTTAGAACAGAGATGAGGAATTTCTTTAGCCAGAGGGTGGTGAACCTGTGGAATTCATTGCCACAGATGGCTGTGGTGGTGTGTCATTCAGTATGTTTACAATAGATAAGTCTATCAAGGTTGGATAGATTTTTGCATTGGGAAATTAAGGATTATGGGGAAAAGGCAGGTAGGTGGCGATGAGTCCATGGTCAGATCAGCCATGGTGTTATTGAATGGCGGAACAGGCTCGACGGGCTAGGTGGCCTACTCCTGCTCGTAGTTCTTATGTTCGTATGGAAGTTGATAAATTCTTGATTAGTAAGGGCATCAAAGATTATGTGGAGAAGGCAGGTTAATGGCATTGAGAGGGAAAAATATTAGCCATGGTGGAGCTGAATGGCTCAATTATGTTCCTAAGTCTTATGGTCTTTAATGACAGGTGAAATGCAAAACTAATATCGAATGGTAGAAGACTAATTTGACTCTTAAGAAGTTAATTTATTTCAGCTAGGTCAAAAGCAGATTCAGTGGGAGAAAGGAAGAGCAACAAAGAGAATGGAGCCCGACTAACAAAAAAAAAACCCTTGAATTATCTAGCAGCACTCAGCCACCCTTATCTGACTGTGACCCCTCACTGGACTGGAACGCTGGTTGTCTGGCTTGTACTTTTCTCAGTTATGCATATACATCTTCATGTGCCTTGCACGTTACACGCTTGGGCGATCATGGTTCTCCACATCGAACGATTCCTCGCAGCGTCAATGATATCTCGCACACTTAGATCTGCTAGTTCTTTCACAGTGTCCATATATTTTCTTCTTTGTCTTCCTCTTACGCGTTTCCCAGGCATATGGCCTTGTAATGTAAGGCATTCTATTTCTCCCTTTCTGATGACATGGCCCAGGAATTTAAGTTTCCCCTCATTTAATGTTCTCATTAAAGATCTTTTTGTATGGGCACGTTGGAGTACTGTCTCATTAGTTACCCTATCTCTATATGGTATTTTCAGCATTCTTCTAAGAAACCACATTTCTGTTGCTTCTAAGTTTCTTTGGAGTTCTGGTGTTATAGTCCATGTTTCGGAAGCATACAGCAAGATTGATCAGATGTAACATTTTAGTAGCCTAAGCCTTGTCGTAGAAATGTGTCTGGTGGTAAAAATGGGTTTCATTTTTTGGAAGTTGGTTTTGGCAATGACAATTCTTCTTCTTATTTCTACTCTACTTCTAGCATCTTGTGATATAAAGCTACCAAGGTAATTAAAGCTGCTCTTTTGTTCAATCTCTTGGTTACCGATGTACAATTGGCAGTTGGGAGTATCCTGCTGTTTTGATATTGCCAGACATTTGTTTTTTTTTACAGTTGATGGTTAGACCAAAATCTGCACTTGTTTGTACTACTTTGTCTAGGAGGATTTGTAGATCTTCTGCAGCACTTGCTATTAGGGTGGTATCGCCTGCATATTTTATATTGTTGATGTTAACGCTTCCAATTGTTATCCCATCTAGGTCTTCCATTTCTCTGAGAATCATTTCACTATAGATATTAAATAATTCTGGTGAGGCAATGCATCCCTGTCTAACTCCTCTGAATTTTAGTCCAACTGCTTATATTATCATCAATTTTTACCGCTGCCGTTTGATTCCAATATCAATTTTGAAGCAGTTGTTGGTCCCTTCAATCAATGTTTAGTTTAGCGAGAATTTGAAATAATTTTTCATGTTGCACTTTGTCGAATGCTTTAGTGAAATCAATAAGACATAAAAAGACATCATTTTGATATTCAGTTGCCCCTTCTGAAAGTATTCGTAGTTTGAAAATTGCATTCCTAGGTTCTCTATCCTCAATAAACCCATATTGCAGTTTAGAAGTTTCTGGCCTCAACTTGTTTTTAATTCGACTCAGGACAATTCTCAACAAAATCTTTATTATGTGACTCATAAGATTGATTGTTCTATAATTTTCACAGTCAATGGTTGCAGGAATTTTTGGCAGAGTTATAAATACTGATTTCAAGAGATCATCAGGCTCATATATGCCATTAAACAGTTCAAAAAGAATATCTATGCCCAGGTCTTCTACGGCTTGTATCATTTCCACTGAAATTTCATCATCAGGTCCAGTGCCTTTATCATGTTTTGCTTTTCATTGCTTACATTCATTCACTATATATACATAGTGAGCTAACTTTTAAAAAATGCAAGGTTGAGCACCTCTTATCCAAAATGCTGGGGGCTGGAAGTGTTTCGGATTTTGGAATATAGAGTATGTTGAGATAACTTGGAATTACCATCATTTCTGACTCTGAATTTATGTGCTACCTGTAAGCCGTCTTTGTCTTATAGTTGTTCAACACACATATGTACCAAAGCAGCTGTTCGGCCTGTTTGATTTTTATCAGTGACGATCTTGGCGAACTCATCAATAAATTTCTCTGCTATTTCGTGGTCAGCAGATGCTTTATCACCACAAATCTTCAACAATTTAATGCCATACTTTTTCTTAAACTTTTGCAGACACCCTGCTGAATATTTACTATTACCTTCAATTTGCAGTTCATTATGATGGATCTTTGCCTGCTTCATGATCAGTACGCCGTTAAGCAGCATGTGTTCACTTTAACACTGACGAATCTACTCTTTCAATACCCAGTTGAGATCTTCACTTTTTGCTTGATGCAGTATTTTTTCATTAACTTCTGCTCATTACAAATGTAAGGTCACTTCTCAGAACTCTGCGGTGCACAGAGACTTGCGCATCTCATGGCACCTACTCAGTACCTTGAGGAATTTTCCATTTGTGATGTCATGTTAGTGCTCAAAAAAAATTTCAGATTTCAGAGGCTATATGGATTTTGGAATTTTGGATAAGGGATATTCAACCTGTATATCTTTATGAATTTTTTGAATATTCCTTTGATCTCATCACTGAATTTCTGTCTGTTTACATGATTTTAGGATACGGGGGTTGGGAAGTCGAGTATAGTGTGTCGATTCGTCCAAGACACCTTCGATGTTAATACTCTGCCTACAATTGGGTGAGTATAGATGAATTTATGGAGTTTATCACATTCCTGGACTTGAGATCCTATTTTATTGTTGAACTGACTTGTTTGATCTTTACAGTGCGTCCTTCATGACTAAGACTGTGAGCTGTGGAAACGAGCTCCATAAGTTTTTGATTTGGGACACAGCTGGACAAGAGCGGGTATGTAATTGTAGATATTTTCTGCTTGTGGTTGGAAAAAACAATATATAAGGTCTTATTTTCACTGTGGCCCAAGGAAGTCTGGCTATGGATTAGTAGGTTAGGCTTTGGGATTGTAAGAATAGTTGATGCAATAACATCAACATTTACTTCAGATGAAGGCTTAAGCTTCATATTTGTATATGCCTTTGAGCTAATGCGAGAGCTTTAATTTCACTGCAAGGTATTCTTTTTGGTGCTGGTCTCTTACCCTGGCAAAAGTTGTAAATGAATGGCTCTATCCTTTTCATCAACACTGAAGGATCAACATTATGTGGCTTTGTTCCTGGTGAGTGGATTCCCTTGGCAAGGAATGTAGAACTCACAATCAAGCTTAGATTTTTGGCCACTGATTTAATTACTGAAATAAATTTTACAGCGAGAGTGATGACATTTTTTTTTGGAAGAGTGCTTTGTTTTAATTGGTCTCACAATTTGGGAGACACCCTACTTATGTTGCTTGCCCTTGTTAAACAGTTGCAAAGTTTTCCAGATAGCTCAGCTTTGTTTACCCACTTTGCAGTCAGGTTGGTTTGATGGTAGTCTTGTTTGCATTTCTAGTGGTGCATAACTGTTGATGTAATCATGAATCAGATCAGTTAAGTATACATTTACCTTGGCATGTTCCTAGTTGCATAGAGAAGCTGAGCTTTTTCAACACATTCCAGAGCAACTTAGAGGCTTTGAAATGTTTTTGGGTGTAAATCGCTGTTGGGTTGGCAGTTGGCACAGTGGCGTGGCACGTTGTACTGCTGCCACATAGTTCCAATCAACAGGCCTGATCCTGAACTTTAGATTAGTACTGTCTGTGTGGAGTTTGCATGTTCTCACTATGACAAATAGCTTTCTCCTAGTCGGGGGATGGGTTTGTAACCACTTTCTCCCCAAATATGTGCTGGTAGATAATTGGCTGGTGTTTAAATTAATTCTTTGTGTAAGTAAGTGACAGGCATATTAAAAGGGAATTAATAGACATTTAAGTTTTTTACAAAAAAGGGAATGAATTAAGAGGGCAAATGGGACTGATAGGATTGCTCATTTGGGAACCAGCAAGGACCCGATTGGCTGACTAGTCTCCTTCTCATGTGCGATGCAGGGGAAACTGGTGGACACTTAGTGTGTGGCAAGGTCCAAGAAATAGGATCCTAGAAAGTACAACATTTAAGTGATGTGTTGACTGAGTGGCTATAGAAGTCACCCTTGGCACATTTTCAACTGATATTTGTTATAGTTTATATCTGGCAATATTTACGAAGACCAATAAAGGGCAGGGTAACAAAAAAGTGAATAAGAAGTATTATCATAGAATGGTTATAGCTGGAGGTTATTCAGCCCATTATGTCTGCATTAGCTCTCTGTCAAAGCAGCTCACTGGTTCCATCCATCCTTCCCTTCCAACTTTTGAGGCATGAAATTATATTTATCTTATTCCCTTTGAAGGTCACAAGGGATCCAGCTATGTACCACATAAAATCTTTTTCCTCTTTTCACTTTTAATTCCTTTTTCCTTGCATCTTCTCCCATTTCTCAGCATTAAACTTCATTTTTTGTGTTCCTACATGTTCGAACAGCCTCTTTATATCTGGTTGCAATTTATCACTATCCTCTCGTCACAATTCATACCACTACAACGTTTTCTGTTGCTTGCAAAGTTAGAAGTTGTAGCTTGCTCTCCCATCTAATTATTAAAAGAGATTGAACCCATCAATGGCCCCAACACTGACCTTGGGCAAGTGCCACTAGCTACTTGCCTTCAGTCCAAGAAAGAACAATTCTCCACAACTTTGTCTTGTCCAATTATTTAACCAACTTTGTGTCCATGCTATGCTGTGTGGTTCAACCTGGTCTGTGATGTGGCCCCTTTTCAAAAGCCCTCTAGAAGTCTATGTACACCACTTTAGATTTATCCTTAGCAAACCTATGATGTTTTTGCCTTAAGCAATCCACTTTACTCCACACAGCTATTAACCTTGTTCTGGAGAATATTTCTGTTACTGAAATTAAACTGATTGGCCTATAGTTACTAGACTTTTCCTTACAACTTCTTTTGGACTTTATCCCTTAAAGTTTAGGAAAGAAGTCATAGGAATAAAAGCAGGGACTGGCTACTTGGCCCCCTAAACATGCACTGCCATTTAATATGATTGTGGCTATTCAACCCTTGGACTTAGCTCCTCAGTGATGGTCCTCAGTTCCTCAAAAATACCTACAATAGGATCTAGATTCCATATCCCTTTGGGCATAGAATATTCCAGGAATTCATTACCCTCCATAAGAAGAAATTCTGAATGCACCCCATCAGTGGAAGCACCTTAACATCTACATTGCCATGCCCCTTTAGGGTCTTGTATTAATCCTGTCCTACATTAAGATCACCCCTCATCAAATTAACTTCAGAGAATGTTTGTTAGTTGTTTATTTGTGATAGGACAACCCTCCAATGCCAGGAGTTGGCTAACTGAATCTCCTTTGGATTGCTTCAAGCACTAGTGTATTCTTTCTTAAAATGGAGACCAACACTATATACGGTGCTCCAGATGTGACCTCATTACTTCCTATACAGTTATAACAATACTTAGCTATTTCTAAACACTAAGCTCTGTCAAAGACCAGCATTGCCAGTTGCCCCTTCTGTACATGACCTCAAACTTCCTCACATTAATCTTCATTTGCCAAGATTTGCCCACTCACTTAAGCCGTGTATTTGTTGCAGAGTCCAGGTATCCTTGTTGCGGCTTGCCTCCAGTGTATTTTCGTGTCATCAGCAAACTTGAATAGTTATAGTCTGCCCTTTTTCCTAGGAATGAGAACAAGGATGTGGTTTGTCTTGTCCTTGTCTTCCATTCCAGCAGCCTCCACATTCAATGGATCATTTCCATGGACATCTAAGGGATTCCATCAACAGGCATACCTTCTCCACCCCTTTCAGGATTCCAATGAGACCTTTCCCTCTATAGTTCCTTGTTCTCCCTTCTACTCTCATCAACCACTCCTATTCTTATGGCACTTTTCCATGTAACATAGGAAAAGCAACACCTGCCCTTTTCCCTCTCCAATTCTTACCATCCAGGATCCAAACAATCTTTCCAGAAGAAGATGTGATTCATTTGCATTTATTTTCAGTTTAGTGTATTGCATTTGCTACTCACTGTGTGTTCTCCTCTGCAATGGAGAAACCAATTGCAGGTTGGGTGACCTGAAGAACACCTTCATTCAGTCTGGGAGGATGATTCTGAACTTCCATCTGTGATGCAAGGTCTCAACTGGAAACATTGACTATTCCTCTGCCTCCACAGATCCTGACCTGCTGAGTTTCCCCAGCAGTTTGTTTCTTGCTAGGCTTCCAGCTGCTGTCACTTAGATTCTCTGTCCCACTCCCACTATGATCACGTCATTGGATCCAATGTTGTTCCAATTTCACTCTTAGACTGGGTACAATTAAACTCTTGGGATGTGAAGTTATTTAACATATTAAGTAAGTCCCTTTTCACAGAGGTGGCTGTACCTTGGTTTCAAGTTTTATGTTTCAATTTGTCTCTGTATCATTTGCTCCATTAGCAAAATTCTGTCATAATTATTACCTTGACAACTTTGGTCTGCATCCTATCACAGACCGTCCTTCTACTCTCTCCATTCTTTCACTCCTCTGAGACATAAAACATGCATGCCTTCTCACTTATAGTTCTGGTAAGAGTCTTTGACCTAAAACTTTGAATTTCTTTCTCTTCTTCCACCACTCCCCCTACCCCCCTCACCAACCCTACTGACCTACTGAGCATTTTCTGCATTCTCTGTTTTTAAATCAGGAATGCATGTGAGTGCAGCTGCTAAGAGGTGAATTCAGTATTGATAGCTGTAAATGTATTGAGTTGTTACTTTGCTCAGTATTGATCAGAGAGGTTTATCAAGTAGGGATTACAGAATAAAAGTGATACAAAAATACTTAAGCTTGAAAAACTGTTCAGAATCACATTTATTATCACTGGTTTATGTCATGAAACTTGTTTTTGTGGCAGCAGTACACTGCAAGATGTATGAAATTAGCATAAGGTGCAATGAAAATAAAAAAAAATGCAAAAGAGGAATAATGATGTAACATTCGTGGTTCATTCAGAAATCTGGTGGTGGGAGGGAAGAAGCTGTTCCTGAAATGTTGAATGTGAGGCTTCAGGCTCCTGTGCCTCCTCCCTGATGGTACTATTGAAAAAAGGGCATGCTCCACGTGGTGAGGGTCATTAATGATGGATGCCTCCTTCTTGAGGCATATCCTTTTGAATATGTCCTTGATTTTGGGGTGGCTTGTGTCCATGATGGAGCTGGCTGAACGTACACCCCTCTGTAGCCTCTTTTGATCCTGTGCATTGGAGCCTCCATAACAGGCGGTGATGCGACCAGACAGAATATGCTGCATATTTCAGTAGAAATTAGCTAGTCTTTGGTGATGACGCAAATCTCCTCAGACTCCAGATGAAGTATAGCTGCTGGCATGCCTTCTTAGTGATTCAAGACCAGGGGTTATAAAATCACTAGCTCTAAATTAACACTTCCCATTGGTTTATAATCTTGTCTAAGATCTTGCAACATTTGACACAATGCTTCAACGGTTGCTTTGTGAGCGATTGCAGACACTGTTTACAGTCTTTTAGAATTTTCTCCTTTGCTGTTCCTGACCAACGTTATATGTTGGAATCTCCACATTTATTAATTTCAAAGCAAGTTTAAAAGTTGAATGAACAACACACATCAAGGTTGCTGGTGAACGCAGCAGGCCAGGCAGCATCTCTAGGAAGAGGTACAGTCGACGTTTCGGGCCGAGACCCTTCGTCAGGACTAACTGAAGAAAGAGCTAGTAAGAGATTTGAGAAGGGGAGGGGGAGATCCAAAATGATAGGAGAAGACAGGAGGGGGAGGGATGGAGCCAAGAGCTGGACAGGTGATTGGCAAAAGGGATATGAGAGGATCATGGGACAGGAGGCCCAGGGAGAAGGAAAAGGTAGGGGAGGAAAACTCAGAGGATGGGCAAGGCGTATAGTCAGAGGGACAGAGGCAGAAAAAGAGAGAGAGAGAAAGAATGTGTGTATATAAATAAATAATGGATGGGGTACAAGGGGGAGGTGGGGCATTAGCAGAAGTTAGAGAAGTCAGTGTTCATGCCATCAGGTTGGAGGCTACCCAGACAGAATATAAGGTGTTGTTCCTCGAACCTGAGTGTGGCTTCATCTTTACAGTAGAGGAAACCGTGGATAGACATATCAGAATGGGAATGGGATGTGGAATTAAAATGTGTGGCCACTGGGAGATCCTGCTTTCTCTGGTGGACAGAGCATAGGTGTTCAGCAAAATGATCTCCCAGTCTGCGTCGGGTCTCGCCAATATCTAGAAGGCCACATCGGGAGCACCAGACACAGTATATCATCCCAGCTGACTCACAGGTGAAGTGTCGCCTCACCTGGAAGGACTGTCTGGAGCCCTGAATGGTGGTAAGGGAGGAAGTGTAAGGGCATGTGTGGAATGTACAGTTTTCTACCCATCAGAAGTGTAGAAGCAAAGCCTGATAATGACAGAGCAATCACGTCTGTCTGTGAACTTTGGGCAGAAGTTGCTAATAAGGGAAGTTTCTCCTGTTCCACCTGAAGCATCCAAAAATGGCCATTGTAATCAGCCTGCACCATAGTCTCCAAGGCATTTGTTTGGTATTGTACCAAGCTTTTACTTTCTAATCCCTTCTATCTACACAATGTCCATATCCCTCCATTCTGTGCTATCTATGAACCTCTTAAATGCCTCTATTGGATTTGCCCCCACTGCCACTCCAACAAGGCATTCCAGGCATATATTAATCTAACTTGTTTAAACCATGGCTGGTCTCCTGCAGAAATGTGGTACACAAATTTTCAGTTCTTCTTTGTGGTTCTGGTAGAACAAAAGCACTTGCACCAGGATGAACAAATAGCTAATACTCAGATTTCAATGGGTAAAATAAAAATTAGCACTTTTTGGTCTGTGGAGTGCCATCTATTGATGTTTTAGTAAAACAAAGTGTAGTTCACATCCTTGCCCTAAACCTATCTTGCATACAATTTTTTTTAAATTTCTAGGTTATTACTGAGCCTTGCATGGGACTCTTACTGTAAATCAATGACTATCTTTGCTATCCCATTCTTGTGGCAAGGCAACGAGTATACAGTAATTTTGAATTGAAATAAACAAAACACTATTTCTAAACAACCAACTCTAAAGAAAATCTCAGCAATGTTTCTCAAAAGCAGTACTGAGAAAAATTAAAATGAAGTATCTTTTGAGTTGTTAAGATCCTTCTACTGAGGGCTTAGAAAAACTGAGAGTGTAGTTCACACACTTTGGCCAAACCTAACTTGCATCTCGAAGTTGTTTTGTTACAGACATTCTGTTTATTATTTATCTTTGGTGTATTGTAATCTGAGTCACAATCAAAGACAGACTACATGGTTTATTGTGCCTTTGTTTTCCTCCATTTAACGTCAGAGTTGTCTTTGCGGGTCGCTCCTAAGTAAAACATTGAATGAGCTGGCCTTAAACCACTGACATGCATTCCTGTTTGTCTGTTGCCAGTTTTGCAAAATTTGGATTTTTTTTCCCTTGCAATGTCTGTAAACAGGGTTCAGTTTTCATGATGTAATTTCTGGCAAAAGCTTTTTAATTCCTTTGCCAATTGTGTTAAAACTTAGAATCATTTCATGAGATGAAATGAGACACTTCCATTAATATAATGGTTTTCAAAGCTTTTGGGATGTTCCAAAGCTCTTTACAGCCAAAAAGCTGAAGGGAAGTGCAGAAAACACCACTGTCATGTTGCACACAGTAAGATCCTGTGAGTATCATATGAGACAGAAGCAGAATTAGGCCATTTGGCTCATCGTCTGCTCCACCTTTCGATCACATCTGATTTATTATCCCTCTCAACCCCATTCCCCTGCCTCCTCCTGGTAAGCTTTGATGGCCTTGCTAATCAAAACTGATCAATATCCACTTTAAAGAAGTTGACAGCCATCTATGGCAATGAATTCCATAGAATCACCACCCTGTGGCTAAATAAATTCCTCATCTCTTTTCTAAAGGGATATCCTCGTACTCTTGAGGCTGTGCCCTCTGGGCCTAGACTCTCCCACTACTGGAAACCTCCTCTCCACATTCTTTCAATATTCGACAGGTTTCAATGAAATCTCTCTCTCATTCTTCTAAACTGTAGCAAGTACAAGTCCACAGCAATCAGACATTCTTCATAACCCTTTCACTGCTGGGACCATTCTCATGAACCTCCTCTGGACCCTCTCCAATGCCAACACATCCTTTCTTAGAAAAGGGGACCAGAACAGCTCACAGTACTCCAAATGTGGTCT
The DNA here is from genome assembly GCF_030028105.1 of Mobula birostris. Classification (NCBI taxonomy): domain Eukaryota; kingdom Metazoa; phylum Chordata; class Chondrichthyes; order Myliobatiformes; family Myliobatidae; genus Mobula; species Mobula birostris. The sequence goes on along the minus strand of NC_092370.1, from coordinate 89,817,416 downwards.
GACTAATGCGTTATAAAGCCTCAGAATGCAAAATTTAAAATCTCTTAAGTTGTTTTGTTAGTATGCTAGTTGTTATCAGGCTGATGAAAGATTAAACACGAGCTTTGTTTTTCCACATGTGCGTTGAAACAAGGAAACATACAGTGCAATACATTGTTTGTATCAAATCAAGTCTGCAAGGATCTGTGCTGAGCAGCCCGCAAGTGTCGCCACGCTTCTGGTGCCAATGTGGCATGTCTGCAGTTGACTAATCCTGACACATACAGCTTTGGAACGTAGGAGGAAACCGGAGCACCCTGAAGAAGCCCACACCGTCACGGGGAGAACGTACAAACTCTCTACACATAGCAGTGGAAATTGAACCCCAACCTTACAGCTGCTGCTGTAACAGTGTTATGCTAACCACTATGCCTACGTCTGTCTGATAGTAACTAGGAAATCTGTTTTAGGGATTGAGGAATAAATACTAGCCAGAATATAGAGGTTAATTCCACTGCTGGCCCTGAGCAACAGTCGTATTTTATATCCAGCACTGTACAGCCTCTATGTGCCAACTATGTGTCAATCTAACCCTTCCCTCCTACATAGTCCTGCATTTTTCTATCATCCATGTCATAGAACATAGAAATCTACAGCACATTACAGGCCCTTCGGCCCACAATGTTGTGCCGACCATGTAACCTGCTCTAGAAACTGCCTAGAATTTCCCTAACGCATAGCCCTCTATTTTTCTAAGCTCCCTCTACCTATCTAAGAGGTTCTTAAAAGACCCTATTGTATCCACTGCCACCACTGGCAGTGCATTCCATGCACCCACCACTCTCTGTGTGAAAAATTTACCCCTCACATCACCTCGGTACATATTTCCAAGCACCTTAAAACTATGCCCCCTCTTATTAGCCATTTCAGCCCTGGGAAAAAGCCTCTGGCCATCCACATGATCAATACCTCTCATCATCTTGTACACCTGTATCAGGTCACCTTTCATCCTCCGACGCTCCAAGGAGAAAAGGCCAAGTTCGCTCAACGTATTCTCATAAAGTATGCCTTCCAATCCAGGCAACATCCTTGTGGATCTCCTCTGCACTCTCTCTATATACGTTATACTTTATCCGCATATATAGTATTCCTGTAGTAAGGTGACCAGAACTGAATACAGTACTCCAAGTGAGGTCTGACCAAGGTCTTGTATAGCTAAATCGTTACCCAATAAATCATTCCAATCCGTATTTCTATATTCATCCTTCTCCCCCCTTTCAGAATCCAAAAGCACATATTATTCCTCCCTGTGCAGCAAATTGGCCATGCAACTTTTGTATCTGCTTCACACACTTCGTATGATCTCCACCTAAGAGTCTCTTAAATGTGCCAGCACCCACTACTCTGAGAAAAATATACAAACTTATTACTGTACCTCTGGCATCCCCTATACTTCCAAGCAAATTAAATTATACCCCCTCATGTTAGCCATTTACACCCTGGGGAAGAGGGTCTCCGGCTGTCCACTCGATCAACACCTCTTATTATCTTGTACATCTATATCAAGTCACCTCTCATCCTCTTTCGCTCTAAAGAGTAAAGCCCTAGTTTGCTCGAGCTGTCCGCATTAGACATGCTGTCTAATCCAGGCAGCATCCCGGTAAATCTCCTTTGCACCCTCTAAAGCTTCCTCATCATTCCTATAATGAGGCCACCAGAACTGAATACAATGTTCCAAGTGTGATCTAACCAGAACTGCAATATTACCTTGTGGCTCTTGAACTCAATCTCCTAACTAATAAACTAACACCATATGCCTTTTTAACCACCCATCGGCTTGCATGGCAACTTGAAGAATCCCACTGTTCCTCCACACTGCTCAGTATCATGCCGTTAACTTTGTGACTTCAAGGTCAACCTTCTAAAGGGTATGATTTCGTAGTTTTTGTGAATTGTAATCTACCTGCCACTTAGCCCAGTTCTACATCCTATCAATGTCCCCTTGTAACCTACAACAATCTTCTGTGGTATCCACATGCCATTTCTGGAGTGGGATTTGAACCCATAAGCTTTATTGAAGACACCTTGTGTACTTAAAACCAAAGTAAAATGCCAGTTTCTTTAATTATAACCATGGTGAAGATTCAATACAGTAATGGGAAATATTTTACTAAGTTTGGTCTATTTCAATCCTTTGTCTGGTAAACTATATATCTGTTTGGGTATTCATACTTTTGGCTTCATGATCCATTACAGTACAAAATGCCGAGCTTTATGAAGTGCACACAAACTTTCAGTGAACACCCTGATTTGACTAAATTGTTGCTCTGCAGATTTGAACATTTCGCTACAGTACAAGGGAGTGTTATACAGCTGAGGGTGCTTAACGGAAGATCCTGTCCTTCCTTGATAAAGCAAGGTCTTCCACTATAACATTTACCCCACATTTTCTGTTTTTGTTTTGGATTTTCAGTAACTACAATTCTTTTGGTTTTCATTTCCAGATGATTGATTCATCATGGAGACGTGGCCAGCATTTTGGAACTGATCCTGCTTTGTAACAGTGCAAAAAAAATTGTGGGAACTGTATGCCAGACATTTGCTTTTAAAATCCAAAATGCTTCTACATAGGTTTTTGCCAATTTCAAGCCGATCCGAGTAAAAGTAGTACTAACTTAGGAGAAAACTGATCACAAACTGTTTTGGATTCCGATCTGTGAATCCACATTACCGTTAATAAGCCTTATCAAAACCCTGTTAATAAAACTCAAGCAGGACAAACCAGCAAAAAGAAATGGAGCCAAAATTGCATTGTACTGGGGAAAAAAATGGGATGTAAATGCTTGACATTTTGAAGGGCACACAACTTAAATTTTTGATCTACTTGTTAAAATAATTTAAAGCTTTTGCATTTGTAAAATGTTAACTGTTTCCAGATCCTTGTTGGAGGAGTGTGTTCAGAAAGTTAAATTTAGCCACTTTAGGGGGTGGGGCATCGAGGTTATAAACGTCTCATCTTTAATGTCCTCAAGTGTAAAGCTGTTGTATATTTCCCAGTGATGCATTTCAACAACAGAAATTTTGTCCTTGTTAGTGAGAGGATAATGCAGGACCTTTACAGGGCACAGTGTATATCTGAACATGGAGTTTGCAGTTTCGAAATGAGGTTCAGTAGCCATCTGTGGCTCCCCAGAGAAAAGTATCTTTGTGCCAAGTCATTGCTCCTATTAATCTCTCCCTGATGTGCACTGACAGAGGAAGTCAGGACTTCCTGTAAGCAGACACTGTCTACCAGCACTTACACCAGCATTTTAAAACATTCACTTCTGTATTTCATAAAAGTATAAAATCTTTAAACATCAGCTTAGGGGCAGGACTATAACTAAAGAATATAGAAGTCATTTTCCAGTTAATGCCATGAAATCCCAGTTCATACCAGCATCATTAAATTAAAAACTGATGCAGTGAGGTTGCAGAAAAGTTTACCCACTGTGAGTGGTGGGTTTGGAAGCTATTGGGTTAGGAGGCATTAAATGTGTAAAACTTATAACTGACTTGGATGAAAATGAGTTTGGGTGGGCTGGTAAACCTGCAGATGGTACAAAGAATGGTGGCATTGTGGATAGTATAGAAGATTGCCAAAGGACACAGCAGGATATTAATCGGTTGCAGATATGAGTAGAGAAACGGCAGAAGGAGTTGAATCTGGCCAAGTGTGATGCATTGCACTTTGGAAAAGATCACAATTAATGGCAGGATGATTAACAGCATTGCCGTGCAGAAGGAATTTGGGGTGCAACTCCACAATTCCATGGAAGTGGCTGCACTTCCATGGAAGTGATAGAGTGGTATAGATGGCGTATAGCTTACTTGCCTTTGTTAGTAAAGGCATTAAGTTCAAGAGTCAGGAATTTATGGAGCAGCTTTATGAAACAAAATTCTGGCTAGGTCACCATCTGGAATATTACATCCAGTTCTGTTTGCCTCGTTATAGGAAAGATATGGAGACTTTGGAGAGCATGCAAAGAGCATTCTCCCCGGATTAGAAGACAGGTGCTACAAGGAGAGTTAGACAAGCCAGGGTTGTTTTCTCTAGAGTGGTGGAGTACTAAAGAAAGACCAGATAGAAGGTGACATGCCTTTAAGGTGGAGGGGGATAGGTCAAAGGAGATGGGAGTGCTGGTGCCTGGAATGGGCTACTGGGTGGTACTGGAGACAGATATGAAAGAGGCACATCAATATACACAGAGTGGAGATGTGTGGACCACGTGCAAGCAGAAGAGATTTGTTAAAATAGGCATCACTAGCTTAATTAGCTTGGCACAAGGTGATGGGCTGAAGGGCCTGTTCTGTTATTTTGTGCTGGTAGTGCTGATGCTATGGATGCTTGATGAGAACCTGCAGACTTCTACACTTAATCTGAGTGTGCAGGCTTCCTGAAGGAAACACAACTCCTTCCCCAGCTCAGGAGAGTTGTTTTTCAATTTCAGTGCGGCATTCACTTGATGAGAGTGAGTGTAACAGGAATGTGGAATATTAACTGAAAGTGCATGGGTTTTTCTGAGTTTCCTCGACCTCACCAGTGAAAGCAAGACAGGTAACAATGACATCCTGCAGGATTTGGGGTGCTTGTCAACAACACCTCACCCTTGTAGCACTGTCCTTGAGTGACTTCATAAAATATTTTCTTTGGAGAATTTGTGCTGAGAGTTATTTGGAAAGTATTGGTGATAAATTTCTGGCCACTAGTTGTAAATTTAGTAGGTTACTTGCCAAATTTTGCTGAATATGTTATGTTCACTTTGCAGCCAAATGTACAAAGTGCAGACTGTTTATTCCCTTCCATAGATGCTGCCAGACCTGCTGAGATATACCATAAGACGTAGGAGCAGAGGAGGGCCAGTCGGCCCATCGAGTCTGCTCTGCCATTGCATTGTGGCTGATTTGTTGCCCCTCACTACTCTGTTCTCCTGCCTTCTCCTCATAACCTTTGACACCTTTACTAATCAAAAATCTATCACTGCTTTAAACATACCCAATGGGTTGGCCTCCACAGCCATCTATGGCAATAAATTCCACAGATTCACCAATTTCTGACTAAAGAAATTCCTCCTCATCTCTGTTCTAAAGGGTCACCCCCTGTATTTTGAGGCAATTTCCTCTAGTCCTAGACTCCCTTGCTATAGGAAACAGTCTGTCTAGCATTTCTACCCTGATCAGTTCTTCCAGCATTTACAGAATCTCTTGTGTTTATAAAGTTCAGTCTGTACCAGTGTATTTTGGGATGAGAAGAGTGGCATGGCAACACACAGCAGGACAGGCAGCATCTATGGAAAAGAGTGAAAAGTCGATATTTTTGGCTGAGACCTTGGAAAGAAAGAGAAGTCAGTGTAAGAAGGTGGGTTGAAGGGAGGAAGGAGTACAAGGTTGGTAGATGATAGGTGAAACCAGGGAAGAGGGTGAAGTATACAACTGGAAAGTTGATTGGTGAAAGAGATAAAGGGCTGGAGAAGGGGGAATCTGATAGGAGAGGACAGAAGAAAGGGAAAGAAGGAGGAGCAGCAGAGGGTGATGATGGGTTTGGTTCATACCATCAGGTTGGAGGCTACCCAGTTGGAATACAGGATGTTACTCCTCCAACCTGAATGTGGCCTCATTGTGGCAGTAGAGGAGGCCATGGACTGACATGTTGGAATGGGATTGGGAAGTAGAATTGAAATGGGTGGCTACCCGGAGATCCCACTTTTCCAAGGACCCTAGACACCTTCAAACTATTTACTGATCAACCTCTAACTCCAACTCCAGCCTGGAGCTTGATCAACAGCACCTCTAGGCCGAGACTTTACCCTCTCTTCCCCTCTTCTCAGATATTACCAACTCTCTTCCTCTCTCTAGTCCCAGCTCTCACCCATGCCAGGTCTTCACAATTTCCTCTGACCTACTCCCTTCCGAGGCAGAATGTACTGTACTCAGTAAGGGCCTTACCTTTATCCCCCTACATCCACACCTCAGTGAATTCCATGCCCGCCATGATGCTGAGCTCTTCTTCTGTTGCCTCTGACTCTGAGCCTACTTCTTTGGCAAGGACTCTCCAGCCTGTACTGATCACCCCTTCTCCTGTCTTCAACCCATCTACCCTTCCAGGACACCCCGCTCTGGTCTTCTGCTTGCTCTCAATCTTTTTATTGTTAATTGCCAATGAGACATCAACAGTCTTGACTTTAACCCTTCTTTCTCCAGTTGTAACCTCACTCTTTCTGATCATGCTGCTCTCACTCTCTCAGCACCATCAAACCCACAGATAATGGGTGCTATAGTAGTCTGGCGTACTGACTTCTACCTTGCTGAGGCCAGGCAGCAACTCTCAGACACCTCCTCTCACTTGCCCCTCAAACAGGACCCCTCTAAAGAGCAACAGGCCATTGTCTCCCACACCATCATCAGTGTTAACGCTGGGGATCTCCCATCCACAGCCACCAACCTCACAGTTCCCTTACCCTGCACCTCCCGTTTCTACCTCCTACCCAAGATCCACAAACTTGCCTGTCCAGGTGGACTCGGTGTTTCTGCTTGTTCCTGCCCCACCAAACTTGTATCTGCATACCTCACCTCTGTTTTATCCCCCCACTGGTTCAGTCCCTCTTACCTACATCCGTGACACTTCCCACACTCTTGATCTTTTCAATGACCTTAATGTTCCCTGACTTCAATTGACTCATTTTCACTATGGATGTCCAGTCCTTCTACACCTCCATCCCCCCATCAAGAAGGCCTTGTAGTTCTCTGCTTCTTTTTGGATACCAGACCCAACCAGTCCCCGTCCACCACCACTCTCCTCTGTCTGGTGGAACTAGTACTCATCCGCAATAATTTCTTCTTTGGCTCCTCCCACTTCCTTCAAGCAAGCGGTGTAGCCATGGGCACCCGCATGGGTCCCAGCTCTGCCTGCTTTTGTTGGAATAATCCATGTTCCAAGTCTACACCGGTATCGCTTCCCAACTCTTCCTACGCTACATCGACAACTGTATTGGCGCTGCTTCCTGCACCCATGCTGAGCTCATTGACTTCACCAACTTTACCTCCAACTTCCACCTTGCTCTCAAATTTACTTGATTCATTTCTGACACCTTACTCACTTTCTGGATCTCTTTGTCCCCATCTCTGCAGACAGTCTATCTACGGATATATCTTACAAACCTATTGATTCTCACAGCTACCTGGACTGTACCTCTTCCCACCCTATCACTGGTGAAAATGCAACCCCCTTCTCTCAGTTCCTCTGTCTCCACCACATCTGCTCTTAGGATGTGACTTTTCATTTCAGAACTGTTGTGATGTTCTCCTCATTCAAAGAAAGGGGCTTCCCTTCCTCCACCATCAACACTTCCCTAACTTGCATCTCTCGATATTGTGCACTTGTGCCTCACCACTTTCTCCCGCCGCCACATCAGGAATAGAGTTCCACTAGCCTCCGCATCCAGCACTTAATTCTCCATAATTTCCACCATCTCCAATGGGATCCCATCACCAAGCACATCTTTCCCTCCCCCTGCCCTCTCCTCCCCCCACCAGCATTCTGCTTTCTATAAGGATCACTGCCTACATGACTCCATTATTCACACATCCCTCCACTGATACTCCCCCCCCACCCCCCCCCGTAATTATCCTTGCAAGCAGAACAAATGCCACACCTTCTCCCAAACCACTTCCCTCATGACCATTCAGGTCCCCAAAGAGTCTTTTCACCTGTGAGCCTGTTGGGGCCATCTACTGTATCTGGTGCTCTCAGTGTGGCCTCCATTATATCGTGGAGACTCGGCGTAGATTGGGGCACTAATTCGCCAAGCACCTATGCTTCATCTGCCAGAAAAATCGGGATCTCCCAGTAGCCACCCATTTAAATTCTACTTTCTACTTCCCATTCCAACATGTCAGTCCGTGGTCTCCTCTACTGCTGCAATAAGGCCATACTCAGGTTGGAGGAGTAACATCTTGTATTCTTTCTAGGTAGCTTCCAACCTGGTGGCATGAACATTGATTTTTAGAACTTCTGGTAATTGCCCCCTTCACCATTTCTGTCATTTCCACTTCTCTCTCACCTGCCCATATCCTACCTCCTTTCCCTGGCCCTTTATCTCTTTCACCAATCAACTTCCCATCTCTTTACTTCACCTCTTCCCAATCTCCCAGTTTCACCTATCACCTACCACCTTATACTTCTTCCCCCCAGTTTATTAATCTGACTTATCCTCTTGCTTTCCAGTCCTGATGAAGAGTCTTGGCCAGAAATGTTAACTGTTTACTCTTTTCCATAGGTGCTGCCTGACCTGCTGAGTTCTTCCAGCAATTTTGTGTGTGTTGCTTTGGATTTCCAGCATCTGCAGATTTTTCATGTTTATCATTCCAAGGCTTTGGGCTACCATTGTTAAATGACTTGCTGATGGGAGGAGGGGACTATTTAGATGCAGATTCAAGGAGACTTGAAAGATGTGGCAGAGTTGTTGCCAAGAAGCTTATCCAAGGCATAATTATACTCATTGAAAACTTTTCCTAATGCCGCACTGCAACAGCTTGAAATAGAATTGGCACTGGAAAATTTTGACAATCCCCACAGAAGATAAGTGTTTATGCAGAAGATGAGCTTCCTTGGCATGTCTGAACACAACAAGGCAAGGGAACTCATCAGGGCATCACACCTTACTAGGTGTGCATTGGCAACTCTTTGGAGCAACCTTCCTTCCACTCTGCACCATGTGGCTATGCCTTATCACAGAATGAGCAAAAGGCTATTCAGCACATCAGCTCCACGTAGTCTCACTGCAAAAGCAGTCCAGTTAGCCCTACTCCCTTGTCCAGTCTCTTCAATTGGTTTCCCTTCAGATACTTACCCACATTCCTGATGAAAGTTACGATTTACTCTGCTTCACTAAAACCTCTTGACCCAAAGAACTTGTCATACAACTTTTGTTTCTTTTTGCCAATGCTTTCATTCTAATTCCCCTTGTTCCTAATTCTTCTGAAGGGTATCAGTTTGTATTTTTTAAAAAAGTCTATAGTATTTATCAGATACTTTTCTCTGTTCCAAGTTTCTCCAGTCTATCTAAAAACCTGATGTACCTAATCTCTAGAATATTTCACGATCTCTCCCATTACCCATCCAAAGCCATCCCATCTTTCCTATAACAAGAGGAATTCTGCAGATGCTGGAAATTCAAGCAACACACATCAAAGTTGCTGGTGAATGCAGCAGGCCAGGCAGCATCTCTAGGAAGAGGTACAGTCGGCGTTTCGGGCCGAGACCCTTCGTCAGGACTAGGTTAGTCAACTGTACCTCTTCCTAGATATGCTGCCTGGCCTGCTGCGTTCACCTGCAACTTTGATGTGTGTTGCCCCATCTTTCCTATAATGTGGCACCAAGAATTGGACCCAATATCCAGTGTTTTGTAAAGTTCAGCATGAAATCTGTACCCTCTGTTTTTAAAGTATAGGTTATCATGTACTTTTTTAGCCACTTTCTCAGCAAGCTCTTCTACTTCCAATTTCTCTGCAATTGTACCCTTTATAGAATTGTGCCCTTCATTAAAATTTTAGGAGCAGCTGCTTCCCCTCTGCTATCAGATTTCTGAATGGTCCATGAACTATTCCACTTTTGCGCTATCTATTTATTTTTATCGTAAGTTAAAGTAATTTGTTATGTCTGCCACAAAACAAAAAAATCAAGTGACAATAAACCTGATAGTGATTCTAATAAATATTAAGAAAACCAGTTGTCCTAAAATTAACTCATGGCAAACCCCCTCATACAATTCCCTCCAGTACAAACAAGTTTCTCTGCTGCTTAAAAAGCAATTGAAAGGCCAAATGCTGTAAATCTGAAATAAAATTGAAAAGGTTGAAAATACTCAGTGTGTTTGTCAAGCCTGTGATATCTTGTCAAACATCTGTCAACTAGCCTCTGTCTTTTGGATCAGACCAAGAATCTGCTATCACTTTTTAGTCAACCTCTTGTCCTTGGGATATAAGAGTTGTGAGTGGCTGATGAGGCCATTGTGTGGTTTGCAGACTGTCCCGCTGATGGGGACAGGTAGGGTGGATGGAGACAGGTAGGCTGGGTGGGTATTTTATGAGGAGGTCCAGTTTTGCCTCTTATGCAGGGCTTCTTCCCTCTCAGGATGCATGGATGTTCCTTCTCCACTTTGAACAGTTATGGGCTAGCATTTCCCAAGAGTTAAAGGGGATTTGCATCTATTCAAGGAGTGTTTGAGTGCATCCTGGAATTTTGAAAACTACCTGCCCAGTATTCATACAAATATAAGTGGCTGTTGACTGATGGCTTGTTTGCCTGATCTTTGTGTGAGGCTCCACACAAAGTATCTGACCTGGATGCTTCACATTTTGGTATGGCAATGGCCCTACCCAAAACTCTGAAAAAATTGCAGAGTTGTGGACACACTGTTCAGTCCATTATGAAAACCAGCCTCCCCTCCCTGAACTCAGTCTACACTTCCCGCTGCCTCGAAAACAACCACTATGATCAAAGTCCCTTCCCACCCCAGTCCTTCTCCCTTCTCTCTCTTTCCGTAGGGCAGAAGATGCAAAAGAAATTGAAAAGATGCACCTACGTACAGCTTTGATTCCTGCTGTAGTAAATAAGACTCTTGAACAAATTTCTTGTGTGACAAGGATGAACTCTTAATCGCTCCATCTACTGTGTCATGGCCATTGCATTTTAATTGTCTACTTGCAAAGACCTTCTCTGTACCTGTGACACTATAATCTGCATTCTGTTGTTGCTCTTTCTTTCTACTACTTTGATGTACTTGTATTTTGAAATGATCTTTATGGATGGCTTGCAAAGCAAAGATTTTCACTGTATCTTGGTACACGTGACAATAATAAATTGTCAGTTCAATAATCCATGTCACCAAAGCTTATAATAGAGTGCTTAGTAGACCAGCATCTTGGCTCTAGGTGTGCTAACTGATTGGAGACAATGGTAAGTTTCTTCATCAATCTTTGTCTTTGCTGATAAGAGGCTGCCAAGATATGGACAGCTATCTTCATTATACGGAGAATTGTGGTAGAGTCCCTAGTGTGGTTTAGTACTGGAGGGACAGGTTTGTAGAAGGCCATTGTTTTCCAGGTGTTTAGGCAATGCTATTATTTGAAAGAGTCAACAATGAATCAAAGTTCAAAGTTTGAAGTAACTTTATTAAAGTATGCATTTGCCACCATATAGTACCCTGAGATTAATTTTCTTACAGGCATTAGCCAACCACCAAATGTGCCCACATACCAACATTGTCTGTGAACTATAAGTTGAAGACTGAGTTTGGAGTGATCTTGGTTCTGGAGTGTTGACGTTGAACATTGAATAATTTCCCATTCATCCTGTAAATTAATTCCGCTCCAGAGGGGAGCTTGTTGAGGAAGATTTGAGGAGAGAGTATGTGTGATGATAACCTCGTCAGAATCCAGTCCGCACTAGACTTGGACTCTGGTGGACTTGTTGGTTAGGATTACAGCTTGCATGTAGCAAAAATGGCATAAAATCAAGTTTTTCAGGGCATTAAAATTTGAGAATGATTTTCCTTCACCCCTCATGATTGGCAGCAAACTTCTTTTACTCGAGACATGATGTTTCCAGTCCAAGAAGCTAAGTGTCTCTTTGCAGATGCTAATTATGGTGGAACTCGAGGAACAGGGACCCAGTATACATTGTATTAAATAGAAAAGATGATGAGGGAAAGTCAGAGACCAGGAGAAATTTGATCCAAAAGGAAGACTGCAGGTTGGTTGCAGGGATGTAGGGGAGGTTCTTCACATGGTAAAGGTCACTTTAGACTTTCTAAGTCCAATCATCTGGTATAGAAACACCAACTCATTCTTCCCAGGACTGGCAGTCTCATGCTCACATGCATTCACACCCATTGCTTGGTATCATTTCATGCCTCACTATTTCATTTCCTTCAGTGTAATGTAAGTTATAAGACCATGAGATATAGGAGCAGAATTGGGCCATTTGGCCTGTGGAATCTGCTCTGCCATTTCATCATGGCTGATCCATTTTCCCTATCAGCTCCAATCTCCAGCCTTCTGCCTGTATCACTGATCAAGAATCTATCAACCTCTGCCTTAAATATACCGAATGACTTGGCCTTCACAGCTGCCTGTGGCAATGAATTCCACAGAATCTCTACTCTCTTGCTAAAGAAATTCCTCCTCATCTCCATTCTAAAAGGACACCCCTCTATTCTGAGGCTGTCGCCTGGTCTTGGACTCCCCTACCATAGGAAACATCCTCTCCGCCTTCACTCCATCAAGGCTTTTTCAACATTTGATAGGCTTCACTGTGGTCACTCCTCATTCTTCTGAATTCCAGTGAGTACAGGCTCAGAGCCATCAAACACTCTTCACATGACAAGCATTTCAATCCCAGAATAATTTTTTTAAAACTTCCTTTGAACCCTTTCTAATGCCTGCACATCCTTTCTTAGATAAGGGGCCTAGAACTGCTCACAATACTCCAAGTGAGGCCTCACCATTGCTTTCTAAATCCTCAATATTGTATCCTTCCTTTTATACTCTAGTTTTCTTGAAATGAATGCTAACATCACATTTGCCTTTCTCACCACAGACTCAACCTGCACATTAACCTTTAGGAATACTGCACAAGGACACCCAAGTACATTTACATCTCAGAATTTTGAATTTTCTCTCCATTTCGAAAATGGTCTACACTTTTATGTCTTCTACCAAAGTCCATGACTATGCACTTCCTGATGCGGTATTCCATCTGCCACTTCTTTCCCCATTCTCCTAATCTAAGTCCTTCAGGAAACCATGCTGATTAAGGCCTATTTTATCAAGTACCTGCAAGTATCCTGAAACCACATCCTTGATTTATGCATCTGTGGTAAGGAACTTGCATACTCCAAAGGCCAAGGATTAGACTTTGGAGTCCAACATCTTCCCAACCACTGAGGTCAGACTAACTGGCCTAGATTTCCTTTCTTTTTTCTGCCTCTCTCCTTTGAAGAGTAAAGTGACATTTGCTATTCCTCCAGTAATGAATTGGTTTACTCCGGTACACCAGTAATATTTATGATGAATATAACAAAAGTTTAACATTATGATGTTATAAAACAGCAATTTGCGTACACTTGTATAAGTCTGTACTCTTCCACTTTCGTAGACCATCTCCCTGATACATCATCCCACCAGAGAGGTAGAGGCAGGCTGCTCCTACCCATGCTGAGTTGCTTTTACTCAACATCCTTGCCCTTTGAAATATGCAAGTTCCTTACCATAGATGCTCTTGCTGTACCTGTTTAGGCAAAAATGGGTATTAGGGTACAAGGTAGTATGTACGTAGGTACTAAATGGGAAGGGAGAAACTAGAGCAACACACATAGAAGTTGCCGATGAACGCAGCAGGCCAGGCAGCATCTCTAGGAAGAGGTGCCGTCGACGTTTCAGGCCGAGACCCTTCGTCAGGGTCTCGGCCTGAAACGTCGACGGCACCTCTTCCTAGAGATGTTGCCTGGCCTGCTGCGTTCACCAGCAACTTTTATGTGTGTTGCTTGAATTTCCAGTATCTGCAGAATTCCTGTTGTTTGAGGGAGAAACTAGAGATGCTTTGCTCAGAGCCCTTTTCATCATCAGTCCTTTGAAGCCTCTCTTCAGCTGCTAGCGATGAGCTGAAAGCCAGCTTACAGCAGGCAATTGACCAATTACTGACTAAGGTTGTGATGTCCATCCCTATTGTGCACACTGTTGGTGTCCTCATGTAATTCCACATTTGGTATATTTGGACAATGTTCTCCTCCAATCTTGCTGCAAGTGTGTACAGGTGAGTTATTTGCCTAGGAACTTTTCAATGTACTTTATTCTTTACTACTGCACACATCACATTTCATCCTTGTAATGTTCTTTTCAGAAGTAGGGCTGAATATAGATTTTGCTTTGTCATCATCACACTTGCTCAACTTTTTTTGGCTGGGAAGCTGAAAACAAGATGGCACAATGGCTAAAGAATCTTCTACTGATGTGCTTCAAAGAAACCAATTCAGCCACTCAGACTCATCTGCTCTCTGCTAACACAATGAGAAGCTGAAAATCTCCCCAATCCTAGTTAGGACAGGCAACTGAAAGCTCAGTCACTTTCTTTTTCCTCGGTGAGGGAGCCTCAAACTAGAGAGCATAGATTTAAGGTGAGAGGAGAAAGATTTAAAGAGATCTAAGGGGCAAGCTTTTCATCCAGAGGGTGGTAGATGATGAACTGAGTTGCCAGAGGAAGTGGCAATGGTGGATATAATTACATCTTTTAATATTTGTCCAGGTGCAAAGATGAGAAAGATTCAGAGGGATATGGGCTAAATGCAGGCAAATGGGGTCTTAGGCAGCATTGATTGAAGAATCTATTTCTATGCTGTAGAACTCTGACTCTTATCAGAAGGGTTTGACACTTAGTAAAGGTGAAGAAGGCAGTAGAAGAATCAATGGTGGAGAAACCAGTGTCTAGGGCTGAGGAAGCTGAAGATGGATTCTGTGATTGGGGACGAGTGAGTGGAAGTCAAGGACATTTGGGGTCCATAGGTAGGAATGGTGGCTGATGGTCAGCATGGATTCAATAGGCTGAGGTGCCTGTTTCCATGCTACGTGAATTTGAGATTCTATGATACCATCTCAGGGTGTTGTAACCTGGAGCAAGTGGCGGAGCAAGTGAGTTGAGGTTGTTGGAGGAAATGAATTCTGAAGTGAGAACTTAAAAATGGCATCCACTCTGCATCAGTCAGAGCAGGACAATGGCTAAATAGATGGTGTGAGTCAGGACCGAGCAGCAGAGCTCGGAAGTGCTGTACTTTACACAGAGTGAAGTCCATTCAGTTTGGTAACATCAGATTAATTGGACCATGAGACATCTTGTTATCTATTCTGATAATCAGAGGAACAGAATTAGCTTCTGCACCATAGTGGTGGGCAAACTGAGTGTGTGTGTTGCTCAGCTTATTCCAGTTTTACAGTGTGGGAACAGACAATTCAACCCTTCCAGTCCAGTGGGCACCCATCCATATTAATGCCATCTTGGTCCACAGCCACCTCTTTGAGGTGATACTACCACAGAAGATGGTGGAGACCAGGTCATTAAATATATTCAGGAAGAAGACAGGTATTTTTCTTAATTCTAATGGTACCAAGGGATATGGGGTGATGGCAGGAAGAAGGCAGTGAACTGGATGATGGCATTGATGGTGGAATAGTCTGAAAGGGAGGAAGAGCCGCCTTCTGCTATTTTCCACATTTTGTTGAATGTGGAGCTAATGGGTTCTGGACATGTGCCTGTATTGAACATAGACCAAAGAACAGCACAGCTCAGGAACAGGCTCTTCAGCTCAATGTCTGTGTGAGGCATGGTGCCAATTTAAACTAATCTCTTTTGCCTATCACTCCTTGTGTAGAAAAAACTTGCCTTGCACAGCTCCTCTAAATTTATCCCCCTCTCGCCTGAAAGCTATGGCCTCTAGTATTTGACATTCCACTCTGAGGGAGAAAAGATTCTGACTATCTACCCTGACGATGCCCCTCATAATTTTATTATGTCTCCCCTCAGTCTCTGACACTCCAGAGCAAGCAATCCAAGTTCATCCAGTATCTCCTTGTAGCTAATGTTGAGAGTGCGCTGTTTGTATACATATTATTGCCTGGTATTGTGAGGAGGTTAGAGACACATGTTGGGCATAAGGGTGCAGGCTGCAGAACATAACTCATGATCAAAGAGAAAAGAAAGCAGGCAGGGAATGTTACAGATTTGGCGAAGCATCAGAAAAAGCTGGATTTTTTTTTCTGTTGTCGACCTTGATAAAATACACTGGTCACGATATTAACCAGTAAAGAAAATAAGTTTTTCTCAACAGGAAAGTGAGTCATTGCTGTCGCCCAAAGAACCACAGGCAGTTGGGAATGAGTTTTCCCTTCACCATTTGAAAACTTTTATGTCCAACAACAATATTTGTATGTCAATTGCTAAAGATGGGGTATGGAAGCAGACCAAGGCAACCGAAAGGCCAAATGAGTTCAAAAGCTGGGTCGTTAATCCATATCCTTATTTGTGATCCGTTAAGCATTTTCATCTTTTTCTGTCTGTGAGAGCAGGCTGATTTACAGATCCTGGATTCTGGATGAAAGGAATGAAAACATATAATGAAAAACATTCAAGAATTTTTACTGTCTGTGATTAAACCCAGAACAGACTGTGCATTTCATTTCCCAGGTTATTAAGAAACATGTCTCTGACATGACAGTATGGAATCCAATATTAGTAAACTGTTAACTCCTGGCCTTGGTGCTCATGATGTCATGGTACTTGTGGTTCTTGAGGGGAGGAAAAATAGCTTGAACAGACTTTATTTTGAACCTACTGTAATTTTTAAAAATCTGTGTGCCTGTCCTGAAAATTCAACAATAGCTTCCATCCACAAAGCATCTTTAAGTAAAATCTATGTTCTTTAAGTCAACAAAATGTGACACTTGTCCTGAAGAGGAGTTAGCAGATGAGATAATCAAATGCTTTGTTAGGAGACAGAAATGCTAAAGGGTAGAGGAATAGAATTCCAGAGCTTAGGGTTGAGAGAGATGTAGGTTTAAGGACAAAAGAGACTGCAGATGCTAGAGTTTGGAGCACAAAACAGAACACTAGTAGAACTCAGTGGATTACAGTAATTGGCAACTGTGAAGGGAAAAGGAGTAAGCTGAAGCTTTGAGTTGAGAATCTGTATGACACTGAGAGCTAAGAGGAAATATTGCCAGCAGTACAGAGAGGTGTGGGATAGGACATGGAATAAGATTTAGGATAGGGGAAGACTTGTCCTTTTGGGGGAGTGATTAAAAACCAAATTGGACAGAACTGGCAGAGACAGAGAAAAAAGAAAGCTTGTAGAACTGGCAGAGGCCCTTGAGGATTGGAGAGATGAAGTCAATGAGGGGTTGGAAGCCAAAGGTGAGAGAGTTGAAACTGAAATATTACTGGACCAGGAAAGGACATTGATCAGTGAGCACAAGGTGATTGGTGAACACCTTCTAGGTTAGTATTCTTGTGGCTATGTCTCAGATGGACCACCATTTATAAAGGCAGCAAGCAAGGAGTACTGGAATATTTAGGTCAAGAGGTAAGAATAAGATAGATGAGGAACTCAGCAGCTGATGAACTCTAATAGCAAGAGTAAAAGGATGTTGATGGCAGTTATATACAGGGCTCCCAACAGTGGCTGGGAGGTGGACCACAGATTTCAACAGGAAATAGAAAAGGCAAGTCAAAAGGGCAATGTTATGGTAGTCAGGGGAGATTTTAATATGCAGCTTGATTGAGGAAAATCAGGTTGGGAATGGATCTCAAGAGAGTGAGTTTGTTGAATGCCTAAGCAATAACTTTTTAGAGCAGTTTGTCATTGAGTCTACTGGGGGATAATATACTAGATTGAGTGTTGTGTAATGAACCAGAGGTGATTAGGGAGCTTAAGGTAAAAGAACCCTTAGGAACCAGTGATCACAATATGATTGTGTTCAACTTGAAATGTGATAGGGAGAAAGTAAAGTCTGATGTAGCAGTATTTCAGTGGAGTAAAGGAAATTACAATGGTATGGAAAGAAGTTGGCCAACGTAAACTGGAACGAGATGCTGGCAGGGATGACAGCAGAGCAGCAATGGCGTGTGTTTCTGGGAAAATTGAGGAAGGTGCAGGACATGTGTATTCCAAAAATGAATAAGTACTAAAATAGTACAACTGTGGCTGACAAGGAAAGTCAAAGCTTTTGTAAAAGCAAAAGAAAGAGCAAAAATTAGTGGGAAGATAGAGGACTGGGAAGTTTTTAAAAACCTACAGACAGCAGCTAAAAAAAAAATCATTAGAAGGGAAAAGATGAAATATGAAAGCAAGCTAGCAAATACCAAAGTGGATAGTAAAAGTCTTTTTCCAAGTATGTTAAAAATAAAAGAGAAATGAGAATGGATATAGGACTGCTAGAAAATGAAGCAGGAGAAATAATAACGGGGGACAACGAGATGGCTGCTGAACTAAATGAGTATTTTGCATCAGTCTTCACTGCGGAAGACACTAGTAGTATGCCTGATGTTGTCGTGTGTGAAGGAAGAGAAGTGGGTGCGATTACTGTTACAAGTGAGAAGGTGCTCAAAAAGCTGAATGACCTAAAGGTAAGTCACCCGGACCAGAGGATCTGCATCCTAGGGTCTGAAAGAGGTGGCGTTTGAGATTGTGGTGGTATTAGAAATGATCTTTCAAAAATAATTGGGTTGTGGCCTGGTGCCAGAGGACTGGAAAATTGCAAATGTTACTCCACTCTTTAAGAAAGGAGGAAGGCAGCAGAAAAGAAATTATAGACCAGTTGGCTTGACCTCAGTGGTTGGGAAGATGTTGGAGTCAATTGTTAAGGATGAGGTGATGGAGTACTTGGTCACACAGGAAAAGATAGTACAAAGTCAGCATGGTTTCCTTCAGGAAAAACCCCGCCTGACGAATCTGTTGGAATTTTTTGAGAAGATTGCAAGTAGGATAGATAAGGGGGATGCAACGGATGTTGTATATTTGGACTTTCAGAAGGCCTTTTACAAGGCGCCACACATGAGGCTGCTTGCCAAGTTCAGAGCCCATGGCATTACAGGAAAGTTACTAACATGGTTAGAGGATTGGCTGATTGGTAGGAGACAGTGAGTGAGTGGGAAAAAAAGGATCCTTTTCTAGTTGGCTGCCAGTGACTAGTTGTGTTCCGCGGGGGTCGGTGTTGGGACCATTTCTTTTTATGCTATATATAAATGATTTAGATGATAGAATAGATGGCTTTGTTGCCACGTTTGCAGACGTTACGAAGACTTGTGGAGGGGCAGGTAGTGTTGAGGAAACAAGTAATATGTAGAAGGACTTAGACAAATTAGGAGAATGGGCAAGAAAGTGGCAAATGAAATACAATGTTGGAAAATGAATGGTCATGCACTTTGGTAGTAGAAATAAATGTGCGGTCTATTTTCTAAACGGGGAGAAAATCCAGGAATCTGAGATGCAGAAGGACTTGGGAGTCCTTGTGCAGTACACCCTACAGGTTAACTTGCAGGTTGAGTCGGTGGTGAGGAAGGCAAATGCCATGTTAACATTCATTTCAAGAGGTCTAGGATACAAGAGCAAGGATATATTGCTGAGGCTTTATAAGGCACTGGTGAGGCCTCACCTTGAGTATTGTGAACAGTTTTGGGCCCCTCATCTTAGAAAAGATGTGCTATCATTGGAGAGGGTACAGAGAAGGTTCACAAGGATGATTCTAGGAATGAAAGGGTTATCATCATACGAGGAATGTTTGATGGGTCTGGGTCTGTACTCGCTGGAATTCTGAAGGATGAGGAGGGATCTCATTGAAACCTTTCGAATGTTGATTGGCCTAGACGGAGTAAATGTGGAAAGGACGCTTCCCATGGTGGGAGATTCTAGGACAAGAGGGCACTGCCTCGGGATAGAGGGGCATCCATTCAAAACAGATGCGGAGAAATATCTTTAGCCAAAGGGTGGCGAATTTGTGGAATTTGTTATCACATGCAGCTGTGGAGGCCAGGTTGTTGGTGTATTTAAGACAGAGATGATAAGTTCTTGATTGGACATGGCATCAAAGGTTATGAGGAGAAGGCCGAGAACTGGGATTGAGGAGGAGAAAAAAAAGGATCAGCCATGATTGAATGGCGGAGCAGACTCGATGGGCCAGATGGGCTAATTCTGCTCCTATATCTTATTGTCTAATAGGGAAGACATTACTAAAACAGATGCATGCAACCTCAGCGATTGGAATTGTTATTGGTCCAACACTGATCTGTATTAAATGCTCCTCCAAGATTGTGAACGGTCTGCCTCAGCACAACATTGCCAGGGAGATGATGGAATAAGGAACAGGGGACAGTGGAGGACCAAACACAATAGATTTGGTCTTCCCAGTTTTCAGTTAGAAGTTGTTTTTCCGTTTCCTATGTATCTGACAAGCAAAGTTGGAAGTCAGAACAAGACTAAGGTTGTGGGATTGAGTAAAGTATCATTAAAGTACATGTGGAATCTGAAATGTATGTAACGGTCTTTGCCCCATTGACCCCCGTTGCCTAGGGTGAATAGCCGTTGACCCCGCCAAACAGTGCAATTGCTTTGGTGCGGATAAGGTGTGAGTCGCCCAATGATCAGCCACGACACAAATATGAAACAATATACAAAGTGCGAGTAAAGAATTATACTTTATAGCAAATTTTTGGTGATGGGTTAGTAGAAAGAACTACAAGAAAAGGCACCACATAAGTAACTTATCAGTCTTGTGCACATAATATTTTAGTACGTTGGAGCTCACGCCTCCGATTCCATCCACAACATCCTTCCGAGACTCCGGCCACCCTCCGAACCCCCGAGGTACGGTATCTGCCACTCTGGAACCACTGTCCGTTCCTCACACATCTGTCCTTTCTGCTCGCCTCCCGAAAAAGCCCGCGCTCCTCAACTCAGCACACATATACAAGATAACAGAACATGACTTCCATTGGCTAACAAATGAATACAATTTCTATCATCACACTGTATAACCCAAACATTGCAGTTACAGAGAACCCCTTGCTCAGCAGTTAACATTATGAGAAGCCATTTTGGTAATAAGCGATCAACAGTTAACAGTCCATCTTGTATACTGAGAGCCCTACGTGTAGTTCAATTATATTGCCACAAGACAGTTGAGGTCTGGGGGTGGTTGGATGTACAAGATTAGGATACTGATGAAACAAGAAAGAATATCAAGTTGCATTCTTTACTAATATGCCTGTACTCATGATAGTAAAAGGTGGCTTCCATGAGTTCTGTTTATCTTGTACTATTACCTGCACGCATAGTTGTGTGTGCCCAGTTTTATGATCACTGCCTCCTTATTCTGGATTATAAAGGTGACCAGAATACCTTTTCTAATCAAAGGCCACCAAGTAAACAGGCCAGAAGTACAGAGGCTGAAATAACCTGGTTGAATTTACTTCAAGGTTGTGTTAAAACACCAATGAGGGCAGGAAGTGCTGGAAACTCCCTTTTAAGTTGAGAGGGAAATGAGTTAAAAGGGACCTGAGGGGCAACTCTTTCACACAAAGTGTAGTGCATTTATGGAACAAGCTGTCAGAGAAAGTAGTTGAGGCAGGAACATTAACATTTTAAATATATTTGGATAAGTATATGGTTAGGAAAGGTTTAGAACGAAATGGGCCAAACGCGGGCAAATGGCACTAGTTTAGCTGGGCACCTTGGTCGGCATGGACTAGTTGGGCCGAAAGGCCAATTTCTGTGCTGTACTACTCTGACTCTATCACTCAGCAGGCCAGGAAGCATCGGTGGAAAGAGAAACAGTTAATGTTTCAGGTCCAGGACCTTTCATCCAATGAAATAGCAATTGTTTCTCTTTCCACAGATGGTATCGAACTTACTAAGTGCTTCCAGCACTTTCTGTTTTTCTTTCAGATTTCCAGCATCTGCAGCTTATTTGATTTTTATTCATGTTAAAAACGAAAACCAAAATGATGACAATCAACAGTAATAGGTAACAGTAATCAGCAGGTCTATTTAGTTTTAAGTCAACAATTTTCTATGTTAATTGATGACAGATGTAAAACTGCAAAGTAGAATTCAAAACACATGCACAGTCCCTGAAATATGTGGAAGGTGGAACCCTGTCAATATAAAATCAACTAATATTGACTGAATGAATTTGCCTGAATTTTCATCCACAATATATGAAACTGTATTGGATTCCATCTTCTAGTCAATCTAGTGGTTATATTTTCTGTGAGTTTTGTTTCTTCTTCATATTTAAAGGAAATTCCATGTCTTCAGTAATAATCAGCCAAATCTTAAAAACATAGCTGATTTTCGGACAGTTGGTGTTATTCGACACTCTGCCAAAAAAATCCATGAATCACTTTGTATTTTTACATGGGTGAGCGAGAGTGTTAGAGTACATATAAAACATAGACTTCGTCTGTGTTTTTTGGATGAACTGTGGACATCAGCGTCAGTTGTGAAATGTGGTCTTTTATAATATGCTTTCTGTGTTTTCACTGTCTGGGATTTCAAACGCTGCCGGAATCTGCTGGAAGACAACTGCCTTTTTGAAGGGTTTAATATTTGTCGAGTAATCTGCAGAGTGGTGGGGTGAATTGTAGTGCTATTTTCAGTTCACAAGACTCAAAGTCAAAGTGGAGTTGCAATGAAAACCTTATTTGCAGCAGCATGGCAGGCATATAAACAACTTTTACCAAGATCTTAAATAAACATAATACTAATCTGTACTGTTTAGTCTTGTACCGGTCGGTTTAAGAACTGAATGGTTGAAGGAAAGTAGCTAGTCTGAGCAACACTCAGAAAATGGTGAAGGAGCTCAACAAGTCAGTCAGAATCTAAGGAGGGGAATAAACAGCTTGACTTTTTGGGCCAAGACCCTTCATCAAGGCAGGAAAGGAAGGGGGTAATCAGCAAGAACCTAGTGGTGTAGGACTTTAGCAGACATCCCACCTCTCCCGGAACTTCCGGGAGTCTCCTGCATATTAATAGTGGCTCCCTGATGCCCACAAATTATATACAATATCACGGAAATCAATTACTTGAGAGCGAGCGAGAGAAAAGCAAGAGAGAGCGTGAGAGAGAAAGCAAGAGAGAGCATGCCAGCAAGAGCGAAGGCGAACGAGAGCGCGAGAGAGAGCGGGCAAGGGAGAGCGAAAGCAAGTGAGAGAGCGAGCGAGAGGGAAAGCAAGCGAGAGCGCTTGAGAGCGCGCGAGCGACCACGAGAGAGAGAGCGTGCACCATTGTAGAGTGTTCCAGAAAGATATAAAACGTACGTCAGCCCAGACTACACTAAAGTGTACCCCTGCCTAATAGGGGTCAAAATAATGACAGTGTTGCTTGCTGCACTGTTTGCGACAGTGACTTTTCTATTGCCCATGGTGGGTTAAGACTGTAAAAGACATGTTGAGGTGAGTTTAACAGGTGTCATTTGTTCATTAGCATAGCTAACGTTATTTAAACTAGCTGGCTAGCTGCTAAGGAGCAACTCTATTGCAGACATCCCACCTCTCCCGGAAGTCCCCCGCAAATTGATGGTGCTACCTCCCTGAAATGAGTTTTTGCAGGGTGGGATGTCTGCTTTAGACTTCCATGCCTCCTTTCGACTTCCATGCCTCCTGTCTGACCTGGATAGTGGGGACCTTTGATAGGTGTCAGCTGTTTGCTTGAGGCCACTTCCTGTAGATATTAATGATGGGGAGGGTTGTCCTGTGATGTTTTGGTTGAGTCTGCTACCAGAGCTGTGAGTGGTCTACTCTGGTCCAGTGATTAATTGTTTCAACTTAAACTTCAGGGAAGAATTTTGTTATGACAGGATTTTCACTGGTGGAAATTTGGACTCAAAACCAGTGCTGCCAGCATATCACACAAAATGCTGGAGGAACTCAGCAGTTCAGGCAACATCTCTGGGGGGAAATAAACAGTTGACATTCCAGCCCAAGACCTTTCATCAGGACTCATTCCATAGATGTTGCCAGACTGCTGAGTTCCACCAGCATTTTGCATGTGTTGCTCAAGATTTCCAGTATCTTCAGAACCTCCTGTGCCTCTGTCAGCATATCACGCCAAAAGCAAATTCTGAGCTTCTCTATAATCACACAATAGTTTCACAGCTAATTTTATCCAAAGTGTACATGTGGGAAAATCCTGGAAGCTCAAATGACCACGTTAGAGCCCTTGTGAATGAGGCACATCTTTTGGCAGAATCAGTTGAGACTCCCAGAGCCTTGAAATAAAAATGGGAATTGTGGAAAATACTCAGCAGGTCAGGTAATGCTTCATGTTGATGGTTTTAATATAACTGGGACAAATCAGAGGTTAAGGAAGGACTTACATTATACCAGCTTGGACAACTTGGAGAGAACCTGAACTTGCAGTTTCAAGTTCCTGGGTGTTAACATCTCTGAGGATCTATCCTGGACCCAACATTGATGCAAAGAAAGCGTGACTGGCTATATTTCATTTAGAGTTTGAGGAGAATTGGAATGTCTCAAATTTCTATAGATGTACTGTGGAGAGCATTCTAACTAGTTGCATCACCATCTGGTATTGAGGGGCCACTGCACAGGATCAGAAAAAGCTGCAGGAAGTTATAAATTTAGGCAGCTCCTTCATGGGCGCTAGCCTCCCCAGCATTCAGGACACCTTCAAAAGCTGATGCCTCAAAAAAAAAAGGCATCCATCATTAAGGACCCCCATCCCCTCGGGACAGGTCCCATTCTCATTGCTACCATCGCGGAGGTGGTACAGGAGCCTAAAGACAAATAGTCGACGTTTCAGGAACAGCTTCTTCCCTCCACCATCAGATTTCTTCAGCATTTTTTCCTTTTCTCTTTTGTACTAATTATTTTGTTTTTATGTATACTTAAAGTAATTTATAATTTTTATTACTAGGTATTGCAATGTACTGCTGCTGCAAAACAACAAATTTCACAACATACGCTGGTGATATTAAACCTGATTCTGATTCTGATTCTGAACAATTCTCACAGAGGTTCTGTGTGAAGAAGAGTTTAGTGCAGTGGGGAAATTGTGCAAACCACCACATGATGACCTATTACTAGGGTATCAGAGTTGCTGATTCTGACCGAGATAATACTGATTAAAAAAAAAATAATTTTAGATTGAGAGTTCAATCAATGAGAGAGGGTCAGCATCTTTAAATTTTTCAGTGTTATCATTTCAGAAGATCTGTCCTGGGTTCAGCAGATCCTTATTACAAAAAAAAACAGCGGCGCCTCTACTTTCTTAGAAGTTTGTGAAGATTCAGCATCTCATCTAGAACTTTGACAAATGTCTATAGATGTCTGGTGGAGAGTATATTGACTGATTGCATCACAGCCTGGTATGGAAACACCAGTTCCCTTGAATGGAAAAGCCTGCAAAGAGTAGTGGATACAGCCCAGTCCATCATGGGTAAAACCCTCCCCACCATTGAGCACATCTACGTGGAGAGCTGTCTCAGGAAAACACCATCCATCATCAAGGATCGCCACCATCTAGGTCATGTTCTTTTCTCACTTCTGCCATCAGGAAGAAGGTGCAGGAACCTCAGGACTCACCACCACCAGGTTCAAGAACAGCAATTACCCCTCAACCATTAGGCTGTTGGGGATAACTTTACTCAACTTCACTTGAACCATCACTGAACTGTTCCCACAACCTACAGGCTCAACTTTTTTTATTATTATAATTATTATTTCTTTTTTTCTCCTCTTTATTTTTGTATTTGCCCAGTTTGTTGCTTTTTTTTTACATTGGCTATTGTCCATTTGTTGGTTGCGGTCTTTCATTGATTGTGTTGTGTTTCTTGTATTTACTGTGATTGCCCTCAAGAAAATTAATCTCAGATGACATATATATATTTTGAACATAAAACCCAGGAAAGCCTGGGTTATTTCGCTCACGTTACAATTAGAACGGGCTGCACCAGAAAGTAACTGATTCTCTCTCTTTGCTCTTTGCTTTCATGTTTACATGAAACCATGCACTTTAGCAACACCAGTACCAGTCCAGATGAAGGGTCTAACCCCAAAATGTCACCTGTCCATCTCCCTTCACGGATGCTGCCTGGCAAGCTGAATTCCTCCAACAGTTTGTTTGTTACCACAGTACCATATCCTGGTAATGCAGACACCTGCTACCAGTATAAGCTGTGGGTCAGTCTGTCTTCCAGTACGGTAATGGTCAGCTTCATCAGTGTTCACTTCCCTTTTCCCTTTCAGACATTGTTTTCATTCTGTGTAGTGGGCAAATTGGTTCTTTAAGTTTGTATAGCCAAGGGTAGCAATGAGGACAAACTCTCACTACGTATTAAATGCTCCCAATGGCCTGTGCCTGAAATAGCAGGCACCTCTAAAAACCAAGTCCAACTCCTGGCCTTCACGTGTGACTTAGCTACTTAGCCTGGCTGAACTGTTTCTACTGACAGGCGAAGGGGCAAAGGTAGGCTACTGGTGTCTCGAAACCAGTCGCTCTGGGCAGATGGGGCTGGTTGGCAGTGATGGCAGCTGCTCTAGGAGAAGGAAAACTCTGGTCTCAAACTTCCGCTGCTTTACAGCTATACCCACTCATGGGGAGGGCTTTGGGAGTAAACCTTGAGGGAAAAATTTGGAGCTAGAATCCCTAAGGCAGTCCTACAGTGAGTTCAACATGAACTGACAACTCCTGTAACACTGTTGGTATCAAATTGTATAAGTCTCTGCCGTTCCTTTGGGTTCATCAGATGCATGGAGAGAGGGAGCTTGCTGCATGGGCAACAGCTTGCTGTCCGTATCGTACTGCCCAGGCTTGCGTATCTAGACAGCTAGGACCCAACATCCGTGGTTGACTCTGACCGATGCTGGCCTCACTCAGTGGGCAAATTGGCCCAGAAGGGTCATTCTTCTCACCACCACTGTTTTTTGCAGCATCACCTCAACCACTGTACGGGACAGGGTGAGGGGCTTTTCACCTGAATGTGGGACATAGGCATTACTGGTGAGCAGCTATCAATGCTCATGAAAAGATGACTGTAAAATTCCACCATAAAGTGCTGTAGTTGGTTGATGAAGTTACATCCACCCTGTTGGGTAGGAAGTTCTGTGATTTAGACCGTTGGATTGTTTCAGTTCCTCTGTGGTATATTTGTTCCAGGCAAGAATTTGCAACACATCTCATTGAGCATATCAGCTAGTACACCATCAAACAACAGGAATTCTGCAAATGCTGCACGTTCTTTTTATTCAATAGATGGGCACAACTTCCACTTCTGGGAGGAATATGGTTCAACAGAGTTGAGGAATTTACATTGTCAGCAGAAATCTATGACATCATTGACCAACAGTTTCATTGGAATTTCAGATCAGAGTTCAGCTTTCAGTTTGGAGTTAGAAGTTGATGATCTGCATCTGGTTTACAAAAGCACAGTGAATGTCATTCCTCCACATGCTGAGTTTCAGTGATCGAGTCAAGGCCTCAAAATGTATAATTTTCTTGCAGTTCTTTGATGCCATGTTCTGCTTTGACAAAAGGCAGTCATGCTTGATATTTTGTTCTGGATTAATAGATTATACAGGTCTGAAACGGACCCTTCACCCTACCATGTCCAAGCTGATATTTTTGTCCATCTATACTAATCTCATTTGCCCATATTGGAACAGTATTCTTTTGTGCATCTTTCAGAGGCATCGTTATCAAGCATGTTTCAATTTGAGGCTGTGATGATGCCTAGACTAGTATAAATAACCGGTTATCAGTGGTAAATGCATTTTGATAGTAATATAACAGCATCTAAATGTTTGACTGAATTGAACTGCTGTGGTGATTTTTGTGGATTGGGCACACCCAGGGAGTATCTTAATGATCTTTAACCATGTTGGTAAATTGGCTCTTGCCATGGGAAGACGCAGTGCTTTCTTGCACTGCATCTGGGCATAAAATATATGCAAACAAGGTAAGTGAGTTCAATTTGCCTAATTTTATATCTATTTGTTAGTCAGTGAGCCTCATAGGTTTTCAGCTGTATAAATATGTGTATAAAACTAGTTGGCCTTTAGGAATACTGTTATAAATTAAGAAGTTGTGATTTGGTAAATACATGTTTAATTCTCTGCCTTTTCTTTCCCACTAGTTCCATTCACTGGCTCCAATGTATTACCGTGGATCGGCTGCAGCTGTTATAGTTTACGATATCACCAATGAGGTAAAAGTCCAGCTCTGCAAAACCTGTTTTAGACTTAGAGAAAGCAGTTTATCTGACTATAAGTGTTAGGAAGTATTTGTGTAGTAGCTGATCGCTTGCCTCCATGAGAAAGGAACTTTCCAACATCACAGGTCTAGGTTGTTATGAAACAACATCTTCAGTTAAGCTTTTAGTTTTGTTCACTTTATAACAGATTTTTTTTTTGCACTGCCCCTTCTCCGGCTTTAACTAGTGTTCAGCTGGATAACAGATTGAAAGATATCTGTGGCTTGCCATAGAGCCTTGAGCTGAAATCAGCAAAATCTCATTGCCTTATAGATCATATAAAAATATGATATTTGATAGTTACCAAGAAGAGTAGGCAGGAGGTGAAATTGGTGGTGTTACTTCTTGTAGCTGAATAGTTTGATAATGGTTTTGGTTTATTATTGTCACATGTACCAAGACACAGTGAAAATTTTGTCTTGCATACTGCTTATACAGATCAAACCATTACACGGTGCATTAAGGTAAAACAATAACAATGCAGAATAAAGTGTAAAAGCTACAGATAGCATGCAAGGTCAGTAAATGATGTGTAAGCTCATAATGAGGTAGATTGCGAGGTCAAGAACCCATCTCATTGTACAAGACACACATTCAAGAGTGTGATAACAGTGCAATGGGAGAGGGGAGAAGAGAGAATGTCCAGAGTGCATGGGGTCTTTGATTATGCTGGCTGCTTTACTTTAGCAAGAAGCATAGACAAAGTCCATGGAAGGGAGGCTGGGGTAAAGTTAATACTCAGCACCTTTGCTTGGATAAGGAGATAGCATTCTAACACAGTCCTGTGCAGTTATAACCCACTTTTATAACTAAGTGGCTTGGCAAGATGTAAGTTGAGATACTTCCACTAGTGGAGATGTGCGAACGAAGGGGCATAACTACAAAGCGAGTTTCTGGTCATTTAAGACTGAGAAGTGTAGATTTCTTCTCTGAGGATGGTGAATCTCTGGAATTCTCTGCCCCTGAAAGTGGTGGAGACCAGATCATTAGATATATATTAAGGCAGAGGTTGATAAATATTTGGAAGATTAAGGAATTGAGGGTTATTGGAAACTGTCACAGAAGATGAGTTGAAGCCAGCGTAGATCAGCCATGATCATAATGAGTGACAGGGTAGACTTAAGAAACCTGGCGGCCACCTCCTGGTCCTGCTTCATTTTGTTGTGTTTGGATCATCATCTTCATTTGGAGTTATGAAAACTGAAAGTGGGAATGTTTGTCAGTAAAATAGTCAGTTCATTTTGAGAAATTGGTGGTGAATCTTGAAAGAAATGTTGTGCAGAAGACACGAGGTTCTGCAAAAAGTGGAATCCGGAGAAACACACACAAAATGCGGGAGGAACTCAGCAGGTCAGGCAGCATCTATGGAGAGAAATAAACAGTTGACATTTTGGGTCAAGACTCTTCAGCAGGAATGGAAAGGAAGGGGACAGCAGTCAGAATAAGGTAAGAGTGGGGAAGAAGTACAACTATCAGGTGATTGTTGAGAGCAGGCAAGTGACAATGTGAGTGGGGCAGGGGTAAGATCGGCAAAGCTGGCAGGTGATTGGTGGAAGAGTTTACAGCTTGTATCTGACATTAAAGAACTGTTCTCCCCTGCAATAATAAAATGGACAATAGTAATACATCACTCATTTGTTCTTGAGAGCACTAACAGAAGAAAAAATTCTGAAGCACAGACCAGTATTTAAGTCACAGCTGTGTCAATGATGTAAGAATGGTTGTATTTCTGACTTTCTTATAGCTTTGCTAAATCTGAGCAGGGTCTGACTTCACCCTTCCCACCTCTGTCAAATTCTGATGCACAATCAGTCTGATTGGTAGGCAGAAGATCCATGGGGAAGCCAAGGTCTCAGATAACCTGGTGGAACAGGGTGGCTGAGTGTTAATGTAAGAGCAATTTTCGGAGCCTGCCTTTGAACGGTGCCTTCCTATCAACTTGAACAAGGACACTCTGGCCCCTCTGAACATCAACTGCTTTGAATTTCTTACAGCTTGATGTACACTCAGCTTTTGTTTAACCAAATTGGAACTCAGATGTTCTACCTTGCCCATTCCTTGCTAATTCTCTTGTCTGCCCATATCCCCATGAAGCCTCGCTGCATTCTTCTCACATTGCCACCGGCCTAGCATCATTAGCAAACTATCACACGTTATCCCCTTACAGGAACCTTTAATATAGATTATCAACAGTCAGCTCCTAATACCTGTCCATCTGGCGTTCCATTTGTAACAGGCTCCCAGTCCACCAATAAAATGATTCATTTCCACCTTATTTTCCATCAGTAGCTTGTTAGGAATTGCTCACAGTTCTAGACAATAGTTAGATGTTCCTTTTACAGATATGATTTGCCCCAATTAATAAATGATGAACATTCTTGAAATGATCACACTGTTGAGTACGAGGTAACTGCGTAATTTGAATAACCCAGTTTCCTGGCTTACTACTGAACAGACAGACTTTCCTTTGGTCTGTGAAATTCTTCTATTGCCTTGTTAAAATTATTATGTATATTTCATATGGTTAATTACCTCTTTCCAACTATGCTTGACATATTCAAGAGTAAATGATTCATAATTGAACTGATATTTATACCTAAGTTGTTGCAGAGTAATTAACTTTAAGGTAAATGGGAAAGAAAACGGTCTGATATCCCAACAAGGAAATAAGTGACTTGAGAAACACACTGATTATGTGATTAATATCTGTCTTTTCTGGCTGTTATGATGAGTAAAGGCAAAGAGCTCAGTTAACGGTGGTATGGAACTATCATACAGTACAGTAACAATTCCTTTAGCCCAATACTTTATTCACTACCTAATTTAATCTTAATTTTGTCTTTTTCATTTCCATTAGCCCCAGCTACCATCCATACGGGCCACCTTGTGTTCCTGTTCCTCAAGTATACTAGGGGAAGTTTATCTACCACCCATCATGTTTTCATAAGGTTTTCACATGAGAAACTTTATGAAGGTAGCACCAGGGATCTCTGAAGCTTTCAGGTATCAATGCTAAATGCTTTGCTCCTGTAAGCTCTACCATATCTGCTAATCTTTACAGACATAAGTTGTTAATAAGGATATTCCTTAAAATCTCCAGGAACAGATCAACACAAGATGAGAAAATCTCAGTGATGGAACAAATCTTTGAAATAACTAAATAGAGAGTTTGTGAACTTAGTCTTTTTTTTAAAAAAAGGATTGAAGAACAGATCACTTCTTTAGTCAAGTGAAGTTTATCGTTATTTAACTATATACATTGTATATAATGTATATAGAAACAAGACAGCATTTCTCTGAACCAGGGTGTAAAGCACAGTAGTACACATAACGCACAATAAATTATGAAGGTAAGGATAAAATCTACAGGTGAATCACACATAAATAACGAACTAATGTGCACTAATGAGGTACAGGACAGATTAACCAGTGACACTTTGAATATGATGCAGCAGGGAGTTCAAAGGCCTAATGGCCTGGTGGGCGGGGGGGGGGGGGGAGCTGTTTCTCATCCTGACCGTTCTTGTTTGATTGTAGAAAGTCAAAGAGGAGGCAGGCAGGATTGGTGGGATCCTTAATAACACTAAGGGCCCTGTGTATGTAGCACTCCTGATAAATGTTCCCGATGTATGATAGGGAGAACCCTATGATCCTCTCAACTGTTCTCACTGTCCTTTGTAGGGACTTCTAGTCTGAAGCTGGACTGCTCCCACACCAGATGGAGATGTAACTTGCCGGGACACTTTCAATGGTGCTCCTGTAAAACACAGTTAAGATTGAGGGGTGGGGGTGGACCCTTGTTTGCCTCAATCTTCTTGGGAAGTGGAGGCACTACTTGCCTTCTTGTTCAAGGAGGTGATATTAAGGGACCAGGTGAGGTCATCTGTGATGTGAACTCTCCGGAACTTGGTGCACCTTCAGAAGTTTCCAAGCAGGTGTGAAAGGAAGGATAAAAGTCCAGAATTGATTGCAAAGCTTCAAAGAGAGAGATTCTGAACAGTGCCCCTTTGCTCCGTTGTGATGTAAGGTGTATATAAAGTAAAACATTGTAAACTCAAACTGGAGTTGCTTCAGAGCAGCACCAATAAGAAAGGCTAAATGGAAGGTTAAAATGTTAAAACTTCTGAAGAGCCAAACTGGGTATAAATCTTCAATGTAGCAACTGACAAAGAATGTTTTCACAGCTGCAGGAAGCATCATATATTTCAGAGTTAATGGAAAGAGACCATGGTTTGGATTTTGAGATAATGTTGGATCTATCTGTTCAGTCTCGAGGGAAAATGTTTGTTTAGCATATTTCAGAGTGCAGTTTGGTGTAATTTTAAAGAAAGAACATAGCTTTCTGCTGTTGAGACCTAGGTATCAAATTGGGGTCATTGAGACAGATGCTCCAGCCTGCAGCTAATAGGACAGGAAAAAGTTACAGAAGAACTCAGCAAGTCAGGTAACATCTATGGAGGGGAATAAACATGTGACCTTTTAAGCCAAGACCCTTCATCAGGACAAAAAGGTACATTATGATTAGGTTTGCCATTATGATACATTATGATTAGGTTTGGCTGAATACATTCACACAACAACACCTTGACAAACATCACTGGTAGACTGCTTAGTGTGATGCTACTTTAATTCTTGGAGCAAAAACTCAGATGTTGGAAATCTAATTCAAAAACAAAATTAGTTTCAGAGAGCCCAGCTTCATCAATGGGGAGTGAAATAGACTCGGAGTTTCAGGTGAATGGCCCTTCAGCAGAATTGGAAAATTTAAGGGGAAAATAAAGGTTAATTTTAAGTTGGTACCTGGTGATAGAGATTTGTCTATTGGACAGAAATCAAAGTGTGGGAATAAACAACACACAGCAAAGTTGCTGGTGAAAGGTCCTGACGAAGGGTCTCGGCCTGAAACGTCGACTGCACCTCTTCCTAGAGATGCTGCCTGGCCTGCTGCGTTCACCAGCAACTTTGATGTGTGTTGCGTTAATTTTAAGTTTCAGGTTGAGAGAAGAGTGTAATCAAAGTTAAAATTACTTTAAAAACCAGCATTTGGAGATCAGGAGGGAGAGAAGTGAATTGAAACAAATAGTGCCACAACATTGGTTGGTCAGAAGGTAAAAATGAAACAGGAGATTGGCAGAAATTGATACATTCAATATTAAAGTCTCAAAGACTGCGATGGTGATGACCCAATTTTCTGGCATACCACTGAACACAGACAGAGTTCACTTTAGTCTGTGAACTTCTGTTACTTTGTTAAATTATTATGTATATTACTTGTGGTTAATTATATTTCTTTGTAACAACTCTTTGTAACCATTCTTTGTAATTCAATGTTGGAAAGCCCCTTGAATTTTTGCTGGGTATCATTGGAACAATGCAGAGGTCAGAATGGTTTAATGTGACAGATGAAGATCAAGGTCATTCATGCCGACTGAAAACTTGTTAGAGACAAACTCATTACAGTATTAGATCCTGGCCTGTGCTTTCTGCACCACCTCTTCAATCTCCATTTGCTCATCACTAAACCCCATTCAGTGCTAGTTTCTCAAATGTTCCATAGTGTTGTTAATACAATGTGCCAGGGTGAGCTGTTGTGAGGCCCCAGGTTTGTTCATTCTATTTGCTTCACTTACAGCGATTGCAGGAGAAAAGGGAAAATAATGTTATGGGTCTGCAGGTTGTTCAAATATGCACCAATGCAGAGCATACATTGCCGAACATACATTGGTGAAGGACAAGCAGCAGGGGAGGGAAACCCATTGGTATAATTCAGGAGATAATTAAAACCCATCTCTGGGACACACAGGGTTCTGCAGATGCTGGAAATCTTGAACATTGCACACAAAGTACTGGAGGAACTCAGCCAGTCATGCAGTATCTATGGAGAAGAATAAACAGTCATTGTTTCAGGCTGAGGCTCTGGGCTGGTGAGGAAGGAGGTAGAAGCAGGAATAAGAAGGTGAGGAGAGGGAGAGGAGTACGAACTGACAGGTGATAGGTAAGATCAGGTGAGGTGGAAGGTGGGTGGGTGGGGGAGGGAGGAGTGATGTGAGAAGCTGGGTGGAGAGGTAATGGACTGAAGAAGGATAAATATGAAAGCAGATGACAGTGGACCGTGGAATAAAGGGAAGGAGATGGAGATCTAGAAGGAGGTCATGCAGGGATAGGAGAGAGGGAGTGAGACAGGTACCAGAATGGGAGAACACAAAAAAGGTTGAGGGGGGTGGGAAATGGGGGGAGTGGTTACTGGACATTAGAGAAATTGAGGTTCATGCCATCAGATTGGAAACCACCCAGATAAAATAGAAGGCATTTGGCCCTGTTGTGGCGATAGAGCTGACTGTGGATGGACACGTCAGTACCTCGGAGTGGTGTAAGATAAGTTAGAGGGGAAATTTGCTAAAGGTTGCAGCTGATGCATTTATAGGGTGTGGTGTCTGTATTAAAGTTACTATAACATAGATGGCGAAAGATCCCATTTTGGGGAGTGATTGATACCTCTTGCAGAGAGAAGGCAAAGACTGGATGTCAAATTGCCTCTTTCTACAGTGCTGTGTCTGGTTCCAAGTGATAGAGAATTGTCTTGATGTGCTGTGAAATGAGGATGAAACAGTGAGAGAAAAGAAAGAGAGGGTTATGGCTTGAAAGTGTTCCCAAATCCATATTTTCCTGTAAACAGCAGGAGAATATGGAATTTCTTCTTCTTAAGCCCATCATCCGTACTGGAGCATAGACCACGGACAGCAGCTCACCAGAGTCCTCTCTCCTGGGCTAGCCTTTCGAGTTTTTCTAGTTGTAGCCCAAGTTTTTGGTGCATCATTCCTCTCTCAGGGATGAAGTTTGTGGAGCTTTTGTTGCCGGTTCTGTAACACTGAGTTTTTACGGGATGGGGTTGCTAGCTCCATGCCCAGCTCTCCTTTTGCAGCCAGGCTTAGAACTGTTTAATGGCAGAATTGAATGGAATTTAGTAGAGCTTAAAAGAAGTCAAGAAGAAAGGCAGAAAAAAGAAACAAATTATTTTCAGATAATGCCTGATGAAATCTAGTTTTCAGCACCCTGAGTATAGTGTTTGCTGGACCAGTGTAACGTGTGTCCCAAGATCTCAAGCAGCAATCTTTCGATGCGGAATGTTTTCTATTTCTGACTGCACTTGGGGTCAGAAAGAACAAAACGGTCACGTGCAACATTCCTGATTTAGAGATGGTCCAGATGTTCAGCTCCAGGCAGAGAAAATAAATCTTTTATCTCTTCCAGCCACAGGGCCACCCTGTTGTGAAGAGGGTGTCTGTCATAGTTCAGCAATCTGTCTGCTCCTGTTCTGGTGCCTGTTATGGTGAGAAGTTTCAATTTGGAGGATGGAAGCTCATTTGATGATTTACCATTTTACATGACAACCTCTGGTTAACCAGTTGTAGGAGTATTGCATATCAAGGTCTACCCTCAGGAGCCACAGAGTAAATCAGTTTTAGCCTATTGAGCTTGTTAACTATTATGTATTATATTAATCCCGTTTATCAGCACTTGGCAATTCAAGTGCTCGTGTGGATGCCTCTTAAACCTTTTCGAGTACCTGCTTCCCCTGCCTAACCACTGAGCATCTTCCAGATTACAACCATTCTCTGGGTTAAAAAAAACAGCAACAAAAGGTTACTCCTTGAAATTCGAAAATTTGAAAGGAAATGGTGGCTTGCTTACAGTGATCTGAAGGGTAAAAGATAGCAGAGGAAACTTTGTGGAATGCAGTGGTAGAATAGATGTTATGTAACTGGACTCATTCTAAAGAAGCCCGGACTAACGATGGTTATAAAGCAGTTGGTGCTGTGAAATGCATTGGTGCTATGCAGCAGTGAGTTATCACAGACCACAATTAAGTGAAGAAGGTAAAGAGTGACCATGAAAGTGGAGGGGGAAAATGTTTGGAGAAAAATCAGTACCACATCTCACTGGAAATTACTATAGTGTACAGCATATAAATAAACAAATGGACAAGGAAATCTGGAAAAAAGTTCCAAACTGGGCAGGAAATAGACTTCAGCAGAGATGGTTTTCAGGAGTTCTATGTGCATACATCACAATTTACATCATTAGAACCTGCCATTTCAGCTCAATTTGTCATCTTTTTAAATTTCTAAACCAAACTACTGAATTGTGAGGGTGCAACCTTTAACTTCATGCTCCATCAAGTTACATATTTTCTCTCAGGAATCATTCTACACTTTGAAGAAATGGGTAAAGGAACTGAAGGAACATGGGCCTGAGGACATTGTGGTTGCGATTGCTGGAAACAAGTGTGACCTAGCTGACATGAGGTTGGTATCTGTACTGCAAAATCGAGGTTGCTTTAAATGAGAATATAATTATTTTTGTCCTTTGGTATCATAGTATTGTGTCTGTGTAAAATACTGATGTTACTTTGGTTTGTTCTTTGCTATTCTGCCAATATGCAGTATTAATTGTTTTGCAAATTGTAGTGAATTGTTCATGTGATAAATGAAGTGATGCCAGTAATCTTCACTGTAACAGGCCACCATTCAGTGCAAGGTAGGTACAACATCGTGTGGTCACAGTTAGAAAGAAAAATCACTCCTTATGTGTGAATGAGTAATAGCCGGTATCAGAAAATTTTCATTTCACAGTGTGTGGTTGCTAATTAGGTGAATTACTTGTTCTTCAACCTCAGAGCTCAAGATGTTGTTATTTATAATCTCTCCCTTGCTAATCAGTGTGACTAATGATGTTCACTTACTCTTCCAGAGAGGTCACAGTGAAGGACGCCCTAGAATATGTTAAATTCATAAACGCGATTTTTGTTGAAACAAGTGCAAAGAATGCCATTAATGTTGCTGAGCTGTTTGAAAGAATCAGTAAGTTATTTCTTTATTTACAATTAAGTCATTGGTTAAGAACATTATCATCTGGGCTGCAGTCCTGCCACTAGTGCCTTATACAAAGAAAATGTGCAAGAGCAACAGCCAGAGCTAAAATGATTATTTTTGCTCAGTCACAGGTGCCTGTCATGGCTGCGTTTATTGGCTTTCCACTGACTGCCACATTGGACACCAGTTAAGAGTCATAAACATGAGATTCTGCAAGTACCAGAAATCTTGAGCAACTTGCACAAAATGCTGCAGGATTTCATTAGGATGAAGTGGCTTGGCCTGAGATATTGACTATTTATTCCTCTCCTTGGATGCTGCCTGACTTAGAGTTCCTCCAGCATTTTGTGTGTGTTGCTCAAAACAGCTACTTCCCTTCAACGCAGCAGGCCAGGCTGCATCTCTAGGAAGAGGTACAGTCGATGTTTCGGGCCGAGACCCTTTGTCAGGACTAACGAAGTCCTGACGAAGGGTCTCAGCCCGAAACGTTGACTGTACCTCTTCTTAGAGATGCTGCCTGGCCTGCTGTGTTCACCAGCAACTTTTATGTGTGTTGCTTGAAATACCAGCATCTGCAGATTTCCTTGTGTTTGTGTTTTTAACTTCCCTTCAACCATTTGGTTCTTAAACCATTTGGTTTTTATGCATTTATTTAATTTCTTTTATGTTTACCATCTGCATAATAGAATTGGAACTTTCTTCACCAGATCAACAGTGCAAAAATGCAGACTGTGTGCCACGACACCTTGCATGGTAATTCGTGAAGTAGTAACTAGACAATGTCATGGCTGAATTCTGAAAGATTCAACAGCAGAGGACTCTGAAAATTGAGGACGTCCTCCAATAGCTTGTGATCTTGCCATCCTGCTAAGTAGGACAAACAATGTAGATATCCAAAAGCACGAGATTCTGCAGATGATGGAAATCTTGAGCAACACACATAAAAATGCTGGAGGAACTTGTAGGTCAGGCAGAAAACAATCTGCGTTTTCGCTGAGATCTTTCATCAAGAGTCGTACATCGGTCCTAATAAAGGATCTCGGCTATTTACTGTATTTCCCTCTATCAATGCTGTTTGACCTTCTGAGTTCCTCTATATTTTTTATCTATTGCTTAGAAATCCAAAACTGGGCACAGTTAAGGTGAATTGAGGAGTAGCAGTAGCAGATTTATGTATCAGTACCTTTGAGTTAATGGTGTGGAATCTTCCAAAACAGAACAGGATGTGAAATTAAACCTCATTCTAGCTTAGCTTGGCCACCAGGCCTGCAATGAAGAGCTAATTCAGTGAAGCCTCTGCAACTTTTTAATGCCAACTTATCCCACAATGAGCAGATCAGAGCATAATTCTGCAATCTTCTGTCTGTACACTATATCCAGACACCTACCTAGACAGGCTCTTTCAGACTGACCATTTTACAGCTATGGGGTGATATGGAGTACTTCCCAGGTATGCCCTCTTCACGTGAAGTGGATATTTTCATAACTGTCTAAGTGCAGCCCTTTCAATTAATGGGAAGGCGATAGGGTGGAGGGGGGGAATAGCAGAATGCGGCGTAGAGTGTTAAAGTTATAGAGAAAGTGCAGTGCAGGTAAAACAATGTGCAAATTTTTAGTATCACATTAACATAGGTCTCTGTGAAGCTTGGTCGTCTTGTAAGATGTTCACTTGAGCCAAGGAGTGTTGATTCAAGTGCAGTCCAGTGAAGGAAGCTCCTGATCCAGCCCAGCACTCAGTTCAGTGCGATTGGAGGTGTGCGCTTTCAGATAAGATACTACCCGGATAAGGTTCTGGGATTCACCAACCAATACCATATAGGAGTACTATTACCAGCAGGACCGTGGCAGTTTCAGGTGGCCAGTCAGCAGCAACATGAAATGCACAGAGGGTTAGCGCTAGTCAATGTTGGCCAAGTTCTTTGACTAATTTACTGAATCCTTGTTAATGGAAGCATTGGTGAACATTATGTGTTCCTCCCAAGCCCTTCCCTGGGGTGTGCAGTGAACCAAGTTTGTCGTGAGAGGGATTGCATTTGATGTCGCGCTGGCAAATAATGAAATACTTGGTGTGTGATCAGAGCTGTGATCAGGAACCAGACTTTGTTTCTGGTTAGTTACCATGTTTATTCATTGTTATTTACATGGAAGGAAGCCCTGCAGCAACATTCATTCCATTTTCATTCTCCCCACATTCCCATCAACATACTCCAGATTCCACCAGTCGCCTACATGCTAAGGGTAAGTTACAGCAGCTAATTAATCTACTAACCCACACTTGGAGATGCGGCAAGAAACCAGAGCACCCAGAGGAAACTCTCACAAACTCCTCAGAGACAGCATCTAAAGCCAGGGTTGAATCCTGGTCACTGGTGTTCCATTAGCTGCACACTCTGCTGCCCAAATAGGTAATGAACGTGAGAACAATATGAGCAGGAGTAGGCCTGTCGTGCCTGCTCTGCCATTCAATAAGGTCATGGCTGATCTGACCATGGGCTTATCTCCACCTTCCTGCCTTTTTCCCCAAAACCCTTAATTCCCCTCCTATGCAAAAATCTATCCAATCTATCTTGTCTTAAATATATTTACTGAGGTAGCCTCCACATGCATTACTTTTGCATGCATGTGACTTTCTATGTCCTGAAGTCCTGTGTTTTAGGAGATAAGTTAAAGTAACAGGAAGATTGACAATGTAGCTAGTATTGCTGGGTTCAAAGTTGGGGTCAGGTGTACATTCTGGGTGGTGCGTAGCTACCTGTTGCCTTGGATGGTGAGTGCATTCAGGTTGGTCAGTCTCCTCCTCTGTAAGGCTGCAGCAAATCACGAACAAACCCTGCTTGCTTTTCCATGCTAAAATATATAAGCTGAGACTTGCATACATTGGGACGGGGTGAACACAGTGTGTCATTCCAGCCAGTGGTCTTTGAGGTCCCTCTGATTTTCATATTTATCAGAAGACTGTGTTCCTAATCCTTGTTGATAATGAGAACTCGGAAAATTAAAAAAAGATGTTTCCTACAAAACAGTTCTTTTTTATTTTTAATATTTTAAAAGTATTCCTATGAAGAATAGGAAGCTGAAGAAGAGTTTATTCCTCACATGCGCCGGGAAAATCCTAGATCCTTGTTCCTTTGAAGGTTGATCTTAAATTTTCACTTTGTGGTACAGGCTCACTGTTTGGAGAACATGATTAGGATTAGCAGTGTGGTCACACAGGACAGTTCATCCATTATTTATATCAATTCCCAGTTTTGGTTATATTGTGTGCATATACGACATGAGGGTTGGCAGATTAATCTGTCTCTAAATTACTCCTAATAGTTTGGGAGTCGTAGAATCAGGGGTTGTTGATTGGAATGTGGGGAGAATTAAGTGAGAACATAATGATAGGCCAAAGGGCTGGTTTTGTGACCTTTTGACTACTTGCCTGATCTGTACAGTCTTTGATTCCTGGGCTGTCCTAAAAATTCCTTACTCAGATGCAAAAATATTTAATGTCTCATCTCTGTTGTAGAGATATGCGAAGATTTCCAATTCTGTGGAAAGAAATTTCTCTCTCTCTCAGTTTCATATGATTGAATATATTAAAAGGGGACAGACAATGAACACCAAGGCTGGGACTTCATCATAACTTGCTTCAGCAGCGAAGCGATGAGGTATAGTGGCTAAATTGGCCCAAGGGAGTATCATTGAGACTTCCCATTTGCTTATTTTGTCGAATATGTGAGCTGCTTATTGTTAGAATCAATATCCCTCAATTAAGCATACATTGAACTCAGGGAGCCAGAGGATCATCTTGCAGGTTGAGGATAAGTTTTCATTATTTCTTAAGGGTTCTGCTCTGTTTTAGTGAAACAAGATCACGAGGTTTGAGTTCAGAGCACTGGTGTTAGAAAACAGCATTTGGCTGAGAGCATCACTAGGAGCTAGAAGTGGAGGAATCCCAGAACAATAAGATACTGGAAAGAAAATGGTGAATACCTGTGAGAAATCTTGGAACAAATTGCTATGCTTGTCATAAATTGTTTTTCCATTGGTTCTTGCATCCTGCAAAGCCTTGGCAGTGGTTGATACAAGTAGTGAGAAAATGCAGAATAATACTCTGGGAGGAGCCTCTTGGACATTTTTTCTGCCTGAACACTAGACCGGAAACACTTGGTTCTGGTGTAATGGGAGTTAAGGATAGAAAAGTCTGATAAAATATGTAGGCTTTCCAAAAATCCCACTGAGACTGGAAATGTGGATTGAAAAGGGAAAATGCTAAAAGCACTGAGCGAGTGTAACTGAGACAACATTTGAAGTCCACAACCTTTATTGTGAAAGTTCTGATTCTGCCTGACCTGCTGCATATTTCCAGCATTTGTGGCTGCTGCATTGTAGCTTCTTCACTTTGTTTACTGTGGGAGAGAACTCGTGGCAACAGAGGCGCAGTAGCGCTGCTGCCTCACAGTGCCAGAAACCTGGGTTCAATCCTGACCTTGGGTACTGTGGGTGTGAAATCTGCATATTCTCCCCGTGAATGTGTGAGTTTCCTCCGGACTCTCTGGTTTCCTCCCACATGCCAAAGATGTATGGTAAGGTATCTGGCCATTGCATTTTGCACCTACTATATTGGTGAATGGTAAAAATCCAGAGAATGGATGAAATACCGGGAGAATAGGTTTAATTCAGACCAATTTACATGGGTGGTTGCTCATCAGTGTACACTTGATGGGCTGTTTCTGCATCTCACATTCACTCTATATTGGAAATTACTTGTCTGAAAGGCAGGGGCACTTCTCCCTGTCACATATTTGCCATGTTCTAGTGAATGCAGTGTTGTAAACAGCAGTTGTTTGGTGGGAAAGCGTGATAAGGCAACAACTCAGGAATAGAAATGAATTGCTGCTTTCAGATTTTCCACTTAAATTGCAACAATGTCTTGCTGTATTATCTGGTAGCATTCAGTTTAGAAATCAATACCTTACAGCAGGATCCCTGTGGGCCTGAAAATGATTAACCTTCACTCTGCTCAATAAAGCAGATGGTGCAGGAAATGGAAAAGGAGAGTGCTATGAAGGCTGTAATTTAGGCAGATGGCTGTATCCAATTGACCTGTTAATGCTGAGCATGGTCATTACTGCGAAGGTGGAAGGAAATGGTTTATTCTACAACCGAAATTCCTCATTACTATGAGCGTATATGTGCATACAGATGAGTTCAGAAAAGCAGGTTCAAAACCCATTTTATACATAATATGTAGCAGACAACTTTGGCAGATCTCCTCAGGGACATTTTCTTTCAGAAAGCTAA
Organism: Mobula birostris; assembly: GCF_030028105.1. Lineage (NCBI taxonomy): Eukaryota > Metazoa > Chordata > Chondrichthyes > Myliobatiformes > Myliobatidae > Mobula > Mobula birostris. The sequence continues at coordinate 89,775,423 of NC_092370.1, read as the reverse complement.
TAACTTGCTTCACATTCCTGACATTTGCTTCAAAGAAGATGCCTTGTTTCAATAACCTTCCCTTTTAAAAATTCTTGTGCTGAAATGAACTGTTCTTAGCTGGGTTGACAGTAAGGAAGTTGCAGCCAATGCTATACGCACTGAGTGGTTATAGAATCAGTGAATCATATAGCTGAGAAACTCCGGCGTACAAGTACTCATCTATACAGATCTCATCTTTCAGCACATGGCCCGTTACCTTATATGCCTGGTGAAATAAATGCTTATCTAGCTACATCTTAAATGTTGTGAGATTCTCTGCCTCCATCATTTCCCAGGCAGCATGTTCCAGATTCCAACACCGTCTCCAGTGCAATGACATCCTTCTTATAATGTGGTGACCAGAAATTCACGGTACTCCATTTGTGGCCAAAGCAAAGTTTATTAAAGTTATACCACAACCTTCTTGCTCTTATAGTCTGTGCCCAACTAATGAAGTGAAGAATCCCGTGTACCTCCTTCACCAACTACTCTACTTGTGCTGCCATCTTCAGGATTCTTAGATTTCTACTCGAAGGTTCCTCTGTTCCTCAAAACTCTCTAAGGCTCCAGATGCTTTTCATCTACGAATCATGTTCTGTGGTGCACTGAATAATGGGGAGCTACAGTAGCCAATGCCATCTCCTTAAAGTAATCCCTGAGCCCTTACTCCATTTCCACCGTCACTGCGCCTTAACCCACAAAACCTGATTCCCATATCCACTCCTTTCCCTAATATCCCCATTCCCTAAACCCTTTCCTGGTTCACAAGCCTGGCCTGTCAGAGAAAGTGTCTCGTGTGAAGAGAGTGGCAGTGTTACACTTTATTCACATGTTGTAAGACTGCAGAGGGGTGGCAGAGGTGGGACATGGTTGAGCGATCAATAGTGGTATTATATCCAAAACTTGTTGCCCCACAGTACTGAGGGACTGAAAATAAAAATTGGGAAAAGTTTGTTTCTTTTGCATGAGCTTTGTTTATCTCCTGAGTCTAAAGACATGAGGCCAAATGCAGGTTGGAAGAGCAACACCTCATGTTTCATCTTGCTAGATAGCATGAACGTTAACTTCTCTCATTTCTGATGATTTCTCCTTCTCCCCCTTCTCTCTTTTCCCCATTCTGGTTCCCCTCAAGACCCTTTATCAGACTCTTGATGAAAGGTCTTGGCCAAAACTTTGACTATTTATTTCCTCCAGTTCCTCCATTGTTTTGTGTGTTTATTCAAGATTTTCAGAATCCGCAGAATCGCTTGTGTCCTGAGACTAATGTTGGCCCCTGTGGTTAAATAATGGTCACTTTAAGAACTGGCCGCTTTGTCATCACTGATAAAATGGCTGAGTATGGAAGGAAGAAGATCCTGAAGGAACACACCTCTGCTTATCACATGGGATCTAATAGGAAAGTGGATTACAGATAATCATGATACATATAGTGAGTTTTCTAGAATGCAATCCACTGTAGTGCCAAGGGTTGGCAGGGATGTGGTAGTAGCCTGTATTGTTTAACTTGTTAATTAATCCTTGTGGTATTTTTATGAAGTGAGTAACAGGAACAGTGCATTCAGTTCATATGGCATGCAGTGGTAACGCACACTATGATTTCCCCAAGTAAATCTCTATGTGCTCAGTTAACAAACACATAAATTTACAAAACTAATTACCTGTGTGCACACCCACTAGGTTTCCCTGACCCTCCATGAACAGTCAAAGATAATACCTGGGAAAAGGAGTCTACATTGATCAGGCATTCTTTTTAATTCTGCTGTAGTCTCCAATGTGGGGTCTTCCACTTCTGCAAAGATTGGTCTCCACAGAGCTGTCACTCCCAAAATCCTCCATTTTTTATTCTTTCCCTTAACAGATCATTTTATGATGTTTCAATTTCATTGGTTCATGTTGTCTGACTGGCCTGTGTCAGCTTCTTATTGGAAGTGGCCCAAGACTACAAGTAGTATTGGTTTATGGCTCTTTCCTCCAGCCTTCTGCTCGGAGTCTTTTTGTTCTGTCCATCTCTGACTGGTTCAGTCCAGTCCAACCAGCTCAGACATACACTGGGCTCAGAGGACTGGATATCAGGCTGTTCCTCCTGCAAGCCTGCATTTTACATAACAAAGAGCTTCTTATCTTAAAATGGTCTCAGCAAAACTATGGCCATGTTCAGTTGCTCTGTATAAGCTATCCCCGAGCAAGAACCAGTCCACCAAATAGTTGGCTAAATTGCGACTGCAAGAGCAATCTCACAAAATGGCAGTTTCCATTCCTGCACACACATGGCAAGAACAAAGACTTCTGTTTTGTCTGTTTCCACTACCCTTGCCTTATAGATTTGCAGATTGTAGTTCTTTCTGGCCAACAGAAGGGTGTGGAAGGTGCAGAGGAGATTTACCAGGGTGCTGCCTAAATTAGGGAGCATGTCCTGTGAGAAAGATTGAATGCACTAGTGCTTTTCCCTTAAGAGCAAAGGAAGATGAGAGATGACTCGATAGATTGTAGATGATAAAGTAGGTAGAATGGACAGCCAGTTCCTATTTCACAGGGCAGAAATGGCTAATATGAGTGAGCGTAATTTTAGGTCATTGTGGAGGGAAGGGGTGCCCGAGGTAGGTTTTTGACCCGGAGAGTGGTAAGTGCATGGAGTGCACTGCCAGGGGTGGTGGAAGAGGCTGACAGATTAGAGAAATTTAAGAGACTCTTAAATGGGCACAAGGATGAAAGAAAAATGGGGGGATATGTGGGAGAGAAGTGAGTAAACTTGTAATAGCTTAAAAGGTCAGCACAACATCATGGGGAAAAGGGCTTGCACTTTCCTGTGTTCACACCTAAAAGGCCTGCCTTTGATTTTTAATCTTAAACTTGTCATCCTGGACTCCCCAGCCAGCAGCAGCAGTTTATATCTATTTTCCCTATCAGTTCTTTTTAGTACCTTGAAAACTTCAGTCATATTAACTTTTAATCTAAATCCCAGTGAATACATTGAGACACAAGAGATTACAGGGGCTTGACTCAGGACATGGTCTGTCCCTCTGCCTGGCCCTCTGAGTTCCTCTAGCAGTTTGTTTTTTCTGTCCCAGTGAGCACGTTACTGGTTAGTATAATTTCTCCTCACAATTAAACCCTTTTAAAAGTTAGTCCTGTCATCATTTGGCAAATCTAATGGTATGGCACATAGGTTCCTCTGTCAGTACCTTTGTGCTTACATGTAGGAATTTTTCTGTAGGGAGCAAAGCAGATAGGTATATACAATTTCAATAGATCCACTTGCTCTATGTAGACATGATACATCATAGTAAGGTCTTCTCATTAGCATAGAAGGCATACAAGTGCTAAGAAATTTAGAGGAGATCTGAAGAAGATTATTTTTCATTCCGTGTACAGTTGGAGTTTGCCTGAGTGAATGGTATAGGCAGCAATTCTCACAACTTTTAAGATGCATCTAGACAAATAATTGCATTGACAAGGCATAGAACTGTTGGTAAATGGGATTTGTAGAGATGGGTATTGGATTGTTGGTATAGAAGTGGGGGGCTGAAGGGCCTTTTCCTGTTCTGTTTGACTGTACGAGATGGTTATTGCACTGTCCCTTTCTAGGGGCAGGTTACTGAGCCACTCTTTTTGACTAGGTATACAGAGTGGAGTAAAATACTTGCATTTATAAGCCACGTTGCTGTATTGAACAGTCTCAAGAGGTTTCACAATCTGAGTGTTTCATTCTGATGTGAGTCAGAGACATAAATTCCAATTATTTTGATTAAATGTGGAAAGTCCCTGTTTAAAATTCCCAGAGGAATTTAAAACCTGCTCAGGTGGAGGTTTGAGCTCGTGAAAGGTAAGTTTATGATCAAGAAGCTTTAACCCGCTTTTCTATGAGAAGGGAATGATTGATTAGCAATGTAAATACTCATCCTTGTCCATTGTGTTAAGTAGAGAATTTTGCAGTGACTTCATAACATACTCTCGAAATTGAAGCCAGCGAAACTGAATTTCAGAAGTGTCATATAGCATGCAGTTGCTACTGAATTGTGCATTAAATATGAACTACTGAAGATTAATGTTTTGAGTCTGAATGAGACTCACAGAAGCTGGAGCTGTAGATGTAGCAGGTCGCTATTCAGCACCAGCAGCGATGCAGGAAGAATTTCAGGTCAAAGTATGTTGAGTTTTTATACTCCTTCGAAATGCCTTATGAAATTTGATTAGATACAGTTGTATAGCTACATTTTCAGTGGACAGGTGGTTGTATAGAATTATCTATTTACAGTAGTAACACACATTAACTAGCAAGGCCAGTTCTCAGTATTCGCACTCCTTTGTTGGGAATCCAGATACCTAAAACAGCCGCCTTTTACCTCTGTGTTGCAGGATGATTCTCCAGAAATCCCAGATACTAGTTGACAAATATAAGACAGTAAGATATAGGAGCAGAATTAGGCCATTTGACCCATTGAGTCTGCTCTGCAACTCCATCATAGCTGCTTTATTGTCTTCCTCAGCCCATTCTCCTGCCTTTTCCCGCTAACCTTTCATGTCCTGATTAATCTTCTGATTAATCAAGAACCTATCAACCACTGCTTTAAATATATCCAATGACTTGGCCTGCACGGCCTTCTCTGGCAATAGATTCCACAGATTCACTATCTTCTGGCTAAAGAAATTTTTCCTCATTTGTGTTCTAAATGGATGTCTCTCATTTATGAAGCTTTGCCCTCTGGTCCGAGATGGATAAGATATCCATGAACACATCAGCTCAGGTCTTCAGTACTTGGCCAAGTACTCTGTCCGGACCAGGTGCTTTCCTTGGATTCACTCTCTTGAAGGCAGCCCATGTCATCTTCAGATACTGAGACCAAAGGATCATCAGGAAATGTGGGGATGCGTGATGGTTCCTCCATATTCTGATGGTCAAAGTGAACACAGAAGGTCATTGAGCTCATCTGGAAGCGAAGCTCTGCTGTTCCCCTTGTCACTTGATTTAACTTTGTAGGAGGTTGTAGCATTCAAACCCTGCCACAGCTGTCGAGTATCCCTCATTGATTCCAGTCTGGTCCAGAATCTTCACTTTGCCTGTGAGATGGCTTTCTGGAGATCATACCTGCACCTCTTGTAGCATTCTTGATCTCCAGACTTGAATACCTTTGATCTGGTCCTCAGCAAATCCTGGATTTAATGGTTCGTCTGAGGCTTCTGATTGAGGAAGACCGTGAATGATTTCATAGGGGCACACTCATCTACGGCTGCTTTAATTGAGTCTGTTGCAACCCTGGTGTAGTCGCTCAGATCCTTCAAGGAGTGCTTGAACATGGCCCAGTCCACTGTCTCAAAGCAATCCTGTAATTCTTCCTCTGCCTCCCATGACCGTCTCTTTGTTGTCTTGATCTCTGGAGCCTTGTTTTTCAAAATCTGATGGGATCAGAGCAGCTGCCTCTTTTAACGTGTTTATAATCCAGTGCTACCAACTAGAATCAGATTAAATGGTTGTTTATAAATCATGTTGGAAATCTCCATTGGTAATGGATTTTGATTATTTGAGCCATTGGTTAATCAGGGCAGCCATTTGTTTGGGACAATTCTTAAAGGGCAGAAGCTAAATCGAGAATGTAGCTGGGATTCCCTTCATTGATTTGCGACACTATGCCGGTTAATTGGGACACAAACCTGTTGTCAAACAGTTTCTAACTAGCATCAGTCACATGCACTTGTTTAGCCGTAAGACACTACACTGTGCTTAGAGTAATCAGTTTTTAAATAGTGTCAGTTGCTTGTGCTTGTGTTCAAAAAGCAGTTACTTTTGTCACTGATGATTGGTGAGAAATAAGCAGTAAGACAATCTCAAGCTGTTTTGCTCACCATGGGTTCGAGCATTCAGGCTTAGAGATGCCAGAAACATCCAAGAGTGAAAATGAAGCTATTTCACTATTTCAGTAAGTTGGGAATGATGAAGAATTTGAAGGTATTAACAGTCATCTTGAATATTACAATGAAAATGAAGATTTGAAGGTTGAAATCATTGAAAACTTTATACGAAGGCGGTCCATTATATGCTCTGTGTCTGCACTGATTTTGTTCATTCTTAAGTACACAGTAGATGAATTCCTCCAATAACTATTAGGAACTAATACAGTACAGTTTTATAGTACTGTATGGGCATTTGTAGTGTTCTGATTTGTTCTATATTTAATTTAAATATATAATTTGTTACTCAGTTATAAGGTAGTTTGTTTTTATTATACCTTGTTACGTACCCTGTAACTGGGTTGCCAAACCAGCAGAAATGGACCACTCGTTGGAGTCTGGATTACTAGGAACTAATAAATTTTATTAAAGAAATAAGTAACACAGTACTCTAATCGTAAGGGTATAAATGCAACAGATTAGCAATGATAAAACACACATGTACACAGAACTAGGGTAATAGGGATCAACCAAGCTCTATCGCAGTCTAGGGCTAAAATGATCAGTCTTAAGTGACGCAGAGTTCAGTTCAGCTTAGTACAGTTCGCAGTAATCGCTGTTGTGCTGTTGGAGGGAGAGAGGGAGGGGGATGCAATTTGATTCAGGCAGACCTTTGATGTCTTCGCAGTTGGTTTTTGGGCGGACCCTTTTATGTCTTCTATCCCGCTGTGGTCACCGACTGTGACCCCTCCGTTCTGGATACGATCGTTCTTCCATGGTGAACCCGGCACCCAGGCAAGGGCGGACACACACACCAGGTTCCCACCGATTGTACCTTTACACCCTGTGAGCCTCTGGTCGGTTCCCACGAACTGGACCTCCACTCCCACCAGCTTGTGGGGGCACACTGCTCTTTCCAGGGTCTCGTTATCTCGTGATCTCGTGGTGTGTCGCGTGCTTTAGAGAAACTGCTCTTTTTATTCCCCTGCTGGGGTAGCACCTGTCCATCAAACTTCAAGCAGTTCAGGTTCAAAGTAACCGGTCTGTCAATATTCTGAATTGTGTTTCTTTTCCGTTAATCCCTCTGTCCTCTCTTATTAGCATTTTGAATGTTTCTCCATTGTCTTTCTTATCTCTCCAATTAGCATCAATCGTCGGATAGCTTGATTTGGCATCACAACCTTTTAACTATTTAGATGAAATTTTGGCTAATTGAGGCAGCTGCTTAATTGGGCCAAAGACTTAACCAGAATCCACTGTATTTGTACTATACTCTGCTTATGGGTGTAATGTGATTCCATTTCATAGTTAAGAAAGCATTGGGTGATAAAAGAGACATAGCATATCCTGTAGTCAGATTTTCTAAAGTATATTTTTGTTTGAAGTTTGCCTATTTTATCTTTAATGTAAGTCAGAGCTGTTACATCTCTGGGTCCATGCAGTGCTGTACTGCCATCTACTTTTGATGTAAGATGTTGCATTCTGAAGTGAAACCTTTTCAGTAATTTGAATCAGCCAGCACCAAGGCATGCTTCTTGTCCAAATGGTATGAAAATGTAAATCCTAGTTGTTTTGAATATATAGAAAATGCACATTTGTACTCTATAAAAGAAGAAATTTTCATTTTCATAGATGCAGCCTGATCTACTGAGTTCTACCAGAATTTTGTGTGTGTTGCTCTGGATCTCCAGCATCTGCAGGATCTCTTGTGTCTAAGAAGGAATTCAAACTGCTTTTCAAACTTCGTTTTCCATAATATGGAGGAGGAAAGAAAAAAAAATCAGAATTTTAAAAACATTTTCAAGAAAGCTAATTGGTTTTACTTGCCCTTCAGGATGCGTTTCTCTAATCATTAGCACCAAGAGGTACCAGATTAGTGCGTAAGGTCAGTCTGTCTCTGTTACTTTGGAGTTGGAGTCCAGCGACTCATTAATTAACATTTGGGTTCACTGATCATGAGGTTAAGTTGAATAAATGCACAGCAGGCATTGAACACCCTGCCCCTCATTTAATAGGGCTTTTCCTGCAGATAACTAATTCCTCCACAGACTTAATCAACAATTGGAAAAATCAGATACATTAGTAATTAAGGGCATCTGCAAAACCTGACACAATATATTCACATCACAACATATGCCGGACTTATTAATCTGTTTAGTAATATGAGAACCACCCACAATGCAGTACAGGGACTGCCCAACGCAGAACCAGGGTATCTGGAGCCATGTTGCAACCTTTAGATGAGGGGAGCAGCTTCTTACAGTTCCATTGTCTGGTTGGACATGCTGGCACATTACTGAGAGTGCTTCACTGTCACTGATGTCAGCTTTTGAATGAGCTGCTGTCTGCTCGCCCATACTGGCATACAAGATCCCAGGGTACCTACTTGGACAATAGCAAAAACTGTGTTTGGATTAACACGTAGTCATACAGTTCAGAAGCAAGCCCTTTGGCCCATCTCATCCAAGATAGTCCCATCTGCCCATGGTTGGTCTGTATCTCTCTAAACCTTTCCTACTGTGTACCCGTTCACGTATTTTAAACATTGCTATTGTATCTACCTTAACCATTTCCTCCAGCAGCTCATTCCAAGTACACACGGCCCTCTGAATGAAAAAGTTGTCCCTCAGGTTCCTTTTAAATTTCTCGCTTCTCACCTTAAACCTTTGTCCTCTAGTTTTTGATTTATAGTACTTTCTCTGGGGAAGTGATCATATACGCTCACCCTCTTTATGCCCCTCCTGATTTTTATACACCTCAGGATTCAGACTGTGACACAAAAGGCATTGCTGCTTTCTTTACAGAGAGCACACAGGTGGGTAGGAAAGAAAATTGTGAAAGAAATTCTTGAGTATAAATATATATGGTCTTTTGTGTCCCTTTCAGGACACCCCAAGTTATTGAGCCGTTGCCCATCTCTTCAAGCTAGTATGTGATCTTTTAAGCTAATACAAGAGAGCAGACAATGGCTCATCCAAAGTCAAATTTGAGTTTATTATCGTACACACCAAGTACACAAACGCGTAGGTGAAACGAAAAAACTTACAGCAGCATCACGGGACATGGCATTAGAGACACAACATTCACAAGAGGAACATACATTAACAATATAAATTAAGAGAAGAAAGAACAAAGTCAGATATGTAAAATAATTATAGTGCAAGGTGGCCATAGTGCTGCTATCCTGAGGTAATGATTAGGGTTGTGCAGGTTGGTTTAAAAACTGAATGTCGATGAAGAAACACGACACTAACCACTGACTATAACAACGCTATCACTACTTTGCACTCCAGTGGACTTTGTGTCAAAAGGTGACACCAGTAGCGGTGCTGCACTCTCTCAGTAATGTGCTGAAGTCTCAAATCAGACAGAGGAACTGTATAAAGTTGCTCTTCCTCATGCTGAAGATAGTCACGTAACAGTTCCAAGGCGTCTGCTTCAGTGTGGGACTGTCCCTGCTGTAGACTGTGGGTGGTTCTCATATTACTAACATGTTAAGCAAGTCACATATATGTACCAATGTGGATATATAACATGAGGGTTTTATTGCTTTGGGCATCACGGATTGTTGGGCTGAATTTCCTTTCGATGAATTGTTCAAGCATTGCTTTCCTGTTGAAAGCTGACTAAAACAGGTGTAGCTGGAACTACAATACAAAGAGGAAATGTGTTGAAATAGAAAGGGGGATTTACTGGATAGGCGGGTGAGTTGGCAAACAAAGGAGTCAGGATGGAGCTGAGCAATGGAGCAGTGTTCTGCCCTGTTCCAGCTGCGTGTGGATCCGGGAGTCAGGCCTAGTTGGCAGACAGTTTGGGGAGCTGTCTGGAATAAAAATCAAGAGTGCTCTGAGACTTCCTGTCGCTCTTTGTTTTTATTTCCATGAGCGAGATGGGCCAAATCAGTAGTGAATGACGAACTCCTAAGACTCGTTACCATCTGCCAATTGTAAATACAAATCTGCATCCTTTGCCAGCTGTCATGTTTTATCATAAGCTGTAAGCTCTTTGAAAGATGCTCACAATAGGAAGGGAAAAGAAGGATGTTTAAATGGGGGATTCTAAATCAGCCCATGTTTATAAAATTATTTGCAACCATCATTGCAAACCCTTGCCTGAAATAATTTATCATTTTTTTCCTCTTTGCATGCCATAATCCTTTGTTATGATACTAATTTCTTGGCTACCTGATTTTCCAACCATCATTCTCTGCAGAGAATTCAGCAACATTCTCACTGCTTGTCCTGTATCGGCTTCAAGGATACCATTAAAATGGGAAGAGTGCACAACAGGTTTACAGGGATGTTACCAGGACCGGAGGGCTTGAGTTTTCACAAGAGGCTGGGTTGGCTTGGAGTAGGAGGCTGAGCGCTCACATTATAGATAAGCTGAGTAGCCGTGGTCTTTTTTGCTGGGTAGCAGAGTCTAAAGCCAGAGAGTGTAGCCTGAGGATAGAGGGGAAGCATTTGAAAGCAGCCCGTGGGCAACTTTCTCACACAGATAATGTGGGTATATGTCACGAGCTACCAGGGAAACAGTACAATTACAATTTGTTGTGGCATCCGTTAGTCTCGCGAGACCATGGATCTGCGCCTGGAAAGTCTTGCTTCAGTCTGTGTTGGTAGAGCAGTGTCTGTTGTGGCTGTAGAGGCCCATGCTGGAGTGACAGTCTTAGCTGCAGCGACTGCACTTGAAGGCGCTGTCCTCCAGTGTTGTCTTGGTGCCATTTTTCCAACGAGTGCGCTTTTCTTCAGCAGCAAGCCTCAGCTCCTCTTCTCCTCTTTTTAGACCTCTGCGTAGTTCCAGCCTCCAGCAAGAGCGATCGCTTGCAATGTCCTCCCACCTCTCGATGCTTATGTTCAGTGACTTCATGTCTCTCTTGTAGACATCTTTGAAATGAAGATGGGGCCGCCCTTGTGCTCTCTTGCCGGAGGCCAGTTCCCTGTACAGCAGGTCTTTCGGGATCCTCCCGTCTGACAGGCGGTGTACGTGGCCCAGCCAGTGGAGACAGCGTTTTTGGAGCAGGGTGAAGAGGCTGGGTATCTGGGCGCGGGCCAGGACCTCATTGTTGGTGACTCGGTCAACCCACTTGATGTCCAGGATGCGTCTCAGGCTGTGAAGGTGGAAGGCATTGAGACGCCACTCGTCTGGAGTAGAGGCTCCAGGTCTCACTGCCGGAAAGCAGTGTGCTGAGGATGCAGGCCCTGTAGATTGCCACCTTGGTGTGTGTCGTCAGCTTTCTGTTCTCCCAGACTCTCTTTGTCAGCCTGGCAAATGTTGAGGCTACTCGTCCGATCTGTCTGTTGATCTCGGGGTCTAGGGAGAGGCTGTCTGTGATGGTGGAGCCAAGGTACGTAAACTTGTGAACTACCTCCAGCTCGTAGTTGTTGATGGTAGTGGCAGGGTGGTGCTCAATGCCTTGGCCCAACATGTTGGTCTTCTTCAGGCTGATGGTCAAGCTGAAGTCCTGGAGAAGCTGTCCATGAGGTGTTGGTGTTGCAGCTGCTCTTCAGAGTGTGTTGCCAGTGCTGTGTTGTCTGCAAACAACATGTCCCTGATGAGTACTTCATGAACCTTGGTTTTCGCCCTCAGCCGGGACAGCCTGAACAACCTCCCGTCCGATCTGTTGTGGAGGTGGACACCATCAGTTATGTTCCAAAGGCGTGCTTCAGCACCCTGTTCAGCATCTTCTTCGCAGTCATGCTGAAGCACAATTACAATATTTAAAAAATATTTAGACTGATACATAGGCAGGAAAGGCTTAGGGAGATATGGGCCAGATGCAGGCAAATGGAACTAGCTCAGGAAGGCCACTTGATTGGCTTGGATGAGTTGGGACATGTGGCGTGTTTACAATATTTTATGTTAATGACCTACATGCACACATCCCTCTTAAAGTCAACAATGGGAATTGATCATCCCATTCCTGGACTACTGAAGGCAAGGTGGCATCTACCATTTTAGCTTTTGAATGGTTTCTTCTCTATCAGCTCTTTTGTTCATAAATCTACACGATTCGACACTGACCCTTGTAAAGAAAATGCTTGAGCTTTGAAGATAAAAGTGAACGCAGATGCAGGTATCTGGAACAGAAAGCAAAATACTGCAAAACTCAGCAGGTCAATCAGCAGCCATGGAGTACTTTACTACAAAAGTACTAGGTTGGGAAGAAAGATTCTGACTGTCCATAGATTGGATGATCTTTCTTCCCAGGGTAGAAATGGCAAATACTAGAAGACATACATTTAAGTTTAAAGGGGAAAAATCTAAAAAGATGTGCAAGGTAGGTTTTTTTTTCACATGGAGAATGGAAGTTCCCTGGAATGAGTAGCCAGAGTTGCTGATGGAAGGAGTTGCAATGGTTTGAGATTTTAATGTATATATCATGTGTACTGTACATTAAAAGATGCAGTGAAATGTGTCATTTGCATTAACAGTCAAGCCACCTGAGGGTTTGCTCGGGCCAGTCTGCAAATGTCGCCACTCATTACGGCACTCACATAGCATTCCCATGATGCTCAGCAGAACAACACAGAACACAACAACAACAGCAAAACAACCCTGTTCTTCATACAGACACAGACACGCACAATCCTCCAACAACATTTTTAAGTTTTTCCACAGAGAGTGGTGGTTGCATGGAATGCACTGCCCATGGCGGTGGTGGAAGCGGATACAACAGGGTCTCTTAAGAGCATCTTAGATGGGTACATGGAGCTTAGAAAAATAGAGGGCGATGCGCTAGGGTAAATCTGGGCAGTTTCTAGAGTCGGTTACATTGTTGGCACAACATTGTGGGCCAAAGGACCTGTAATGTGCTGTAAATTTCTATGTTCTAACATTTGAAAAATCTGAGTATGATAAAGGATGAAAAGAAGCTGAGAATTGGAGCGGGAGTGTGGAGGAAGCCTTTTTTGAATTTTTCGATTTCTTTCATCAGCGTTGAGAGAGGCGGGACCGCAGACGTGTGACGTCGGGGAGTGAAGCGCGGAAGATTTAAAAGGACACAAATCCTGATTTGAGTTTAATTTGGAGAAGAAAGTCTGAGAGTCGGAGCGGGAGTGTGGAGGAAGCCTTTTTTGAATTTTTTGTTTTTTTTCATCGGCGTTGAGAGAGGCGGGACTGCGCAGGCGTGTGACGTCGGGGAGTGAAGCAACTAACATAAGTGTATGAGGTGGATGAGCTTAGAGCATGGATTGATACCTGGAAATATGATGTTGTAGCTATTAGTGAAACATGGTTGCAGGAGGGGTGTGATTGGCTACTAAATATTCTAGGATTTTGTTGCTTCAGGTGTGATAGAATAGGAGGAGCAAGAGGGGAAGGTGTTGCGTTGCTTGTCAGAGAATATATAACAACGGTGCTCTGGCAGGATAGATTAGTGGACTCGTCTAGGGAGGCTATTTGGGTGGAATTGAGGAATAGGAAAGGTGTAGTGACACTTATAGGGGTGTATTATAGACCACCTAATAGGGACCGAGAACTGGAGGAGCAAATTTGTAAGTAGATAGCAGATATTTTTAGTAAGCACAAGGTTGTGATTGTGGGAGACTTTAATTTTCCACACATAGACTGGGGAGCCCATTCTGTAAAAGGGCTGGATGGTTTGGAGTTTGTCAAGTGTGTGCAAGATAGTTTTTTGGAGCAATACATAGAGGTACCAACAGAGAAGGGGCAGTGTTGGATCTCCTGTTAGGGAATGAGATAGGGCAGGTGACGGAAGTATGTGTTGGGGAGCCTTCGCGTCCAGTGATCACAATACCATTAGTTTCAGTGTAAATATGGAGAAGGATAGGATTGGACCTAGGATTGAGATTTTTGATTGGAGAAAGGCTAACTTTGAGGAGATGCAAAAGGATTTAGAAGGAGTGGATTGGGACAATTTGTTTTATGGGAAGGATGAGGTCATTTAAGAAAAATGGAGGTCATTTAAAGGTGAAATTTTGAGGGTACAGGATCTTTATGTTCCTGTTAGGTTGAAAGGAAAGGTTAAAAGTTTGAGAGAGCCATGATTTTCAAGGGATATTGGAAACTTGGTTCGGAAAAAGAGAGGGATCTTCAATAAATATAGGCAGCTTGGAGTTGATGAGGTGCTCGAGGAATATAAAGAATGTAAAAAGAATCTTAAGAAAGAAATTAGAAAAGCTAAAAGAAGATCCAAGGCTGCTTTGGCAAGTAAGGTGAAAATAACCCAAAGGGTTTCTACAGTTATGTTAGTGGCACTTATGTTATAATAGCTACAACATCATATTTCCAGGTATCAATCCATGCCCTAAGCTCATCCACCTTTCTTACAATGCTCCTAGTATTAAGATAGATGCATTTTAGAAACTCTCCACCTCCCACTCTCTGTTTATCCTTAATGGAGCAAACATGAACATTGGCTTCTCAAACTTCTGCTAATGCCCCACCTCCCCCTCGTACCCCAGCCGTTATTTATTTATTTACACAATTCTTTTTCTCTCTCTCTTTGTTCTCCCTCTGTCCCTCTCACTATACTCCTTGCCCATCCTCTGGGTTTTCTCCCCCCCTCCGCCTTTTCTTTCTCCCTAGGCCTCCTGTCCCATGATCCTGTCATATCCCTTTTGCCAATCACCTGTCCAGCTCTTGGCTCCATTCCTCCCCCTCGTGTCTTCTCCTATCATTTTGGATCTCCCCCTCCCCCTCCCACTTTCAAATCTCTTACTAGCTCTTCTTTCAGATAGTCCTGACGAAGGGTCTCAGCCTGAAACATCGACTGTACCTCTTCCTAGAGATGCTGCCTGGCCTGCTGTGTTCACCAGCAACTTTGATGTGTGTTGCTTGCATTTCCAGCATCTGCAGATTTCCTCATGATTGAGTATGGGAGTTGGGATGTAATATTGAAATTGTATAAAGCAGTGGTGAGGCCAAATTTGGAGTATTGTGTACAGTTCTGGTCACTGAATTATAGGAAAGATGTCAATAAAATTGAGATAGTACAGAGGAGGTTTACTAAAATGTTGCCTGGGTTTCATCTCCTAAATTACAGAGAAAGGTTGAACAGGTTAGGTCTTTATTCTTTGGAGTGTAGAAGGTTGAGGGGGGACTTGATAGAGGTGTTTAAAATTTTGAGGAGGGATTGATAGAGTTGATGTGGATAGGCTTTTTCCATTGAGAGTGGGGGAGATTCAAATAAGAGGACATGAGTTGAGAGTTAAAGGACAAAAGTTTAGGGGTAGCATGAGAGGGAACTTCTTTACTCAGAGAGTGGTAGCTGTGTGGAACGAGCTTCCAGCAGAAGTGGTTGAGGCAGGTTCGATGTTGTCGTTTAAAGTTAAATTGGATAGATATATGGACAGGAAAGAAATGGAGGGCTATGGGCTGAGTGCAGGTCGGTGGGACTTGGTGAGAGTAAGAGTTCGGCATGGACTAGAAGGACCGAGATGGCCTGTTTCCGTGCTGTAATTATTACATGGTTATAAGCTGCAATCCAAGGCAGCTTTGAAATCGAATGAGTCAGTGCTATTACAATGCTGGAGGTTGAGAGGCTATTACATGCATGAATATGGAGTCATTTGAGGGATATGAATCATACAGACAGAAGAGATATAGTTTAATTTGGCATCATGTTTGGCTAAAGGGCTTATTTGTGTGCTGTACTGTTCTGTGTTCTATGGTAGAAGAACTTCACTTATATTTCCAGGATACATTGGTCAGATGTAATCTCAAAGGTCATTGTGGAAAATGAATGTTTATGGTATGGAAGGGATCACTGGCACGGATAGAGCGTTGGCTAGCTAATGGAAAATAGGAAGTCGGCACATTTGGGTCTTTGATAGTGGGCAGGATGTAATCAGTGTGTTCTGCAGGGCTCGGTAGCTGGTTTCAACTTCTTACAATTTACATTTTGGTGATGGCACTGAACATATTTGACAATAGCATAAGGCCGGTAAGAAAATAAGTTGTAAAGTGATAAAACGGACAATGTATATGAAGGATTTCATGTACTTATCTAAAAGTCTCGAGTGCCTCTATCATATTTGTCTCCATCACCACCACATGAAATCCTTCATATACACTGTCCTTTTTATCACTTTACAACTTACTTTCTTACTGGCAGCACAATTCCAGACACCTACCACTCTGTGTAAAAGGAAAACCTGCCCTGCAGTGCTCCTTTGAATTTACACCATCTCATCTTAAATACATGCCCACTGTTGCTAGATATTTCAACCCTGGGAAAAATATACTGCCTATCTATCTAAATATTTCACAACCTGTATCCGATCTCCTCTCAGCCTCTGCCACTCCAGAACAACCAACCAAGGTTTGTCCAATCCCCCAAGTTCTTGTGTGCTATGATACTGTATGAACTATTGCAGATAATTATGCTGCCAAGGAAGTCTAGTTTAAATTTGTCAGAGTTTGTTTCTTATTGTGGTTAGGTATCATTCCAGTTTGGCTTGCTGTCCCTCATGTATTGTGTAAGTCTGGCCATTGCCAGCTCTCTGTTTTTGCATTGCAGAATGGGTACATGAAAGAAAACGTACTCCACCAGACAAAGTAACTGCAGTTTCAGTAACCACAATAAATCAGTGCTGACTCAGCAAGCAGGCAGATTGCTGGAAAGGCAAAATAACTTGATAACTGTCCAGTCACTTTTTTGATTATAATAGTTATATAAAAACATAACAAAAAGAAGGAAATGGGCCTCCAGCAATCAATAAAATCATGGCTGACACTGTTCACCAGACTCCCTTTCCCCATATCCCGACTGTTGTTGAAGATTCTGTGCATTGACAGCTAGTTGTAGGCTTTTTTTCCCTATGCTGATATGCGACCGAACATCTGTTGACAGCAAATGATTCTTCCCAATGCGATGCAGCTCAGAAACTGGTTGGTTTGTTGCTTGCAGGTGTCCAATTTGCACTGGGAGTGGACAAAGTTATTTTTAATTTATTCATTGACTTAGATACAGACTTCGCTAACAGTTCATATCTAGCTATTTCTGAAGTGAGGGAGTAGGTAAGTGTCAACCATGTTGGTGAAGCTGATGTCATGGATAAGCGAAGTGGGTAGTACAACAGGTTTCCTTCCATTAGTGAACCAAGTGGGCTTTTACAACAGTCCACTAGCTTCATGGTTCCTATTACTGATGATTTGCTGAACTTCCACAGCTGCTCTGGAGGGATTCGGACTTGTTCTTCTTGGTCAGTGGCCCAGGAACCTGACTGCTAGTACAATTACAGTTACTCTCTACTACACCTTTACTTGTTGCTACCAACCACTGTGAACCTTAAACATACATAGAGCATAGGACAGTACAGCCCATGATGTAGTGCTGACCTTTTAACATACTCCATGATAAATCTAACCCTTCCACGCTGCACAGTCCATAAGCCTCCATTTCTCTTCATCCATGTGCCTATAATATCTTATAAATGTCCCTGATGTATCTGCTGCAACCCATCACCCTTGGCAGTGCATTCTAGGCACCCACTGCACTCTGTATTTGGGGGGGGGGGAAGAAAAACTTACCTCTGACACCTCCCCTAAACTTTCCACCACTGGTCTTAAAAGCATGTCCTCTGGTATTATCCATTGCCACCCTGAGAAAAAAGTGCTGGTTGTCCATTCTATCTATACCTCTTATAATCTTAAACACCTCTATTATCCTTTGCTCTAAAGAGATGAGCCCTAGCTCACTCAACCTATTCTGATAAGATACATTCTTTAATGCAGGCAGTGTCCTGGCAAATATTTATTTATTTAGCAGTACAGAACAGAGTAGGCCCTTCAGCCACGCCAAGCCAGCAACCTCCTTCAAACCCGATTAACCCTAGTCTAATCATGGGACAACTTACAACGACCAATTAATCTACCCAATATGTCTTTGGACTCTGGGTGCAAACCGAAGAGCTCAGAGAAGCCCCTTGCATTCCATGGGGAAGATGTACAGGGACTCCTTACAGAACAGCGCTGGAATTGAACTCTGAACTCCAGGGTGCTTCGAGCTGTAATAGCGTCGCACTAACCGCTACGCTACTGTGTAGTAATATCAGGATGTTGAGACTGTCACTTTAGTTTCAGCCATGAAAAAACTGATAGCTCAATAATTGAAGCACATTTTCATCATGAAAATGGCCTGAAAACAAACTGCTGGAGGAACTCAGTGGGTCAGGCAGCATCTGTGGGGTCCATGGGATGGCTGACGCTTTGAGTCCAGATCCTGCATCAGCACTGAAAACATTAAAGGAGTGAGAGCAAATTCAAAGTGATGAGGCAGGATAGGTCGATCCAGGTGAGGAGTGGTTGGTGTGTAGATGGAACCCAATGGGGAAGGAGTAACAGAGAATGTTCCCATTTTGGCAAGTACTCCTGCATTACCTGATTCCATTCACCACCTTTCTTATCGGTTTCCTTCATGCCTTTGTTATCTCCACCTTTCACCTTCCAGCCCTTGTCACTATCTCTACTGTTCCCTCCATCACAGGACTTCATCTGTCAGTCAACTCATCTTCACTTGAACCCATATTGCAACCATCTCCTGTCTCACCCCTGGCCCTCAAGCCTTTATACTGGCTATCTTCCCCCATGGTTATAAGATTATTAATTAGTTCCCTGGTACATAAATTGGACTCTTGACCTTACAATGTACCTTGTTATGATCTTGTACCTTATTGTTTACCTGCGCTGCAATTTCTCTGTAGGTTTTACACTTTATTCTGCAGTGTTATTATTTTAACTTGTTCTGTCTCAGTGCACTGTTTACTGATGCAAGACAAGATTTATACTCTTAATCAGTACATGTCACAATAATAGACCAATTCCAATTCATGCTCAGACTGATGCAGGGTCTTGACTGGAAATACCAACCATCCCTTTGCTTCCACAGCGGATGCCTGAACCGTCAAGTTGCTTCAGCAGTTTATTCGCTCCAGATCCCGGCATCTGCGGTCTCTTGTGTTCTCTGTGTAAAGGGCCAAAAGCTTTTAAGTTCAGCTGAAGAGAACTGAAAGCTGCATAGTACAGAGATGAGTCAGTGCATGCAGCTCAGCAACGGTTCAATCCTGACCCTGGACTGTGTGTGTGTGTGGTTCTCACACACTCCCTGTGGCTGCTTTCATTTTCCTCAAGTGTTTTGGTATCTCACACTTCCTGAAGACATGCTGGTAGATTAATTGATAACTGTAAATTGCCCCACAGGTTAGGTAATGTCAGGCCTGCACAGGCAGGCACCTCCCAGTGTCTACCCAGCTAACAGGGGTCACCTGCCACTCATTTCCAACTCTTGACCTGCGGTCTATTTAAATCCAGTTCTCACCCACTGTCCTTTGTACACCCATTGAACCAGCCAGCCTCAACCAGTTACTCTGAGCCTTTGGTTACCTTGACTCATCATGCTAAGTATCTGCTCTTTTGTTTTGTGGCTCCTTGTAGCTTGTTTTTTTTGCAAGTTATCAGTAAAATATTGTCTCCTGCTAAATTTCTCCACTGTTTTGCTTTTGGCCTCCTCTATATCACCTGACAGGACAATTGACCCATGAGAGTATCCCTGCATAAAGGAAGTCATCCGTTGACAGGAACACGTGATCCTAAAGCAGCAGAAACTCATTGACCATCTGCTCGCCACTCTCAACCAACTCTCCATCTTGATACAGCAACCCTGCGCCAGTCAGCTTTCTCCCTTGGAGCCCTGGATTCCAGAGCCTGAACGCTTCAATGGATCTCTGACCCTATGTTGCAACTTCCTATCTCAGTGTGTCTTACACTTTGAGCTTCAGCTATCTCTGTATTCTGTGGAATGGGTTAAGATTGCCTTCATCTCTCTCCTGACTGGGCGAGCTCTGACCTGGGCCACCACTAACTGTGGGGCAATAAAAGCAGCAGTTAAAATAAATATGATGAGTTCACTGCTGAGATGTACTGGGTTTGTAACCATCTGGGAAGTAAAAGGGGGCAGTGGATTGGATACTTCACCTGCTTCAAGGCTCATGCTTGGTGCTGGATTACATGGTGGAACTCAGGACCCTTACAGTGGAGTGCATCTGGAATTCAGAAGCATTGCTGCCCCTTTACCATCATGGCACCTTGGAGCGCTTGAAAGATCAGTTGTCGATCCAGGAGAAGCCCACCGGCCTCAAGCCTGATCGCTCTGGCCCTCCGAATTGATAAGCGTCTGATGGAACGGCCTCCAGATCATCAGCCAGAACCCTAGTTCCATTGCCAGAACCATTCCAGGCTGCAGGGCACACATCATCAATGTTTCCAGAACCCATGCCAGTAGGGAGAGCTCCTTAAACCCCCCCCCCCCCCCCCCCCCCCGGCTGTAAAGTGCAATCGTTGGTAGTGAAATTACTTGTGTGCTTTCCACAGGGCTGCTGACCACCCATACATCAAATGCCCACTGCGTTCAGGAAAATGACACCACCGGGTAGAGCTGACAGGCTTTCTCTCTAGTAAACTATAAACTCCCCCAGCCTCTCATTCCAGCACTGTAGCCTGACTCACTCCCTCTGTCCTCCTCCACATCTCAATGATTTTATGCACACAGGAGGTTGTGGTAGATCCCTGCACAGCAGGCAACTTTTTGAACTGTGTCTGTGTGCGCATCTTGGATTCCCTACAGAGCCTATCTCTCACCCCTTCTGCATCACAGCCATGATGGATGCCCCTTGGGGTCAGGGGTGGTCGGGGTGTGCACCCGGTCTGTGCTTATGAGCATCGGAAAGCAGCGCGAGTCCATCATCGACACAATCAACACTTCTCTCATCTTGGGGTACTCCTGGCTGTCCACTCTTGACCTTCACTTCGCCTGGTTGTCCAGTTCACTGCTGGGTTGGGGACTCATCTGCCGGACCACCTGCCTGTAACCTCAATTGACTTCACCCAGTAAACCTGCGGAGATGGAGGAATCTTCTCACCAAATTCCCACAGCAATACCACAACTTGGCCATCACCTTCAATGAAAAGAAAGCCAACACTCTGCTGCCTTGCAAACCATATGACTGTGCAATCGACCTCATACTGGGTACCACCCCTCTCCGAAGTCATCTGTTCTCCCTCTGTCCTCCAGAGGTCAAAGCCATGGCCACATATCTACATCTACATTCAACCACTTTCTTCCATGGTCTTTCCTATCAGATTTCCCCTTCTGCAGCCCTCATCTCTTTCACTATCAGCTTCCCAGCTCTTTACTTCACTCTTCTCCCTCTCCCGGATTCACTTATCACCTACCACCTTGTACTTCCTCCCCTTCCCCCACCTTCGTACTCTGACTATTTCCAGTCGCAATGAAGGGTCTTAGTCTGAAACATTGACTGTTTACTCTTTCCTTATGGAAAAGAGTATGTTGCCTATGCTGCCTTGCCTGCTGAGTTCCTCCAGTATTTTGTGTGTTTTGCTTGGATTTCCAACATCTGCAGATTTTCTCTTGTTTGTGATAATGAACCTGATTCTGATTCTGAATAGGACTAGTTTGTTGGGAGCCAGCTTGGGCATGAAGGGACAGGGATAGGACTGGTATGTGAGCTGACATTCAAAAAAGATCATAACTGGCCTCATAGCTGAGGAAATGAATGTTTTGAGTTCCCAATCCAGATCATAAAAGTATTGGAAGGTCTTGGAAAAACAAACAAAAATTGCGGATGCTGGAAATCTAAAATGTAAAAAGAAAACTCTGGAAGTACTCAGCACATCTGAGAGAAGAGAAACAGAGTTAAAGTTTTGGGTCAAACCCAGACCTGAAGAATTAACAAGTTCAAATTTATTGTCATACAACCAAATGAGACAGTGTTCTTCTGGACCCGAGTGCACCCACGTATATATAGCACGCACAGCACACAAAACAAAATATGACCACAAATAAGTTAATAAAACATAACTTAAAATGCATTTGGTAAGCAGCTCGTTGTCCTAGAGACAAGATTTTGGTGGTGGCAGGGTATTCACTAGTCTCACAGCCTGCGGGAAGAAGCTATTATCCAGTCTCATAGTCCTCATCCTGATGTTCCTCTTCCTCCACCCTGATCGTAATGGATCAAAGAGATTGTGGGATAGGTGGTAGGGATCTTCAACAATGCTTCAGGTTATTTGTGTGCAACACTCCCAGTACATGTCACAAATATTCAGGAGGGAGGCCCTGTTGGTCATCTTGGCGGTTTTTACTGTTCTCTGTAGGGTCTTGATGTCTGATGCCTTGCAGTTTCCATACCACACAACGATGCAGCCAGACAGGATACTCTTGATAGTGCTCCTGCAGCAGTTGTTTGGATGGGGGCATGGAGTCTAGCATGCATCATTCTCCTCAGAAAGTATAGATGCAGCTGTTACTTCCTGACTAATGAGAAGGTGTTATGGTTTCAGGTTAGATCGTCCATTGTGTGCACACTAAGGAACTTCGTGCTCTTCACTCTCTCTCCACGGCAGAGCCATTGATGTGCAATGGAGAGTAGTTAACCTGAGACTTCCTGAAGTCCACAATCATCTCTTTTGTTTTGTCCATGGAACTCAACTGCTCGCTATTGTTGTTGAATTCTCTCTCTCTAGACAATCCTAGTAAGTGGCTTTCACCCCTTTCAGAGCTTTGCTAAACTGCTGTTTGTCAGAGCTATATTCCTCTCTGTTTCCAGACCTGTAGGCGTGATCCTTTGCGGATCTGAGAGTCCTCAACTCCTTGGTGAACCACAGGTTGTCATTGTTATACTTGGGAATGATCTTTTTAGAAAGACATATATCTTCACAGAAGGATACGTATGATATTACAGTGTCAGCATATTCATCTATACTGCTACACCAACCATCCATGACCAACCATTCCATGGAACTTAAGCAGTCTCTCAGCCTTCCAGCAGCCCCAGGACACCATCACCGTCTGATGGTCCTAGTTTCAGTTTGCGTTTATAGCTGGGACCAGGCATGATAATGGCATGGTCAGAGTTGCCAAGGGGAACCTGGGGAAAATGGCAGAATGCCCCTTTTATATTGGAATAGAAGTGGTCTTACGTTCTGTGCTCATGTGGGGCAACTAATCACCTGGTGGTCTTTGGGCAGATCATGTTTCATGTTACAATGGCTACAATTCCCCATAATAAAAATGACAGTATTGGGTAATTTATTTTCCAAGTCAACCAACAGTCATTGTGCAGACTGAATGTTTGCATGAGGGGGAATGTAAATATTGACCAAGATAACAGAGTGAAGTTCCCTAGGAAGGTAGCATGGTTTACAGTGAATGAAGAGAGCCTCTAAATCAGCAGAGGAAAATGGAAAAAAAATGACAGATGCGTCGCTGCATGATTTGTGATTTATAAACATGCACAAGCCACCACCAAGTGACTTGCCTCATAGTGCACTATTACGATATGCTCGAAGTAGCTGGGATCCTGAAGTCGTCTGGTATATCTGAGTTGAGCCACAACATAATGTTAGTGATATTCAACCTGATTCTGATTGAACTTCGATTGAGACACAGACTGCAAACCCTGTAATCTGGAGCATTAAAGAAAGGAAGAACTCAGCATCTGTGGAGATGGATAGATAATCAATATCTTGGTATGTCTTTTGCTGCCACAGATGTTGCCTGACCCACTGAGCTCCTCCATTGAATCTCACTGTCCTGCTTCTACAGTCCTCCATTAAAGCACTCACAGCTAAAGTTCACACATAAACAGTAGTGGTTGGAAAAATTAAATGAGCAGAGGTCCAAGGATATATTTGCTGCTAGTTGACCAGCAAGATGCTTGTAGCTAGTTATTTTCAGCACTGGACAAATAGAACCAGCCATTCTCTGCATGTGCTTGCGTGCAGATTTTCTGCACAAACTACAATAAATTAAGAGATATTAGAGGCTTAGGAAGTTCTGCAAGACATCTGAAACCTCTGTGACCAAAGAAACACCTGACTAGCTCTTCAATTGGAATTGTGAATTATTGAGATATTGTAGTGGAGAATTGGACCAGGAGAAGTTAAAATGCTTAACTCAAAATTAGATTCAGTGGGACGGAGTGAAGGAAAGAGAGAGCAGGAAGCTGCAGTGCGGCTGAAGTGTTGGCAAGTCAGACCAGGGCTGGTGAGGAGGCAAAAGTGGTGGTCAGGTGAGTAGATGGAGCTTGTCGTGTTTGGAACTTAATCCTACATTATGAACCTACAGCAGCTGGAGAGTTGTGGGCCTTGGCTGATTTTGTAGTTGTGAGTCATATCCGGAAAGGAGTGGTCAGGAGTAAGATTGGTGGGTTGCAGTTCGTGAGTGACATTGGTTGGTAGGTGGGAAGGGAAGTAGCACTCAGCGGTGTCCAACTCTAGCGGTAAGAATCACAAGCAGAATCTGATCGTTGCCCATGGTAACTTAGATCGCCCAGAGAGACGCACCGCACTTGTTGCTCGTGTGCTCAAGGACTACAGAGTGGACACGCGGCTCTCCAGGAGTCCCGGCTCGCTGGAGAGGGTGCACTTTATGAAGAGAAAGGAGGATACACATTCTTCTGGTCTGGCAGGCCCGAAGAAGAACGAAGAGAACCTGGTGTGTGCTTGACTATCAAGAACTGCCTCGCAGCAAAGCTACCAACCCTGCCTGTTGCTCTAAATGACCGAATCCAGACCTTGCGTACACCTTGGCAAGGAGAACGCCACCTCACCATAGTCAACGTTTACGCCCCAGCTCTGACTAATCCCAGTGAAGTCAAGGAGGCATTCTACAGTGAACTGAAAACCACTAGCAGCGTGGCAACTTCGGATAAGCTGCTGTTGCTGGGAGACTTTATTGCTTGGGTTGGCAAGGAGTCCACTGTGTGCCCTGGTGTGATTGGACGCCAAGGGGTTGGCAACAGTAACAGTCACGGTCTACTGCTCCTCTCGATGTGCACAGAATTCAAACTGTGCATTACTAACACACTGTTCAGATTGCCAGACAAGCTCAAATGCATGTGGATGCATCCACGATCTAAAAGCTGGCATCTCATTGATTATGTCATCACCCGACAACGAGACATCTCTGCCATTCGTATCACCAGAGTTAAGCGTGGAGCTGAGTGCTCAACTGATCATCAAATGGTGTGGTCCGATCTATGTCTATTGATCAAACCTCCACGCAGACTGAATGCTGCCAAACCACCCAAAAAGCTGAATACCACCAAATTGAAACATCGTGAGTGTGCTGATGCCCTGAAATCATCTATGGAAACTGCTCAAAGCAGACTGGTTGAGAATCCACCAGACGATATACTGAGCACTGGAATGCCTTTAAAGAAACGGTCTACATTTCTGCCCAGGACACCTTGGGGAAAGCTAAGCACAAGCATCAGGACTGGTTTGATGAGAGCAACCAATCTGTGCAAGAGCTTCTAAGAGCTAAGGCAGCTGCCCACCAGGCTCTTCTTCGACACCCAAACTCAAGTTCCAAAAAACATGCCTTTTTGAGTGCAAAATCAACTTTGCAGAGGCAGCTCAGGGCTATGAAAGGCCAGTGGTGGGTGAACAAGGCCAGGGAGTTACAAGCCTTCGCTGACTGTAATGACTCAAGAAGGTTCTACGAAGTAATCAAGGTTGTGTATGGTCCATCAAAACAAGGCACCTCACAACTCCTGAGCAAGGACAGTACATCCATCTTCACTGAGAAGTCAGAGCACATGAAAAGATGGCAAGAACACTTCCATAAGCTGCTGAACAGACCAGGAACCATCACCGATGAAGCACTGGGCAGAGTACACCCTTGACCCATACTGTTCGATCTAGATGCTCCCCCTACTCTTCATGAGGTCATCGAAGCCATCAAACAGCTGAAACCCAACAAAGCACCAGAGCCTGATGGTATCGCAGCCGAGATCTATCAGTATGGTGGTCACACACTGACATCATGCCTGCACCAGCTGTTCAAAAAGTTGTGGGGAGCTGCAGAACTACCACAAGACTTCAAAGACACATCAGTTGTGACCATCTACAAGAACAAGGGAGACAAGAGAGACTGCAATAATTATCATGGCATCTCTTTCCTGTCAGTTGCGGGAAAATGCCTCGCGAAGATCATCCTTAGACGCTTGGTGTCCAACATCAATGACAACATCCTTCCAGAAAGCCAGTGTGGTTTTCGAACAGGCTGTAGTACAGTGGACATGATCTTTTCATTGAGGCAGCTCCAAGAGAAATGTGTTGCGCAGCAGAGAAAGAGGGCTGATGGCGGGCTCCTCAACCTCGCAAGACTGAGAGCAAAAACAAAAGTCAGGGACATTGTGGCGCATGAGCTACAGTTTGCTGATGACTGTGCAGTGGTTGCCCACTCTCTCAAAGACTCACAGGAGATCAGCGGTCGCTTTGCCAGTGCAGCCAAAAGCTTCGGAGTGACAATCAGCCTGAAAAAGACGGAAGTTTTGTACCAACCGGCTCCTGGCTCAAGCTACAGGGAACCAACTGTCCTCATTGATGACGCTTGTCTCAATGCTGTCAACAAGTTTTGCTACCTGGGCAGCACAATAACATCCTCAGCTTCTCTGGATGTAGAGATTGAGTCACGAACCAGAAAGGCCTGCTTTGCCTTTGGTCAGCTGAAAAATCGAGTTTGGTCACAGAACATCAGGTTGGCCACCAAGTGCAAGGTATACGGGGCCGTTGTCATATCAACCTTGTTATTAGGAATGTGAGACATGGTGCCCATATCAGAGACACTTACGCCAGCTTGACCAACTGCAGCAGCATCACCTACGTTCTCTGATGAAGATCACCTGGCGAGATAAGGTCTCCAATACCGAGGTCCTCTCTCGAGTTGGAATGTCAGCAGTTTCAACCTTGGTGATGTCAGCCCAACTGTGCTGGGTAGGACATGTCAGAATGCCTGATGGAAGACTGCCCAAGGACATCTTGTACGGCCAACTGTCCAAAAACGAGGAGGCCAGCGACTACGGTACAAGAGCCACAAGAAAGCTGACATTGCCCCATCAACATGGGAGGATCTGGCTCACGATGGAGGGACGCCATCAGAAAAGGTGTGGACGCTGCTGAGAATAAGCTCAACGAGGCAACAGAGGAAAGGCACAGGAAGCGCCACAACAGAGCTTCTGCCCCTGTTGCCCTCCAGGCCTCACCTGCCAAGCATGTGGCAAGCAGTGCCTGTCAAGGATCGGCCTGTGCAGCCACTCCAGGATGCACATATCAAACCCCACTAACTGACTGAAAGGAACCATCATCATCCTATGGGATGGATAGCCAGAGAGAGAGGGAAGGGATGGTGCCTTCTCGGATCCCACTTCTTAAATGCCATCCCACTTGAGCGCTGCATTGTGAAGACCTAGTTGTCCTGTAAGTTACCACGCATGCTCATTCCTAAGATAACTTGGTCCAATTAGCCCTGCAATGCAGCAAAACAATTGCACAAGGATGAGCTCATCCCATGCCTGAGTGATGCGCAAGTCATATTGTGTTCACAAAGCTGAATGAGGTCCAAAACACCCAGCTTGAAGGAGATCAACTCAGAAGCGCTCACAATCGTGTTCCTTTCTGGGATAAATAACATGTTTTTCAAATGTGTAACCATGAGAGAGAAAAAATCATTCTATATCCAAATTCAGACTTCATTTTTAATATTCTAACAAATCAACATTCATGAAGGGGCCATGAGAAGGCCTTGGTGAGCAGGATTAAGGAAAACCCCAAGGCATTCTATAAGTATGTGAAGAGCAAGGGGATGAGCCATGCGAGAATAGGACCAATCAGGTGTGATGGTGGAAACGTGTGCATGGAGTCGGAGGAGGTTGCAGAGGTACTTAATGAATACTTTGCTTCAGTATTCACCAGGGAAAAAAAGACCTTGGCAATTGTGAGGATGACTTACAGCGGACTGAAATGCTTCAGCACATAGGCATTAAGAAAGAGTATGTGTTGGAGCTTTTAAAAAGCATTGTTAGATGAGGAACTGTGGGAAGCGAGGGAGGAGATTGCTGAGCCTCTAGCGATGATCTTTGCATCATCAATAGGAACGAGAGAAGTACTGGAGGATTGGGGCGTTGCAAATGTTGTTCCCTGGCTCAAAAAAGGGAGTAGAGATATCCCAGGAAATTATAGACCAGTGAGTTTTACTTAAGTGGTGAGCGTTGTTTGAGAAGATCCTGAGGGTCAGGACTTATGAGCATTTGGAGAGACATAATCTGATTAAGGATAGTAGGCATAGCTTTGTCAAGAGCAGGTTGTGCCTTACAAGCCTGATTGAATTCTTTGAGGATGTAACAAAACATATTGAAGGTAGAGCAGTGGATATAGTGTATATAGATTTCAGTAAGACATTTCATAAAATTGCCCATGCAAGACTCATTCAGAAAGTAAGGAGGTATGGGATCAAAGGAGACCTTGCTTTGTAGATCCAGAATTGGCTTGCCCACAGAAGGCAAAGGATGGTTGTAGATGGTTCGTATTCTTCATGGAGGTCGGTGACCAGTGGTGTTCTGCAGGGATCTGTTCTAAGACCCCTCCTCTTTGTGATTTTTATAAATGACCTGGATGAAGAAGTAGAAGGGTAGGTTAATAAGTTTGCCAATGACACAAAGGTTGGGGGTGTTGTGGATAGTGAGGAGGGTTGTCAGAGGTTACAGCGGGTCTTCGATAGGATGCAGAACTGGGATGAGGAGTGGCAGATGGAGTTCAATCCAGATAAGTGTGAAGTAGTTTATTCTGGCAGGCCAAATTTGAAGACAGAATATAGTGTTAATGGTCAGCCTCTTGACAATGTGGAGTATCGGAGAGATTTTGGGATCCACGGCCATAGCACACTCAAAGCTGTTGTGCAGGTTGACAGTGTTGTTAAGAAGGCGTATGGTGTGTTGGCATTCATCAACCATGGGACTGAGTTCCTGAGCCGTGAGGTATTGTTACAGTTATATAAGACCTTGGTCAGACCCCATGTGGAGTATTGTGTTCATTTCTGGTCTCCTCACTACAGAAAGGGTGTGGAACCCATAGAAAGAGTGCAGAGGAGATTTACAAGGATGTTGCCTGGATTGGAGAGTGTGCTTTATGAGAATAGATTCAGTGAATTTGGCTTTTTTCCTTGGAGTAATGGAGGATGAGAGGTGATCTGATAAAGGTGTATGAGATAACGAGAGGCATTAATCGTAGGAATAGCCGGAGGCTTTTTCCCAGGGCTGAATGGCTAACATGAGGGGGAACAGTTTTAAGGTGCTTGGAAGTAAGTACAGAGGAGATGTCAGGGGTAAGCTTTTCACACATAGTGGTGAGTGCGTGGAGTGCACTGCTGGCGACAGTGGTGGAGGCGGTTACAATAGTGTCTTTTAAGAGACTCTTTAGTTGGGTACATGGAGCTTAGAAAAATTGGGTAATTCTAGGCAGTTTCTAGAGCAGGTTACATGGTCAACACAACATCGTGGGCCAAAGGGCCTGTAATGTGCTGTAGATTTCTGTGTTCTTTAATTATTGTCAAATCTGAAACAACCTGGCTGCACACTTGTAAACATTTTGATGCTAGTTATTTCGTTTGGTAAAAATTAGGGCAACCCTTCATTTATATTGGAATGGACAAGTCCTAACCACTTTGGGTAATTTTATAGGCTATCTGGTGAGTCAATTCGGAACCTTCTCATTGTTCACTCTCAGCAAGAAACTGTTCATGCGCAGCTTAGAGACGAGAAGATGACATACAGCATGGAAACTGGCCTAACTTGTCCATGATGGCCATGGTACTACTCCCAAGCTAGATCCATTTGCTCATCTTTGATCCAGGACCATCTAATCCCTTCCTCTATCTTAGAAATCAACCTTTAAATTTTTCTCTTTACTTGTACGGGTGCAATTATTTCACCAGTGGATGATCTAGAACAGGAAACACAAAATATCATAAAGGAAAGTTTGGAGTATATTTAAATGACAAGATGAAAGTTTTGTTAAGTGCACCATTATTGTCTGTTACATTTATTGTTTACCGTTCATTATATCAGTCAAATGGATCTTGTATTTCAAGGATCCTTTGCCTGATGTCAATGAGATATGTTCAGCCAACTTCAGCTTGGGTGTAATTTAGGTCTGTAAACACTGCCATATTTGAGAGACATATTGGGAAAACAAGCCATTGTTTGTTAAGATTGCATCTGATTAAAAACAATAGTGTAAATTTTGACTGGCTGTTCCTTTCTCAGTCTTTGTATCTGATTGTTTATTGAGATTTAAATGCAAAATAGTGATTTTTGTTTTGATGAAATTGCCCAGGATTGTTGAAGTCCATTAAAGGCTCAAGAGATTAATCAGTTCTCTGACTTGTATATCAGACAAAAACAAAAATAGATCTAGGACTAAAATTGAGTTCACTCACCTATTACATATAGCATCAGTTGCCATTTGGAGTTTTATTGAAATGAATTAAAATTTCAACCATATGAATAACAATTTCATCAACAGGCAAGGCAATGCACCCCATTTGTTTTAATATTCAAATGTGAAAGATTTGATATTGTTCAGACAATGTATAATACTATTGCAGCGTTGTACTTGTTGGGCTATTCTTTAACGTTAGGGTTCATGGAGTTCGGTAATAACCATTTGCTAGATTATGAAGTATATTGGCCAGGGGAATCACATAGAGTGTAATATGTTGTGTACTTCACTGGGATGCTGGACAGATGACATTTTCCTCAGGGATCATCACAGCACTCATGGTGCAGAATTTTAAGACAGCCAATCCTGCAATCTATTTTTTAAGGAGGTAATTAAACCTTAAAATGCTATAGTCCTGCTTGAGGATATTCTGCTGGCTAACTTCCTCTCCACTTCTTATTTGAGGAAACACATGACCTCATGAGGAATTGCCCATTGTAAGTGGCCATTGCTGGTGAGGCCAGCATTCAATGACCATCCTTAATGGCCTTCAAGTTGGCGATGTGTCACCTCATCTAAATTCTGTACTGGGGCTTTTCAGAGGGCGTGTGAGAGTTGTTTACATGAGGTGGAATTGCACATACACAGAGAAGATCTGTACATTTATTCCCTGAAAGACATTCGTGACCGGATGGGGTTTTGCAACAATCCAGTATTTTATGGTCACCATGACTGATGCTAAATTTTTGTTCCAGATTATTTAGCTGAGTTTAAATTCTTCTTTGATGAGGTTTGAACTGGTAATTAATACTGGCCTGTGGGTTGTTCATTCAGCGAAATAAAAGCATGGGTCCTTTCTTTTAAACTTTAGTCTTCTGTTTTCTCTGAGGTTTGTTACTGTCTCAGAATCTTTCTCTCTTATTCACTCACTATTACTGGAGGATGGGCTGTTGTTCAAACCAACAGAGTACTTTATTAAACAAAAAAAAAGATATGTACAGAACATACAGCAATTTTTGAAACCACTACCCTGCAGTCAGAGAGCCTCTGAGTCGTTTCATCCTGAGCATTCTTACAGTACCGTGGGTATGGTGATGTTGTGGTTAGGTTACCGAACAAACAATCAGAGTTCCAGATCACTGATTCAGTAATATACTGTAAATTTGAATCCTAGTGCAGCAGATGGGAAATTTAAAACATAGTAATTAAATAAACATGCAATTTTGAAAAAAAAGAAGAGAATGCTGGTAACCTTGGAACTATTCGGTTGTGGTAAAAACCCATCTGGCAATCTAATGTCTTCAGAGGAGGAAATTTGTCATCCTCAAACTGGTCTGGCCAATGCAAGACTGTTGACCCATCAGTGTGATTGATTTGCTAAAGCCCCTCTGAGGTCAGGAATAACCTACATATGGATTTAAAGTGAGTATTGTTACATCTGATAAATATAAACAAACTGTTGCAGAAGCAGTTCTTGGAACAGTTGTTAAAATGATACCAATTGATATTAGATAAATTACACCACTTTCCTTTGATAATCTATAGGGGTAGAGGGAAAGCCCATTTCCTGTGGTTTTTACTATGACTATACGATGAAGAGCATTCTGACTGGTTTCATCACTGCCTGGTACAGATGCTCCAATGCGCAGGATCAAAAAGAAAATACTGACAGTTGTAGACTTAACTAGCTCCACAAGCCATCACACCATGTAGCTCATCTTCAAAAGATGGTGCCTGAAGAAGGTGGCATCCATTATTAATGATCCTCACCATCTGGACATGCCCTCTTCTCATTACTGCCGTTGGGGAGGAGGTACAAGAGCCTGAAGATACACACTCAATGTTTCAGGACAGTTTTTCCCTCTGCCATCAGATTTCTGAATAGTCCATGAATCCACGAGTATTACCTCACTACTCCTCTTTAGCACTTTATTAAGTTACAATAAGAAATAAATAAATAAATAGTATTTTTAATGTCTTGCACTGTACTGCTGCCACAAAGCAACAAATTTCTCAACAGTGATAATAAACCTGATTCTTATTTTGTTTGGGTCAATAGACACTTCTTCCTCAAATTCGGAATGAGCTTCTACATCAAGTCATCACTGTATGGGCCTGACCTTTGTCTTCTCATCACTCTTTCTCCAATCCTAGGAAAGATTACTGGTAACTTAAGTTAACTAAGTACTTTATTAAATAGATTTTACAGAGAACATGCGGCATTTCTCTATTATGATCAAAGTTCAAAGTACATTTATTATCAAAGTACATATGTCACCTTGTATAACCCTGAGATTCATTTTCTTGTGGGCATTCACAGTAGATATAAAGAAACATAATAGAATCAGTGAAAGACTGCACTCAACAAAATGAACAAACACCAATGTGCAAAAGACAACAAACTCTGTAAATACGAAAAAAAGGGGGAGGAAATCAAGTTCAAATTTAAGTATTCAACCATAGCATGAATACCCAAATGAAAGTGGATTCCTCTAGCAAACAACATTACCAACAGCACAGAGCACATATGATTATGATAGCAGAAAACATACAGTCACAAAAAATACTATAGCCCAAGTCCCTGAATTAATAGTAATAAGTAATAAAGAAATAAAAATAGAGAACATGAGATGAAGAGACTTGAAAGTGAGTGCATAGGTTGTGGGAACAGTTCAGTGATGGGGTGAGTGAAGTGGTAGCTTCTGGTTCAAGAGCCTGATGCTTGAGAAGTAATAACTGTACCTGAACCTGGTAGTGTGAATCTGAGGTTCCTTTATCTAATTCCTTTTGGCAGCAGCAAGAAGAGAGCATAGCCTGGATGGTGGGGATCCTTGATGGTAGATGCTGCTTTCCTGTGACAGCCCTCCATGTAGATGTGTTCAATGGTGGGGAGGATTGGGCTCTATCCGTTACTTTCAGTGGGCTCTTCCATTCAAGGGCATTGGTGTTTGCAAATCAGGCTGTGATGCAAGTAGTCAATGTACTCTCCACTGCACAGCTATAGGAGTTTGTCAAAGTTTTAGATGACATGCTGAATCTTTGCAAGCTTCTAAAAAAGTAGAAGTGTAATAGCACTTATGGGATGAGTATAAAGCAAGTAGAGCAGGGGACACATACAAAATGCTGGATGAGCTTAGCAGATCAGGTAGTATCCATGGGAATGAACAAACAGTGGACATTTCAGACCGAGACTCTTCTTCAAGACAGGAAATAAAAACAGGGAGGAGGGCAAGGAAGATACCTAGAAGGTGATAGGTGAAGCTAGGTGGGTGAAAAAGGTAAAGGGTTGGAGAGGAAGGAATCTAATAGGAGAGGAGAGTGGACCATAGAAGAAAGGGAAGGAGGAGAGGCACCTGGAAGAGGTGATAGGTTGGTGAGCAGAGATTAGAGACCAGAGTGGGAAATAAAAGAGGGTAGGGGGAGGGAATTTTTTTTAACTAATTCATGCCATCAGGTGGAGGCTACCTAGACGAAATATAAGATGTTGTTCCTCCATCCTGAGGGTGGCTTCATCATAGCACAAGAGGAGGCCATGGATCGACATGTCAGAAAGGGAATGAGAATTGGAATTAAAATGTTTGACCATTGGGAAGTTCCCCTTTTGACAAATAGTGCTGAGGTGCTCGAGAAACGGTCCCCCAATTTATGATAGATCTCATCAATTTAGATAAGGCAGCATTGCGAGCATTGGATACAATAGCCAACCCCAGCAGATGTGCAGGTGAAGTGTTGCCTCACCAGGAAGGACTGTCTGGAGCCCTGAATGGAGGTGAGGGAGGAGGTGAATGGTCAGGTGTATCACTTTGGCTGCTTGTAGGATTAAGTGCAGGAGAGAAATTAGTAAGGAGGGACAAATGGACAAGGGAATCATAGAGAGAGTGATCTGTGCAGAAAGCAGAGAGTGAGGAGAAGTTAAGGATGTGTTTGGTAGTAAGAGCCCTTTGCAGATGTCGGAAGTTGCAGAGAATGATATGTTGGATGCGGGGGCTCATGGGGTAAGGACAAGAGGAACTCTATCACAATTAGGCAGCAGGAAGATGGGCTGCGCGTGGAAATGTGGGAAATGGAGGAGATGTGGGTGAGGGCAATATCAATAGTGTCCTGTTCTTTGAACAAGGAAGACATCTCTGATGTCCTGAAAGGGAAAGCCTCATCCTGGAAACAGATGCAGCAGAGATAAAGGAAGTGAGAAAAGGGAATGGCATTTTTACAGGAGATAGGGTGGGAGGGGGTATGGTCAAGATAACCATGGGAATGGGTAGGTTTATAAAAGTTGTTGGTAGAAAGTTTGTCTCCAGAGATGGAGACCGAGAGATCAAAAAAGGGGTGACAGGGATCAGAAATGGACCAAGTGAATTTAAGGGCAGGGTGGAAGTTGGAGGCAAAGTTGATGAAATTGTCAAGCTCAGCATGGGTGCATGAAGCAGCATCAATGCAGTTGTCAAAATGTAACAAGGAAGGAATTGGAGAGCATTACCAGGGAAGGCTTGGAGCATGGATTGTTCCACATACCCAACAAAAAGGCAGGCATGGCTGGGGGGCCATGTGAGTGCTCACGGCTACACCCTGAGTTTGGAGAAAGAAATTGTTGAAGGGAAGGACCAGTTCCACCAGGCAGAGGTGGTGGTGGGGAACTGGTCGGGTCTGTTGTTGAGAAAGAAGCAGAGAGCTTTATGGCCTTCATGATGAGGGATAGAATTGTATAGGCACTAGACATCCATTCTGAAAATGACGCGATTGGGGCATTGAAAGTTGTTGAGGAGATCGAGAGCATGTGAGGTGTTGCAGATATAGGTAGCAAGGGATAGAACCAAGGGTGATAAAATGAAGTTCAGGTGTGCAGACATGAGCTCAGTGAGGCATCAGCAGGCAGAAACAACGGGCCTGCCCTCACAGTCATGCTTGTGAATCTTCGGTAGGAGCTACAAATGAGCAGTGTAGCAGAGTTGATGAGGTTACTGGTGGCGTGGAGATAGTGGCATGATGGTCCGAAGTGGGGTTCTTTTCAAGGGGTAAGTAAGAGGAGGTGTCTGAGAGTTATGCCCTTGCCTCAGCAAGGCAGAGGTCAATCCAGCAGACTACAACTACACCCCCTTTGTCTGTGAGTTTGATGGTAAGCTTGGGATTGCTGCAGGAGTACAGAGGACACTACTTTCAGAAATGTTAGGTTTTGAAGAAGGGAGAGGAGTGCTGAGCCAGTTGATGTCTCATCAGCAATTAGAGATGAAAGGGTCCAGAGCAGGCAGAAAACTAGAGCAGTGTGTCCAAGAAAAGGAGGGTTGGAGATGGGAGAAAAGGTCATCAGTCCAGGGTGGGGAATGCTTGCCAAGAAGTGGGCTGGTAGACAGAGACGACAGAAGAAAAGCATGGCACCCTTGACCGTACGTATCTACAATGAGCTTGATGCCAAATTAAACTGATCCCTGCATAGGGTCTGTATCACTTCATCGCTTGCCTGTTCAGTCATTGAATCATAGAGCAATAAAGTGTGGATGCAGGCCCTTCGGCCCAATGAGTCCATGTTAACCACTGTGTCCACTCAGTTAGCCCCAGCTTCCTGCATTCACCTCAGATTCCTCTAAGCCCTGCCCCTCCCAAATGCTTCTTAAATGATCCTATCGGACAGATTTCAACTACTTCTTCCAGCAGCTCGTTCCATATCCTCACCCCCAATGAAAAAATTTGCTCATCGGGTCCCTTTTGCCCTAAATTTTTGCCCCTTAGCATTAGATTTTCCTAGCCTGGGAAAAAGACTGTTATTGTCCACCTCATCTAAACTTCTCAGAGTGTTAAACATTTCTAAAGCATCACAAGTCTTTCTCCTGCATTCCAAGGAATAAAGATTTAGCCTGGCCAACCCCTCCCTATAACTCTGGCCCTCTCGTCCTAGCAACATCCTTGCAAATCTTTTTTGCACTCATTCCAGTTTGACTATATCTCTCATATGATAGATGACTAAAAGTCTACATAGTACTCTGAAGTATGGCCCCACTAATGACTTGTACAACTGCAACTACAAACGTTTGTACTCTTTTGCAACTGTAACTACAATGCCTCTACTTCCTGAAGAGGCTGATGAGAGCTGGGCTTTGCACGTCCATACTTGCATTGTTCTGATGAGGAAAATGAGGAAAAACTTCTTCGCACAGAGAGTAGTGAATCTGTGGAATTCTCTGTGGAATTCTCTGCCACAGGAAACAGTTGATGCCAGTTCATTGGCTATATTTAAGAGGGAGTTAGATATGGCCCTTGTGGCTAAAGGGATCAGGGGGTATGGAGAGAAGGCAGGTACAAGGTTCTGAGTTGGATGATCAGCCATGATCATACTGAGTGGTGGTGCAGGCTTGAAGGGCCGAATGGCCTACTCCTGCACCTATTTTCTATGTTTCTATGTTCTACAGATGCACAGTAGAGAGCACCCTGACGAACTGCAGGAGGAGGTTACGTAGCATCCATGCTAGGAGTACCAGACTCAAAAACAGTTACTTTCCCCGAGCAGTAAGGCTGATCAACACCTCCACCCACTAACTCCTCCAATACTTTATTGCTTTCCTTCAGTCACCTTATGTATAGCCTAGTGTTACTTTATGGACATACAATCAATCTACATATGTATAATCAGCTATCTTGTGTATTTATATTTATTGTGTTTTATTAATATCGTGTCTTTTTAATCTTTTGTGGGTTTTTTGTGCTGCATCAGATCCGGAGTAACGATTATTATGTTCTCCTTTACACTTGTGCGCTGGAAATGACAATAAACAATCTTAAGTCTTGAAAATAATATCCTAATTCCTATAATCGGTTTAAGAATTGAGACGTTATACTGTACCATGACTGATGAAGGCCTCTTTTCACCACCCTGTAATGCTGCTTTCAATGCACAATGCACTTGTACCCCTAGGTCCCTCTGACCTATTATACCTCACCAGTGCCCTGACATTCATAGTTCTACATTGGTTTGACTTTCCAAAATGCATCACTTCACACTTACCTGTATTGAAACCCGTTTGCAAAATTTCACAAGACAAGGTTTCATTGTCACTGGAATCAAATTCAGAATCAGGTTTATTATCACTGACATGTATCATGAAATTTGTTGTTTTGCAGCATTAATACAATGCAATGCATTAAAATATTGTAAGAAATATAAAGAAGTAAATTAGTGCAAAAGGAGAACATAACGTGAGGTTGTGTTCATGGGTTCATGGACTGTTCAGAGAGGAAGAAGCTGTTCCTAAAACATTGAGTGTGTGGCTGCTGTGCCTTGCTGATGGTAGTATGTGAAGAGGGCATGTCCTGGATGGCAAGAGTCCCCAGTGATGGATATCGTCTTCTCGAGGCACCATCTTTTGATGATGCCCTTGATGGTAGGGAGACTTGATTCCGTGATGAAGCTGACTGAGTCTACAATCCTCTGAAGCATTGTTTTCTGATCCTGTGTGGCGATTCAACCCATTAGCATGCTCTTCAGAAATTTGCTAGAGTCTTTGGTGGCAGTGCCAACCTGATATTGGCCAGGGGTGGAATGCACACTGCAACCAGGATGACAGCAGAAATCTTCCTTGTCTGATAGAACAGATGACGCTTGGCCGCCAGATGTTTCAGGTTGGGAGAGTAGGACTGAGACAGAATTGTCACGTCTGTGCACCATGATGAGTTAATCATGAAGCAAAACACTGCTGCCTCTGCCTTTACCTGACACTGCCATTTGGTCCATGTGGTGAAGGTGAAGTCCTCAGACTGGAGTGCTATGTCCGGAATGCTGGGGGTGAGCCATCCCTCATGTGTCTCTGGTACTGCAGTCTTACTCTGAGTTCTTCAACTTATTCTGTACTGTACATTAACCAGGAGGTTTGTAGGGAGTGGGGGCTTCAGGCTCCTGCATTTCATTCTTCCCTGCAGTCAAGCCCGGTGGCCGTGTTTTCTTTAAGGGAAACTACACTTGCTACCTGGGTGGTCCGCAGTCCAGAATCTGGTTTTGGCAGTTGAGTTTTTTTAAAAATATCTTAAAACAATATTGCTTACTGAAGTTGCTCAGTAACTTCAATGGTGTGATTAATGTAGCTGACTGTGACTGTTGACTTCAGTTATAGCATCCCTAAACAAGAAAATTTGATGATTCCCTTTGAGGCTGCACACAGAAGAATCTCCACACTCAGGCACAATCTATACATTGTTATAATTTTGTGGATCCCATTAGTAATCAAATATTTAGGTAATTTAATAAGTCTTAACTTCTTTACAGTGTTATAAAGCAATTAGAAATTATGGACTCACTTAAAAAAGCAAATCTGAATGTAAAATAATGGAATAATTCAAAATATTATATGTAAGTATACCTTTAAGCTGAGTGTATCAAGTGTTATGACTGTCCGTATGTCATTGCAGCAGACAATTGTCGTCAGTGGACAGCTTGTTGCCTTGAATAAAGGATGCTCTGTTCTACAGCTTCTTTATGAACAGTTTACATATGTGCTGGCCATCAGGGTTCATGGATCATTGCTGTGTCACTCCAGCAAACACAAAATCTGGGAGATGTTAAATGCATTTTTGCCATGTGTGACACAAGTGATCAGTAATAATCTCACTGGGCTTGTTTTTTCAGGTCAGCAAATTCCACCTCTGGATCCCTCTCAGATCAACAACAATGGAGCTTTCAAAGTTGGAAGGCACACAGTGCAATCGAGTAAGCGTTGCTGCTGAGTTTTGCTGGAGATCAAGGCCAAGCAGTATTAAATCATCATCCTCATACCAAGTAGCAGAATGGGGAAGAAAGAAAAACAAAACTTTTCTTTTGTGTTATTGTTTGAATTACTTAATAGTCTCAAGGTTATCTCTCAGTTATTGGATTGCTGGCTCTTTCATTCTAACACACTGCTATTTCCACTTTCATGAAATTCATTAGAATAGGGAGCTCCACAGAGAGTAGATTTACTATGAATGCGAACTTTAAAGTACCGGTTATTATTTTTGTTCAGCCTCTTTCGTCCTTTTGATCTTTTTGGCCTTTATTCTTCCTTTATGAACAACACAGTGATTGAATCTTTTAAACCATTTTTCAAATGTCCAGAAGTAAATTATGTTTTTGCTCACTGTAACAAGTTCTCTGCCTGGCCCAAAGCTCTAAAGATAAATGCTTTGTCTGTAAATTAGACCCTTTGATAAATATCACATTCATCAATTCCTAACTGATTGGAAAGTACTGAACTAATTACCCAAGACCCGTGGAAAACTGTAGAAGGCAGAAACTGTTCCTTTCATGTTCCACATTTAAAATGTGTTATGTATATGGTTATATGAAAGTTAAACTTTATAATAATCCCGGGGGATTACTTATGAAAAAGAAATTGTTTATGGCAGTGGACAGTGAAGTCCAGAAAGATCCATAAACAGAACAGGGGTATTTACTGCTATCTGATTTCAACCAGGGAGTGAGCAGGCATACTGACCTTTGTAGCCAACTGAAGAAATCTGTCAGGATGTTTACTTCTCATTAGTGACTGATTCCTGTTCATGGAATAAAGAAAAGCCACGTCTTTTCTGCTGGTTGTAGGGATAAATAGGTTACCATATTCACTGATTATGCCCAGAAATGACTAGTTAATCCCCGTTAAGGATCAATGAGTACAGGAGAGAGGTTGGGTAGGTGGGAGTAGGTGGAATATAATATTAATGAAAAGAGTCCCTCTACAAATGTGTGAAATTACCAGGTCTTAATTAACAATACAATTGAAAGAACTAGAATAGTTCGGGTTTAAAATAATCATTATGTAAACATGGCACACTCTAATGCCAAAGAGTTAAGATTCAAATTTTTACCTGTTTAATTTACATAATGTAGCCAAAACAATAACTGTATGTATACAAGCATTATGTATACTGCTTTTCCAATTCATGCTCTAAGTTCAGGCAGTCTTTATATTTGTACTTCCATTTTCATCATGAGGCATTATTATGGACCAGTGGAGTTTTTCTGCTGATTTTCTTCCAATTTGTGTTTAACCATGAAGATATTATGTGCTGTGGACGTGTATTTAAAACTGGATGAAGCTTTCAAATAGTTATGTAAGCTTTTTTTTTGCATCATTCTTCCTTGATCTATTAATTTCATTAACAAATTTCATTCACTTAGCGGTTTGTAAATCTTTGTGTACAATATATGACCAATATTTATGTAAGGTGCAAAAACTCTCCTCCCTTTTCTTTGCAAATTCCAACAGCTTTTGCTAACTAGGCAATGCAATTCAGAGATTGAAAAACTTGTAATACCACCTGCAGAATATCTGATCACTGGGAGCCATTGTGGAACTTTTTTTACTGACGATACTTTGTTAATGAACTGCACAAAGCCTAAACCAGGAAGTGCACATTAGAAGTTATTAATGTTTTAATATTAAAATAAAGAAGGGAAAGAGGGAAATGATAGAAAAAAAAGCTGTTAATATACTTACAATTTTTAACAAAAAAATTTAATAATTTACTACTCTTACAAAAATGTTTCAATGACTTCAAGAAATTGTTTGGCAGTAATAACTGCCATTAAGTGGGATATTTAGACCAAAATTGGAAAACACTTAGTATTTTTAAGATGAATTTATGTCCATGTTTCAATGATAAATATTTCATGCTATTCATTTTTGAATAAGGTGTCTTACGGCAATTGTAACTTCAGTGCAGATTATTAAGTAATATTACACCTTAGCCAACAACTTAAGATTTTTGCACATTTGTAAAGTAGTCCTTCAATTTGTACTAAATAACAAAAAGCATTATGAATATCATAGTTGTTTGTACAGTAAATTATGGCCAAGTATTTTGATACCCTTGCACCTTCGATATTTCCCAACTATACCTCTATCCCTTTCTTTAAAAAGATTAATCAACACAACCAATTGGCAATTGGTTATGATACATGTAACATGTTTCATTCACTGTGTTACTTAGTTTCAGTGCATCCCAAAATCAGTCATCTACTGTAGAGGGGCCATTAAGCCCATCATGTCCAACCCAAACATAAACAAGCCATCTGGGATTATCTCTGTTCTGTAGTTTCACATTGTAATTATTCATCCAGTTCAGTGTGACAAAGATTTCTGTCTTTATCGTTCTTTCAGAAAGTAAACTCTGGGTTCCTACCACCCTCTGAATGAAAGCCAAATTACATTTTCCCCTCTCAGCTTCCTACAAATTAACATCTCAGTCCCTTCATGTTGCACTCTTTCCTAAGGGACCAGATTAATTTTTCTGCTTGCTGTTATCGTACATAGGATGGTTAATTTACCTTGGCCTTGTGCATCTTTTAAGGCTCTGTCAAATTATGACAAGCATATTTTTAACTTCTGCTTTCATTAGGTTGAGCAAGCTTCAGGATAAGAGATGAGTGAGTGAGGTTTCCAGGAAAGACATCTGTTGTGCCCATTAGCAACTGAAGAGCTGTAGAACAGTATATCTCTACGTTATTCTTACTCCTGACTGGGAATTCACCTAGGAAGAAATCTCTTTACTCCCCACAGTGGCACAACAGAAATGTTCCAGTGCTCCTGCATTGCCTGAACATTACTCTGCAGAAACCAGAAAGGTGAACAGTAGATTGCTAAAATAAACTAATTAAGTTTTATAGTTATTCAAAAACCTTGATATGACTCATTCAACATTAATGCAAATCAAATTATTTGTTTATTATAAAAGATGTTTGTAGGCGCTTCCTGTATGCAAATTGGTTGCCTCATTTCCTAAATTACAACAATGATTGCAAAGATATTTCAATGGCAGTAAAGTGATTTTTCTGAGGCACTCTTGTTGTGCAATTAT
The DNA here is from genome assembly GCF_030028105.1 of Mobula birostris. Classification (NCBI taxonomy): domain Eukaryota; kingdom Metazoa; phylum Chordata; class Chondrichthyes; order Myliobatiformes; family Myliobatidae; genus Mobula; species Mobula birostris. Next base: position 89,733,438 of record NC_092370.1, on the reverse strand, counting down.
TGAACATCTGCTGCCATTGATTTCTTTAATTATCCTGGTTTAATAACCACATAATCATTTATCACATAGGTTTTGAGAATGATTGTTGAATTATTTCATTTTATGATGTCTGGTGTAACTTTCTGTATAAAAATGTCCCAACTAGATTTTGGTTTTGATGTAATCGTAATTATATAAATACTGCAAATGAATCCATATTGTCCACGTGACATTGGAAATTGTAGCTACCATTGTAAAGGAAAATCTTTATAGCAATGTTGTGATTTATGGGTGTATTTTAACATGAATCTACATCAACAGGAACAACATTGATTTTGATGAATTGACACCATGGCAACAGTTTGGATATTTTGTCATTCAAGTGTATCTCATTTTAGTGCCAAGTATATTTTAATATTTTTAGATTGGGCTGGCCCCATGTAGAACAAGCCAACTGAATGGGTACAATGTCTGTTATACTCTCTACTAATACTGTATAGTGTGACTATAGGCATAGTGATGTGGCTTAAGAAATACTGCCTTTTTCACAAAGTAAGCAGTTTCAATGTACCTTTTAATAAACATTATTTCATAACAATCTAAAGTGTACATTTTGTTTCATCGCCCTCAATAGGTAATTGAGTCTTTATTGTAAGGGAAGAAAATCATTCCACTGTTTCATGGATCATACTTTGTCTCTTTTTAGGTTTGTAGGGATCGTTTTGGGGACAGCACAAGGATCAGGTTAGGGACGAGGGAGAGTTAGAGACCGGGGCAGTAAATGAAGAGTCATGGAGTCTGGACAGGAGCCTGTGTTCAGAGCCCAAGCCAGAGCACTCCACAGTCGAAGGTCAGCGATCCAGGTGGTCGGGTCAGCAGGTGCTGAGGAGACCAGTGATTCCCGGGTCGGAGATCCGTACTTGCGGAAGTCAGTGACGTGCCAGGTCACCGGGGTTGGAGGTTCGTATGAGTCCAGAAGTCGAGGCCTGAAGGTCAAACCTGTGATCAGTATGTCTGGGGATGGAGGCCTGATGTCTGAGAGTCTGGGGTCAAGGACTGGAGGCTCATAGGCAGCCTGTCCTTGGGCTGTAGGCCTGTATGTGTGGGAGTGGATGGGAAGGAGGGACAGATGCTTGTTTTGTTGTTACTGCTTGTATTGTTCTGCTGGACATTGAGAGCATGCTGTGTTGGCACCGGTATATGTGGCGACACTGGTGGGGTGACTCCACCACATCTTGGATGGTTATTAATGTCAATGCATATTTCACTGTATGTTTTGATGTACATGTGATAAATGAATTTGAATCTGATCTGAAATATTGTAATATTTATAAATCCAGACCATACCTTGATTACAATGCAGTCCCTATTTCAAAATAAAATGATTGTTTGTTGGAGGCAATTCAAAGGAATAATGGAACAGATTGATTACACTGACTCTTGACTGTCTTGGAAGGAGAAAAATAGAAGAATTGCAATTGCTTTAGTATTGTCACCTGTACTGTTTTGCATGGCATCCATAGAGATAATTTCATTACACACTGCCTTTGAGGTATTACAAGGGAAAACAAGAGCAGAATGCAGAATAAAGTATCACAGTTACACAGCAAGTGCTGTGCAGGCAGACAGTAAGTTGCAAGCCATCACAGGGTAGATCGTGAGCTCAGGACTCCAGCTTATACAAGATGTCTGTTGAATAGTTTTAAAACAGCAGGATAGAAGTTGTCCTTGAGCATGATGTACTGAAGTTAGGTGACCCGTAAAAGAGATCAGGAAATTGGGAAAATGTGCTTATCCGAAAAAAAAGCATTGTGGATATTTTCACTATTAACTGATTATGAAGTCCTTACCTCTGTTGCTTTTAGTAGCAGTTGTCTGCAGAGCTCATAGCTGCGAACTAGGGAAAAGCAGTCAGAATCATTGAAAAAAAATCTCTCTTCAAGGAGGTCACAGAGCAACTGCAAGGTTGCCATGGAGATGAGGGAAAATCCAGCAAAGGTGAGTAAAAAGGGAAACACCTGCCTTCAGTGTGTATGGCCACCCACCCCTTTCCTGCAATCATCAACACTTAGCCGACTACCAAGCTGCAGGTGTGGTTCCAAGCTCCGCAAGCCTCGACATCATACCTCTTGCAGAGGCTGCAACATGATGTGGAATAATGCTGCATTAGGTCTGCACCCAGCAAAAGCTATGGCTGGCAAATAAAGGGAGAAGTGCAGTTGTGCCTGCTGAACCACTGTGGGGCTTGCTCTTGGTGTTTTAATGAGTAATAAGCAGGCCAAAGTTCAAAGTATATTTATTATTATAGTATGTATATGCTACCATATGTTATCCTGAGATTCATTTTCTTGCAGGCATTTACAGGGGAAAGAATTAAAATAGAATTTGAAAAAAACTACATAAACAGACAAGGATTGACAAACACCAACATGCAAAAGACAAGCTGTGCAAATTAACTGAGAACATGAAGAAGGGCCTCAGTTCCAATTGTCAACTGTTTGTTCATTTCAATAGATGCTGACTGACCTGCTGAGTTCCTCCAGCATTTTCTGTGTTACCGAGAACATGGGTCTGTAAAGAGTTCATAGGTCATGGGATCAAGTCAGAATAGTGGTGATTAACATTTTCCATGCTGGTTCAGGATACTGATGATTGTAGGATAATAATTGTTCCTGAACCTGATGGTGTGGGACCTAAGTATTCTGTAACTCCTGCCTGATAGTAGTAGTGAGAAGAGGGCACAATGTGGATGGTGGGGATCTTCGATGATGATGATGCTTTCTCATGGCAGCGCTCCATGAAAATGTAATCAATAGTGGGCTTTGCCTGCGATGGACTGGATTGTATTAATCACTTTCTGTAGCATTTTCCATTCCTGGGCATTGATATGTAACACCAAATGAAACTTGAAGCTATGGCCCTCTCTGCCTCTGATTCCCTAATGAGAACTAGCTCATGTATATCCAGCTTCTTACTCTTGTAGTTGATAATCAGCTTTTTGGTTTTGCTGATGTTGAGTGAGAGGTTGTTGTGGTGGTACTATTGAACCATATTTTCAGTCTTATCTATATGCTGATTTTTCACAACCTTTGATTCGGCCAACAAGAGTGGTGTATTTAAACACTTAAATCTTCAAAGTTAAATATATAAAGCATTAATCAACAAACTTAAACCATAGATTGCAGCTTTGAAATCCAGTTTCTGCTAATCACAAAAAGACAACTGTAGAAGTGATGGTACCATTGGGGATGTATGTGACACTGAGAACATGTTATATTGGGTACAATGGATGCTCCTGAATTAATTTCCAATTAATCACTGGTGTGATACACTTTGCTGAAAATGGTTCTGATGTGTCAGAATCAGAATCAGGTTTATTATCACTGAACTACACTCAGTGGCCACTTAGTAGGTACAGGAGTGGAACCCAGTGCAGCCTTTGGCTGCTGTATCCCCTCCACTTCGAGTTTTGTTGTGTTGTGCATTTAGAGATGCTCTACTGCACACCACTGTTATAACGAGTGGTTATTTGAGTTTCTATCACCTTCCTGTCAGCTTGAACCAGTCTGGCCATTCTCTTCTGACCTCTCTCATTAACAAAACATTTTATGCCCACATATCTGTCCCTCATCAGATGACTTTTTTTTTGGTTTTCTCACTATTCTCTGTAAACTCCAGAGAACATTTGTGCATAAAAATCCCAAGAGATCAGTAGTTTCTGAGACGCTCAAACCACCTTGTCTGGCACCAAAAATCATTCCACTGTCAAAATCACTTAGATCACATTTCTTATCCATTCTGATATTTGGTCTTGTTTTGTGGCAGCAGCGCAATGCAAGACATAAATAAGTTATAATATAAAAAATAAGTGACAGGAGGAATAGCATGGTAGTGTTCATAGACCATTCATAAATCTGATGGCAAAGCAGAAGAAAACATTTGGTGTGAGTCTTCATTTCTCTGGACCTCTTCCCCGATGATGGTACTGAAAAGAGAGTGTATCCTGGATCTTGAAGGCCCATAATGATGGATGCTGCCTTCCTGAGTCAGCACCTTTTGAAGATGTCCTTAATGGCAGGGAGGCTTATGCCCGTGATGGAGTTGCCTGAGTCTACAACCCTCTGCAGCCTCTCTAGATCTTGTACATTGCAGCTTGCATACAAGGAGGTATGGAGTTTGTACATTGCAGCTTGCATACCAGGAGGTATGGGGTTTGTACATTGCACTTGCATACCAGGAGGTATGGAGTTTGTACATTGCAGCTTGCATACCAGGAGGTATGGGGTTTGTACATTGCAGCTTGCATACCAGGAGGTATGGAGTTTGTATATTGCAGCTTGCATACCAGGAGGTATGGAGTTTGTACATTGTGGCTTGCATACCAGGAGGTATGGAGTTTGCAAAATGATGATAAACTTACATAGGTACACAATGGGGAATATCCTGACTAGTTGTATCACAGTCTGGTACAGACACACCAGCGCCTAAGAATAGAAAAGCCTACAAAAATTGGTGGATGCAGCCCACTCCATCACAGGCAAAGACCTCACCACCTTTGAGCACACCTACAAGGAGCACTGCCATAAAAAAAGCATATCCATCATCAAGGACCCCTATCACCCAGGCCATGCTCTCTTCTCATTACTGCCATTGGGAAGGATGTACAGGAGCCTTAGGTTCCCCACCACCAGGTTTAGGAACAGTTACTACCCTTCAATGTCAGGCTTCTGAACCAGTGTGGATAATTTCATTCACCTCAACTCTGAACTGATTCCACAATTTATGGATTCACGTTCATTAGACATAGGAGCAGAATTAGGCCACAATTTAATCTTGGCTGATTTATTATCCCTCAACCCAATTCTCCTGCCTTCTCTTCATAATCTTTGACACCTTTACTAATTAAGAACCTATCAATCTCTGCTTTAACTCTCTAATCAAGGACTCTGCAATTCATGATCTCAGTTCTATCTATTTGTTTATTTTCTTATTTATTTATTTACACAGTTTATCTTCTTTTGCACATCAGTTGTCTATCAGTCTTTGTGTTTAGGTTTTCATTGATTCTATTGTATTTCCCAGTTCTACTATGAATCCCTGCAAGAAAATGAATCACAAGTGAGTATCTGGTGATATTTACGTAATTCGATAATAAATTGGCTTTTACTTTGGCTTTTTTAATGCAATCAGTCAAAATGCTCTCCACAGTACATCTGTAAAAATTTGTTGGAGTCTTTAGTGACATACCAAAATATAATGTGTGATTTGGCCATTAAAATTGTAAATGAGTCCAGATTTTATGAATGCATATCCTTTCCTTAGCAGGTTTTAGGTAAGTTTACTATGGGGGCATCTACTTAAGCTCATTAAAATGCTATTTTACCTACAAACAAGCTAATTTTTGAATGCGCCTTTGTGAATCAATCTTCCTAGCATTTCAGAAAGATAAACTAATGTTGCTAACATCAACTCTTCCTGTTTTATAGGACAGTCAGATTAAGAATCAGGTTTATTATCACCGGCATGTGATGTGAAATTTGTTAAGTAGGCAAACATTCAACATACAATTAACACTCCATGTTATGGAAGTAGACATAATTAAACCTAATTAGTTATTTCAAACACTCTTCATTAAGCTGCTTTATGACATATTTTGCAGCATGCCATTTTCATTCTGGCATATGGAATTATTCCAATAGGATTTGTCAGTAGATTTCTTTCTGCTGTGTCAGGAATCAAGCTAATTACACAAACATCTCATGTTCACATCCATTTAGATTACTTATTGAAGCATATATAACAATCTACAACATGATTTAGACAGTTTGAAGATTAGGCTGACTACTAGCAGGTCTATTTATATCTATGGGTCAGAGGAAATTTTCACTCCAGCATGGAAAGACTGAACAATGTACCACGATCTTGTATCGGATGAGCATCCAAAAGTCTCAGAACATCAACATCCTCGAAGAACGTGAAGCAAAGTATCTCATTTCCTATAGGTCAAAGGCTCTCCACTATATTTTGGAATGGTTTTGGGATCACTTCTTTTCATGTTGTATAGTTTGTCAATGATCTGGGTGACTTTCTGTTGGCTTTGTGGCCAAGTTTGCAGATGATACAAAGATAGGTGGAGGTGCAGACAGTGTTGAAGAAGCAGGGAGTCTACAAAAGCACTCAAACAGGGTTGGAGAATGAGCAGATGGAATACAATCAACACACATCAAGGTTGCTGGTGAACGCAGCAGGCCAGGCAGCCTCTCTAGGAAGAGGTGCAGTCGACGTTTCAGGCCGAGACCCTTCGTCAGGACTAACTGAAGGAAGAGTGAGTAAGGGATTTGAAAGTTGGAGGGGGAGGGGGAGATCCAAAATGATAGGAGAAGACAGGAGGGGGAGGGATGGAGCCAAGAGCTGGACAGGTGATAGGCAAAAGGGGATACGAGAGGATCATGGGACAGGAGGTCCGGGAAGAAAGACAAGGCGGCGGGGGGGACCCAGAGGATGGGCAAGAGGTATATTCAGAGGGACAGAGGGAGAAAAAGGAGAGTGAGAGAATGTGTGCATAAAAATGAGTAACAGATGGGGTACGAGGGGGAGATGGGGTACGAGGGGGAGGTGGGGCCTTAGCGGAAGTTAGAGAAGTCGATGTTCATGCCATCAGGTTGGAAACCACCCAGACGGAATATAAGGTGTTGTTCCTCCAACCTGAGTGTGGCTTCATCTTTACAGTAGAGGAGGCCGTGGATGGACATGTCAGAATGGGAATGGGATGTGGAATTAAAATGTGTGGCCACTGGGAGATCCTGCTTTCTCTGGCGGACAGAGCGTAGATGTTCAGCAAAGCGGTCTCCCAGTCTGCGTCGGGTCTCGCCAATATATAAAAGGCCACATCAGGAGCACCGGACGCAGTATATCACCCCAGTCGACTCACAGGTGAAGTGTTGCCTCACCTGGAAGGACTGTTTGGGGCCCTGAATGGAAGTGTAAGGGCATGTGTAGCACTTGTTCCGCTTACACGGATAAGTGCCAGGAGGGAGATCAGTGGGGAGGGATGGGGGGGGACGAATGGACAAGGGAGTTGTGTAGGGAGCGAGCCCTGCGGAATGCAGAGAGGTGGGGGAGGGAAAGATGTGCTTAGTGGTGGGATCCCGTTGGAGGTGGCGGAAGTTACGGAGAATAATATGTTGGACCCGGAGGCTGGTGGGGTGGTAGGTGAGGACCAGGGGAACCCTATTCCTAGTGAGGTGGCAAGATGATGGAGTGAGAGCAGATGTACATGAAATGGGGGAGATGCGTTTAAGAGCAGAGTTGATAGTGGAGGAAGGGAAGCCCCTTTCTTTAAAAAATGAAGACATCTCCCTCGTCCTAGAATGAAAATGGAATACAATGTAGGGAAGTGTAAGGTTTTGGTCGAAGGACTAAAATGTACACTATTTTCTAAACAGGGAGCAAATTCAGAAATCGGAGGTGTAAATGGACTTGTGAGTCCAAGGGCAGGATTTCCTATAGTTTAACCTGCAGGTTGAGTCAATGGTAAGAAAAGTAAATGCAATGTTAGCATTCATTTTGAAAGGGCTAGAATTTAAGAGTAAGGATATAATGCTGACGCTTTATAAGGCATTACTGGGTCTGCATTTGGAGTATTGTGTGCAGTGTGGGCCTCTTAGCTAAGAAAAAATATGCTGGCATTGGAGAGAGTCCAGAGGAGCTTCACAAGAATGATCCTGGGAATGAAAGGGTTAACATATGAGTAGCATTTGATGGCTCTGGGCCTGAATTTTCTGGAGTTCAGAAGAATGTGGGGGATCTCATTGAAATGTATCAAATATTGAAAGGCCTAGACAGAGTGGATGCTTCCGAAAGTGGGAGAGTCCAGCACCAGAGTACACAGACTCAGAATACAAGGATGTCCTTCAGAACAGAGATGAGGAGGAATTTCTTCAGCCAGAGGGTGGTGAATCTGTGGAATTCATTGCCACAGATTGCTGTGGAGTCTAAATAACAGAGTATATTTAAGGCAGAGGTTGATTGGTTCTTGATCAGTAAAGGCATCAAAGATTACAGGGAGAAGGCAGGAGAATCAGGTTGAGGGGGATAATAAACCAGCCATGATGGAATGGCGGAGCAGACTCGATGGGCTGAAAGGCCTAATTCTGCTCCTATGTCTTATGGTCTATGTTCTTATCTACAACTCTTTGAATAGTGGATACACATGAATAAAACACAGATTATCCAGAACAGTGTTAATTAGTTGGTCTGCGCACTGATGTCAATGACCCTGTGTTTGACTTCAATAGTAGATGAATGGTACTGATTAAGATTAGCTTTATTTGTCACATGTACATCGATGCATTGAAACATGTAGTGAAATGCATCATTTGCACCAAGTCATATCAGTGAGGAGTGTGCTGAGGGCAGCCCATGAGTGTTGCCGGCTTCTGGTACCAATGTAGCATGTCCATAACTCACTAACTCTAACCATACGTCTTTGGAATGTGGGAGGAAATCAGAGCGCCTGGAGAAAACTCATACAGCCATGGGGAGAATGCACACACTTCTTACAGACAGCCTTGGGGATTGAACCCCAATTGATGATTGATGGGGCTATAAAGCAATTACACCAACCACTATGCCATTGAGCTGCTGTGGTATTATGCTACTGTGTGACTGGCAGTTTATTATCCTTTCATTGCCCTTCGGGAACAAGTGCATGACAAAGTAGTGTCAATGGGAGTTGGATATTATGCAATGCTCTCAATGGGCAACTTGAGGCCCCTGGGAACAGGACAAGCAAAAGCATGCCTCTTCAATCAATTGGGGAATCTTTCATAAGACTTACAGAGTCTGAGTTAGCAAGTGAAAGTTAAAATATTTAATTCAATTTAAATTCAAATTTTAAAAAAGCAAAATAAAGACAAGGAATGAAAGATTGAATCGGGAGAGAAGGGACAGAACAGAATGAGGAATTAAACTTAAGAAGCAGGTGAGATTGATCAACAACTTCTGTATTTTATAATATAAAAACATAAAAAGAGAGGTCAATGTAGGCCATTCATTTCTTGCAAATACTCTGCCATTCAATACTAGATATAGTAAAAGTTTTCAGGGAAGACAACATCCAGGGTGCAGTTCTGAAGTTGTGGTCTGCAGAATTAGTTGTTCCTCTAACTGCAGCAGTTCAAGAAGTTCCAACTACATTTGAAGAGCAGTCAATGATGGGACATAAATGCTACCCTTGCCAATGACACTGTGATTTCAAAAATAAATTAAAAGGTTTAAAAAACCGGGAGATTTGACTCAGCAGTGTCAGAATTGACCACAACTTATTCAATCCCCTTTCAAAGTCTACCAAGGTTGCTTAAGTTAACATTGAATGTATTCTCGAGTGCTTTTCTGTTGTTGTACTCTTACAAAAAGTACTTCAATAATGTCACAATGAGCAGCACTCCAGTCCTAGAGGCTTTATTTTAGCTTGTGATGGGTCTGGGCCATTGGGTCAAGATGCAAAAGTATGCCCATCAATAAGGAACTTACTCTCAGGGAATTCTCAGGGACATAGCACTTTGTCTCGACCACTAATGAGTTGTGTGTTTGCAGGCATAACTATTCCAGAATGTAGCACATGACATTTAGTCAGATAACCTACAGTTATATTCTTGTGTTTGGAATGCTCACATTATTGAGGTCAAGACCATGTTGACTTTCTGCTTTTCAAGTGCCCACAGCAGATCTTTGCATAATTGCTGCTCACTGAGAAGCAAATCTGAGAAGGTGCCCAAACAACATATTTGTAATCCATCTGGGGAAATACAACAAACTAATGAAATATACAATAAATACAGGTGAAGTAGAGGAAGAGATGGACCATAGTGTGATTGTCCACATTTCCTTATCGGTAGGAGGATAGGCTAATAATATGTTTTAAAAAGTTACATTATTCTGTCCTTCCTTTGTTAACTATAAATTGTGCCTCTTTCTCATTCACTCCCCCTTGTTTTTGATTGAGATAGACTCTTGCTGAACATTATAGACCAGGGTTTGAATATCTGCCATTGTTTATCTACTGACATCTGTTAGCTTACTTACCCAGAACATCTTAGGTAAGTCCTCTCTCATGCCATTATGACTGAAGACACTGATTAAGCACCAATGGTACTTTCTTTCTCAAACTGCATTTGGAATTCTATCATATTGTAGTCACTACCCCCTAGGGGTCTTTAACCAGAAAGTTGCTTATAAGATCAGCGATGGATCTGTAGCAATAAGGGATACCCTTAAACGCTGGCTTAAGATGGCGCTGGTGAAACCCAGCGACTACTTACGGCAGCAAAGAGTACAACTAAATACTTTATTAATAGCACTTCTTCTTGGAATATTTATGATAAATGATCACCACAAACAACGGAGAAGCAAGCGAAGGCAAGGCTGAGTCGAGGGTCAAAGCATGAGAATGCAAGGTGAAGTCGAGGTGAGGTCTAGGCATATTTGATGCAAAGTTGGGGTGACTGGAGCAGAGCAAAGTCGAGGCAGATGAGAGGCATATTCGAGGCCCGTCCACCTAAACTGAGAGCAAGATTTGATCAATCTAAGCACTGACTGATTTGGAAATGTTGGGCACAGGCTGAAATATGGCAATGGGGTCCAGACCCAGAGCATATCAATGCAACAGGGCCTAGGTCCTATTGTGAGGAGCGACCTGATGTTTGGACAATTTAAACACCAGGCCAGATGGATTGAAAAGGCATTGTGTTGGGACAGGAGGCAAGGATCAGGCTGGTTCTGCTTGCTGTTCCATGGTGTTTACTCTGCTCGGTGCTGAACTGAGGCTGAGACAGTGGCCTGCTCTGGGCTTCGTGTCTATGGACTCACTTTTATTCTGAATGCTATTTGCTTACTTTTATTGTTTGCACAAATTGTTCTTTTCTCTCTCTGCACACTGGGTGTTTGATGGTCTTTTTTCAATGGGTTCTTTTGGGTTTCTTTGTCTTGTACCTGCCTGTAAGGAGATGAGTCTGTAAGGGTTGTATAATGTACACATACTTTGATAAAAAATGTACATTGAACTTTGAACCTTTACTCCATGGCTCTTTACAATAGCAGGCTCTCCATTACAGGATCTGGGTGCAGGTACAAAGAGCTACTTAAGGGCCAGAATAGTTTTGGGAAATGGCCTTGTACATGTGGAAAGTTCACTGTTGTGTACTGAATATTGTACAAACTCAATAGACTAAAGCCAGTAGCTTATGGCAGAGGAGGAACAGGAGACAAAAAACTGCAGATGCTAGAATCTGGAGCAAAAGCCACAAATGGCAGGAGAGGCTCAACAGGTCAGGCAGCATCTGGAGGGAAATGGAAAAGGTGAAGCAGTGGCTTCTCAGATGAAGGGTCTTGACCTGATATGTTGTCTGCAATGGAGTCATAAAGTCATAGAGTACACAACACAGAAACAGGCTCTTTGGCTCATCTAGTCCATGCTGATCTGATCTTCTGCCTAGTCCCATCTACCTGAACTTGGACCATATGGCTCAAAATACCTCTTATTATTGTAACTATCCAAACTTCTTTTAAATGTTACAATAAATCCCAGATCTACCACTTCCACTGGCAACTGATTCCACACTTGCCCCACCCTCTGAGTGAAGATGTTTCCCTTCTGATTTCTTTAACTATTTCACCTTTCACCCTAAACCTATGACCTCTAGACTGAGGGGATAAGCCTGCATGCATTCACTCCATCTTTACCCCTCATAATTTTTGAATACCACTATTAGATCTGCCCTCATTCTCCTGTGCTTCAGGGATGGCTAAAGGCCTGGGTCTATGTGTCTGAATTCCACTAGGAAAGTCTGTGTGTTGTGTGCATAGTTGGCTGGGTGTCATGGAGGAAAGGGGTTTGTTTCGCCATTGTTGTTTTGTTGGTTGTTCTGTTCTGTTTTGTCATATTTAGTGTTGTTCTGCCGAGCATTGAGGGCATGCTCTGTTAGTGCCGGGATGTGTGACGACACTTGTGGGCTGCCCCTTACATATCCTCAGGCTGTGCTGGTTGTTAACAAAAATGATTCATTTCACTGTATACTTCGAGGCCCATGTGATAAATAAGTGAATCTGAATAAAGTCCTAACCTATTCAACCTTTCAGTATAGCTCGGGTCGTCAAGTCCAAGCAGCATCGTTGTAAATTTCCCTCCATAGTTACTGCCTGACCTGCTGAGTTCCTCCAGCAGTTTATTTCTTGCTCCAGAGGAAGAACATAGTGAAGATATGGAGCTTGAGGGCCATAAGGCTAAGTCTGAGGAATGGCAGGATGAAGAAAACAGCAACAGCTCAGTTTGGACAGTCTCATATCTCAGCTAAGGGGAGGAGGAGATCATTTTTAGTGTGGTCTATAGGTAACTCGATAACAGAAAGATACTTTCTCTTAAAGAGGCAGCAGAATGAATCACCAACACAAATTATTGGAATTGGTGTTGGTTTATTATTGTCACATGGGCGAAGATACAATAAAAAGCTTGCCTTGCATATTGTTCATACAGATCAGATCATTACACAATGCTTTGAAAAGATTATAATGGTGAGTAGATCTGCAGGGAGCAGCTTGCAATCAGTCGCCACACTCAGGCAACATCGCGCATCAATCTTCTATTCTTTTTTGTTTCCATCTATTGCATAATATGTATCACAAATCTGTTATTTGTGTCTTAGAAAAGAATATGCTATTATTTTTGAAGCACAAGGTACAGCCAAAAATCATAACATAAGAATGGACCAGGATTAATCAGTGGAGTTTATGGGTCTATTGGAGCTTCAATGAAAATGGGATTTGGAAAGATTTATATAGAATTTAAAGCATAACATAACTAAGTGAGATTATCCACACTTCAATTGCTACCACTGTTATTGTTATATGTCTGTGATGCTGGAGCAAGTAAAATTTTCATTGCAGCCATGCATACGACAATAAACTCAATTTTTACTTTTGACTTTGACATTGTAAATGAATAATCCAGCAGAGGAGCACAGATGGAAAGTAAAAATTCCATACATTCTCTTTTTTTGGGTGCATAGATCTCTGCTCCAATTATTTAATAAGCCTACATTTTCTGTACTTTCCCATGATGGGCACTTCACTTGAGGAACTTAATCCACACTTAAAATACATTTTTCTGTGAGGATCCCCATTCTACAGGTATAAACAGTAGTCTGCAGATCCCCAAGGTGTAAGTAACAATAAGATGAATTGTCTTTTCACACTGTTGCTTTGTGCAGAGATTTTCATTCCTAGGGGAAACTGCCAAAAGCCTCTCTCTGAGCTCTTCCTGAGCATTCAGGACTTCTTTCTTTCTTTCTTTCTTTTTAAATCTTTTTATTGATTTTCCAAAATTGTAAACAGAATAACAATATTGATACAGAGAGATTGGAATACAGGTGTCCCCCGCTTTTCAAACTTTCGCTTTACGAAACCTCGCTGTTACGAAAAACCTACATTAGTTCCCTGTTTTCGCTAACAGAAAGTGTTTTCACTGTGACCAAAAAAGGCAGCACGCCGTGTGCCCCAAGCAGTCGCTCTCCCCCGGATTCGGAACGGCATTCTTGCCGGCATTGCTTAGACACGTGCCTGTGAGCAGCCGTTAGCAAGATGAGTTCTAAGGTATTGGAAAAGCCTGAACGAGCTCGTAAGGGTGTTACTCTTTGTTAAAACTAGACATAATTAAGCATTTTGATTGTGGTGAACGAAGTAAGGACAAAGTGAGTTTGGCTTGTGGAAGTTGACGAAGATGATGTTGAAGAGGTTTTTGCATCCCATGACCAAGAACTGATATATGAAGAGCTGATGCAATTAGAAGAGGAAAGGATAACAATCGAAACCAAATGCAGTTGCGAACTGAACGTGAAGCAACTGCGTGAGATTTTCGCTGCAATGATAAAGTACGACTTTAATTTTGAAAAGGTATGTAGAAAAATGATAGAAAAATGCGCAAGGCTCAGCAGTCAAGCAAGTCTTCCACATCAACCACAGCAGATGACGAGCCTCGACCTTCGACATCGAGGCGGGCAGTCATAGGAGAGATGAGCTGCCTGCCCTGATTGACGATGAGGTGGCACCCCCGTGTCCCACCACCCCAACACCCAGGCCCCGGACAGATACCGTTTCGTGGAGAATGCAGCAGTAGCCGGGAGACACACAGCACATCTTTAAGAAAAAAGCCGAAATAAACAAGCTAATTAATTAGGTGCCGCCCAGCATGTAAATGTCGGCCCAGATCAGAGGCGATGCAATCGGCAATCGCCTCTGATCTGGGCCGACATTTACATGCTGGGCGGCACCTAATTAATTAGTTTGTTTATTTCGGCTTTTTTCTTAAAGATGTGCTGTGTGCCTCCTGGCTACCGCTGTACCACTGCATGCTTTGCGGCAATGTATCGGTCAGCGGCCTGGAGGGTGGGCGCCACTGCACCACCCAAACTCCGACGACTCAGTCTAACACACCATCATCAGTGTGCTCGGCGCTGTCCCAATTCCGGTAAGTGATACTACTCTGTACATACATTATTTCTACTTTATACAGGCTGTGTATTTTTACACGTTAGTTGGTATGATTTGGCAGCTTCATAGCTTAAAGTTTACTGGAGAGAGTGTTTTTGCCGAGAGCGCTTGCGCCGTGTTTCTGCCGATGGTGCTTGTGTTAGATTTTCGCTACGGACAACAGTGCAGGCAATGATTGTGGAAAAGTATTTCTACTTTATATAGGCTGTGTATTTATCATATCATTCCTGCTTTTGCTATATGTTACTGTTATTTTAGGTTTTATGTGTTATTTGGCATGATTTGGTAGGTTATTTTTGGGTCTGCAAATGCTCACAAATTTTTCCCATATAACTTAATGGTAATTGCTTTTTCGCTTTACGATATTCCGGCTTACGAACCGTTTCATAGGAATGCTCTACCTTCGGATGGCGGGGGAAACCAGTAATCTTATTGTTGATAAACATGTACAAAAAAGATTTCAAATAATACAGGTGTAATAGACTTCCAAACTCTTAATATAGTTAATCATAGAGAAAAAAGAAATAAAAAGAAAAAAAATACAAAGAAAAACCTCCCAAAAAAAAACTAAATACTAAACCCAGAATAAAAGCAAACGGAACAAAACAAGGCTGGACCAATATCTTAAATCGAATACGTTCAATAATGTTGTCAACTCTGCTCCTATATTCATATATTTCAAGTTAGTAAGAAGGATTAGGAATGGTCAAATTACATCATATGAAAATGTTGAATGAATGGTTTCCAAGGACTTCTTTGCTGGCATGTTAACCTAGACTTGCGTATCCCTCTGAATGAATGTGGGAATTGTATCCGTCTCCTCTGGTTCCTTCACGGCAGCCAACACGTGTGTTACTACTGTGTGCTGCAACAGGGGATGTGCCTTTAAGGCTGACAGCTTTTTCTGACTGCTGCAGTGTTGGGAATTGTGCTACTGTGAGTGATGTCCCATCACAAATTGCATAGTTTTAAAATTTATTTTCATACATAAACTACCATAAAACTGTTTCAGATCAGATTTTGGTAATTTTTTTCTTTTTCTTTTACAAATTACCAGCTTGGCTTTGGCACAAAATACAACAATGTTGTAGAACATCAAAAATCAAATCAAATCAATTTCAAGCCATCTGAGGCTTGAGCCTAGAAAATCACTGAAAACTGGATACACAATTGATATACAGAATGATGAAACTATTTGAATATTCATTGGATATTATTCTTAGCACAATACAACCAGGGGCTGGCTAAGCAATGTTCAGCAGATAAAATAACGGAAATCAATCTTATTACATGAACATGGTTTTAAAAGACCTGGCTTCTCATATCCATTGAAATCCCTTAAGAAGGAAATTAATTGTTTTGTTTTCCAATAGTTACGTGAGATATGAAAAAGATTGCCATCGTGATTGGTTTTTTACCGTCACATGTACCAAAATACAGCGAAAAGCTTGTCTCACACAATGCATTAAAAACTAATTGCATTTTTTCTTTTGGTTAATGTGACAGTAATTTGTTGGATATCAGCAACCGATTTCTTTGGAGATTTTTTTTCTGGATCTTCCATTGTTCAGACTATTCATAAATACCATTGCAATGGATTCCTCTTGTAAAGAAAACACATTGATAAAATCAAGCAACCTATTGGGCTAGTGACAGCTTGGTAATATATAGTCATAGTCATAGACATACTTTATTAATCCTGGGGGAGATTGGTTTTTGTTACAGTTGCTCCATAAATAATAAATAGTAATAGAACCATAAATAGTTAAATAAATAGATATATATGTATCTAGACATATTATGTAGAGAAGTTAAAGCAAGACTAGTCATTTTGAGACTTTTGAAACATCCTTACTTTATGGGAGTTTTCCAATTCCACTTTTCTTTACAATTCTGTCTAATCTCAACATTGCATCTGTTAACATGCCATTACAATTTACTACTGAAAGAAAGAAATTATCACTACCATAATATTAAGGCTCTGAAAGTGTCTCTGACCCATTGAACATAATCTACTAACGATCACATGCACTATTCAGTACCGCTCAGATCTTCTATAGGCGGCATGGGTGATCAATGGAATAATTGACTGCATAACTAACTCAGATGATCAAACTACAACCTAGCATTTTGTTTTAAAGTTTTATGACAGACATATTATTTATTGTAGCAGGTCTCTGGAAAGGGCTTAAATAAGTGGGATCATAGAGTGGTTACTTAGTGATTGTTGAACCAGTAATGTGGAGTCCTAGACTAACAATGCAGAGTAGTCAATAATTCTACTATGAGAACGTGGAGATTTAAAGTCCATTCATTAAATATTCTGGATTTTTGTTTTAGAAATGAGAGTGCTTGCAAAGATGACTTAAAAACTACCAGCCCTCTGTAACAAGGCATCCAGTTCATCAATGCACTTTGTTAAAATAATTTTTTCAGGATGACAAAACAGATAGATATTTTCCATCCCAAATTTAGGTTTAGATAACACTGGTTCTGGGTGCAGTTGTTGTAGGTTGAACGCATCCCTTTAGTTCTGAAGATTTGTTCCTTGCCTTGGAAGTTTGTTTGAGGTGAAATATCTGGGCTTTTGCTGAAGCTAGAAGACGTTGAGTCTTATTCTCAAAGCCAGTTACCCTGCCTGTGAGATAAAGGCTCTTTGTCAATCTGCTCCTGCTGTAGCACATCATTCACCAATAGCCACATGTGACACCTTGGAAAATGTGGACCTCTTGTCACACTTCAAGAATCACCTTTTGGCAAAGGCAGACCGATAATAAAGTTCATCACCAGCTTCAATATGCTAGCATAGTTTTGGGTGTTTAAAAATCAAAATCTCACAATTGGCATACAACCTACAATCTAGCAGGCAGCAGTGATCTGCAACCTCCAATCTGCTTCTGAGACCTGGATAGGAATCTCAGGGACCTGTCCACAAATACTACCAATGTTGCCTTTGCAAAGCCATCCAAATTCACTGGAAGATTAAACAAACCAATGTTAGTGTCCTCTCCCAAACCAACATCCCTAGAATTCAGGCCTTGATTGCACACTTCCTGATTCTTTTGCACATTACATGTTGTTCACACGTTGTTTTCATTGAATTTCTGAAAAGGAATCTCTGTTCAGAGCTCTGTTCTGGGAAAAAAAAATACCATGTGAATAGAAGAAAGACATTCAGGACATCCTCAAGGCTTCCTTGAAGAAATGCAACATCCCCATTTCCTTCTGGGAATCTTTAGTCCATGGGTGTTCAAAGTAAAGAATGAGTGTTTGGAAAGTTATTGTGAACCTCAAAGCCATGAATCAGAAACAGTTGACCATGGTGGTGTAGCTCTGTTAGTAAAAAAATGAAATCAAATCAAATGAAAGAGGTGACATAGGTTTGGAAGGTGTTGAGTCATTGTTGGTAGAGCAAAGGAACTGTGAGGGTAAAAAGACCCTGATGGGAGTTATATACACTACAGGCCTCCAAACAGTAGTAAGGATGTGGTTTACAAATTTCAACAAAAGATAGAAAATGCATGCCAAAAGGGCAATGTTACAATAGTCGAAGGGATTTCAATATGTAGGTAGATTGGGAAAATCAGGTTGGTGCTGGATCCCAAGGGGGGAGTTTCTAGAATGTCTATGAGGTGGCTTTTTAGAGCAACTTGTGTTTGGGCCCACTAGGGGATTGGCTATTCTGGATCGGGTGTTGTGTATTTAACCAGAATTGATTAGAGAGTTTAAGATAAAGGAACCCTTAGGAGACAATGATCATAATATAGAATTCACCCTGTAGTTTGAGAGGGAGAAGCTCAAGTCAAATGTATCAGTATTACAGTGGAGTAAAGGGAATTGCAGAGGCATGAGAGAGGAGTTGCCCAAAATTGATTGGAAAAGAACACTGGTAAGGATGACAGCAGAGTAGAAATGGCTGGAATTTTTAGAAGTAATTCAGAAGGCACAGGAAGTATACACCCTAAAAAGGAGGAAGTATTCTCAAGGCAAGATGACACAACCATGGTTAACAAGAGAAGTCAAAACCAACATAAAAGCCAAATAGAGGCCATATAATGGAGCAAAAATTAGTTGGAAGTTAGAGGATTGGGAAGCTTTTAAAATCCAACAGAACGCAACTAAAAAAGCCATTAAGAAGGAAGAGATGGATTATATAGACAAGCTAGCCAATAATATTAAAGTGGATCCCAAAAGTTTCTTCAGGTACATGAAGTGTAAGAGAGAGGTGAGAGTAGTTATTAGACCATAGGAAAATTATGTTGCAGAGGTAGCAATGGGGGGGGACAAGGAAATGGCAGATGAACTGAATAAGTATTTTGCATCGGTCTTCACTGTGGAAGAGAGTAGCAGTATGCCAGAAGTTCGAGGGAGTCAGGGGGCAGAAGTGTGTGAAGTTGTCATTACTAGTGAGAAGGTTCTTGGGAAACTGAAAGGCTTCAAGGTAGATAAATCACCTGGAATAGATGCTGTACACACCAGGGTTCTGAAAGAAGTGGCTAAAGAGATTGTGGAGGCATTGGTAATGATCTTTCAAGAATCAATTGAATCTGCATAGTTCCAGAGGAATGGAAAATTGCAAATGTCATTCCCCTCTTCAAGAAAGGAGCTAGGCAGAAGAAAGGAAACTATAGGCCTATTAGTCTGACCTCAGTGGTTGGGAAGATGTTGGAGTTGATTGTTAAGTATATGGTTAACTTGAAATACTTGGAGGCAGATGATACAATAGGCCGTAGTCAACTTGGTTTCCTTAAGGGAATATCTTGACTGACAAATCTGTTGGAATTCTTTGAAGAAATAACAAGCAGGATAGATTAGGAGAATCCCTTAATGTTGTGTACTCGGATTTTCTAGTTTCCACATTGGCTTATTTGCCATCTCAGAATGGAGAAGAAGAAGAAGAAGAAGAAGAAAGATTATTATAATTTCCTTTACCTGCTTTGCTGAATACATCAATATCCTTCTGTACTAAAACTTTGAATTAACTCCTTAATCCTCTCTGCTACTGCATCTCCTTGTATCTTAAAACCTGAACAAGCTTTTGGTCAGATTCCCTCACCTTGATGTCACTTTTTTGTTTGGTTACATTCCTATAGAGTGCCTTAGGATATTTTAATGCATTAGAATTATATTAAAAATTCGAATTATTTTTGTTCCAGTTAACATAACATGACATTACAAGACTAAGTAGAAACAGAAAATGCTGTGAGTACTTTAACTGGTCATCAACTTCAATGGAAATAAAAGCAGGACTGCTTCTTTTCATTTATGTTGCTTGACCTGTCAAGATTTTCTTATAATTTCTATTGATATTTCAGATAAATGCCAAAGAACATGTGGAATACAAGCAAGTAGGCCATTAATGCTCCACCATTTGATCTTACAGTATGCCTTAAAACCCATCTTCCTACTTGATCCCTACATCCCTTCAATCACCTGAATTCTAAAAAAAGCATTGAGTATTATGTACATACCTATAGACTATTCACAGCCTTCTGGGGATAGAAAATTGTAAAGACTAACAACCACTTGAATGAAGCAGTTCCTCCTGATCTCTGGCCTTATTGGCTGACCTTTACCTGAGACATGCCTCCTAATTATTATCCAGTTTCTTAGATATCTATCATCTCAGTACCTATTCCAGCTAATCTGCTGCCTCTCAACACTTAACCCATCAACACTTTCAGAATCTTACGTACAGTACTTCAATTATATCCCTTCACTCAATCTTTTCTCATAAATCAATTTTCTTATTCTAGGAATCAATCAAGTGAACCTTAGTGCACTGCTTTGAAGGAAGAATATTCCTCAACAGAGAAGGCTAAAACTGTACATATACTCAATTCTTCAACTTCAGTACGGTGTTGGAAAACTTTTCTCTTACACTCTAAAGCCAACTCACTTTAAATTTACATTCTATGATGTTGTGAGAAGACACAAACATTTTTCTGAATGCTAATATCCAATTATTTCTCTTTCTTAAGAATTATCCCTTCTGAAATCATACTTACCACTAAGTAACCTTATATTTGTCCACATGATACTGCATTCTTCCTCTTCTTGCCCAGTCACCTAACCTGTCTAAATTCTTTTGAAACTGCTTTAAGTATTCTGGTCACCGTACTGTAATCTGGATGTGATTGTTTTGAAGATAGTGTAGAGAAGATACACCAAAATGTTACCTGTGTTCGGGCACGTCCTGGAGGAATGGTTTACAGCAAATTAATATTTGCTCTGTACCATAACTCCAGGCTACACCCTAACACAGGCAACATTTTGGTGTATTGCATTGTGGATACATTGTAACTATAGAATTGTCCTGCTGTTACCTTTTATCTTTAGCATATAAAAATGTCATGTAATATTGGATCAAGGAGACCTCTTCTTCCAAGAGTGTTTCAGTATGATTCCTGCTTGTTTGGCTGAATAAGGACTTCTGCATCCACCAGCTTTAGTGTCTCTCTGGTGACTTTATTCACAGTCACAATATTGTCCCTCCTCTTGGCCCTTCTGGACAAAAATAATTTTAATCCAGGAAAAGCCAAACCTTAAGGAGAATCTAATGAAGTAGGGCAGCAAAAATGCCCTGATCTTCAGACCCCCTTCCCCAATTACCTATCATATCCCTATGTGCATCTACATCTACACTGTCATCCCTAATGGCTCCCTACAAGACTCTAAGCAGAGATCGTTCCAGAAATTTGACTAACAGTCTTTAAAGTGCAGCTTTGTCATTCATATGCCTGTTGCCCCCTTCCCTGCCAGCTGATTGCGATTTAATCATTTTCTTCATCTTCACCCCTCATTCTCTAATAGCTAAAAATCAGAAGTGGCTATCAGTGGGTATCAGGGGCACCAACAACTAAATGTATCAGGTTTACAGGCAACAGTTCACACTCCATGCCATGGAAAAAGATTGTCAGAATATTGACAACTAGTCTCCCGGACCCTCTCATCGATATACAGGGGGGGTTGGCGAGGTCTCAATTTGAATGACTGCAAGGACCTCACCCCATGGCACCCCTTTCCAAACTATCCATTCAATCCTTGGCCCAAACACTGAAAGGAACAGCTCATTTGTATTCACTCCCCATTCAGGCTGGGTAACTGCTTTCAGATGCTGTGTGCAATTTCTTTTCTTTCTCAGTCTTGCACATCATTGAAGTTGTGCAACCTGATGTCTCCACTGTAACGCAGAACCCTTTCCATCAATTTTCACCAGTATTTTTTCCATTCTATGCTATGCAACTAATCATCTTTCTTCAGCAACCAGGCTTCATTACAGAGTACAATTAACTCTCTGTAACTCCCTGTAACTCTCACCTCCCCCCAATGGCTGCCTCAATCTTCCTTTAAAGGGGTGATATCCCTCTTCTTTACTGGTCCATGTATTCCTCGGGCACTTTGCTTTTACCAACCATGTATATCTTTGGGTTGCACCTGATGAACTTCATTAATTTCCTCGAGCTTGCGCCAGAATTCTGCATTCTTGCAGGTGACTTTAAGTGAGTGCAGCTGTGATCAAATGCTCTGTTTCTCCCTGGGGGTGAAGGGCTTATGGATAGTTGTAATCAAGGTCAAGGGTCATCACGGTTCTCAACCTGACATTGCCTGACCTCAATAGGTGCCCTCCTGACAGATATATCTGGTACAGCCTCTCCCTCAAATATCTCCACACTACATAAAATATAAATGATGGGTAACAATTAAACAGTACACTCCTAAAACCACTAAGTATGTACTCTGCAATCTGCTGCCTATATATGTCTGAACTCAAAATACCTGTTGTATTCCTTTGCTTTTAAAAACTGTTACACCAAGGTTATGGACTTATTCTTAAAACACTCGCAAATGAGTCTGCTATGATATAGTTCCATGAATGAGTATACACACACCTCACTGGCATTCTCACTGGTCAGCAACTACCCTTTGCAACTGGTGGCTTTGTCTCACCAAATTACACAAACATGTCTAGTCCCTTACATAATACACAAGCACGCACACACACACACCACACTACTTGTATATCTACCAGTTAGCTCTCTGCCGTGCTCATGATACTTCATAATCCCATGGTCACTGACTCAAACAGATCCATGTGAGTGCTAATCTTAAAACTACTCACCCACTTAGACTGCTGACATAGCTGGCCACGTGATGAACTTATCCTGGATGAGCCCTCAGATGCTGTGACTGCGAATGAAGCCACCGGAAAGACACTGAAGCTGGTGGATGCAGAAGTCTTTATTCAGCCAAACAAGCAGGAATCATACTGGAGACACTTTTGGAAAAAGAGATCTCCCTAACCCAACATTACATGACATTCTTATATGCTAAAGATCAAAGGTAACAGAAGGACAATTTTATAGTTACAATGCATCCACAATGCTTCCTTTGAAACACATATAATTTTCATACACCTCCATCTTCAACCCTCCAGACCACAAAAGGGAATGTTATTTCCCACTGACTCTGGGATGCTTTCATGCATATGCTAGCATTTCAGGTCAAATAGAATGTTTCCTCGTTTGCAATCGACCCCGGTCTGCAACTGCGAGAACACCATTGTTCTGGGCTGCACTTTAAACTCAATCTACAACCCATGTTCAGGTCTGAAGACTGGTTGTTGTTGAAATTAATATTTGCTATATACCATACTTCCAGAATATGCCCTAATAGCTTGGATTGGATCATCTCATCAATGAAAAAAGATTGGACTTGTTTTCTTTGGATCAGAGATTAAGGGAAATCTGATGAGTGGTACAAAATTATAAGGAGCATAGATGGGGTAGAAAGTAAGACAATATCCCTCTTTACAGCAGTGTGTACTGTATATCTAGTGGCAATACAAACCTATTCACAGATTGCTGATTTGAACATGATGTTTAATTCTATTTTGTTCATTAAAGAATAGTGCTATTACATTCAATCCCATTAGCTTTAATCTTCTGTAACAACAATTTGTGTGGCACCTTACTGAGTGCCTTTTGAAATGATCCCCATCAGTTTCCCCTGTGAATCAAATCCTTGAAAATTCTCAGGTCTCAAGTATAAGTTTCTCAAATACGGTTTTCCTTTCATAATACCCTTTCATGCTTAATTATGTCATTTGTTAGCATTATCCAGTGATGGACTTCAGCATTTTCCTTACAATGAACATTAAGCTAACTGCATAAGACCATAAGATATAGGAACATTAGGCCATTTGGCCCATCGAGTTCTGCTCCACCATTTCATCACAGATGATCCATTTTTCTTCTCAGCCTCAGTCTCCTACCTTCTCCCCGTAATCCTCATCTGCATTTCCCCACTTCTGTGATCCCTCCTTTCTTGACCAAAGGTGTTATTTTTGCTGTTTTCTAATCTGTTGAACCTGCTGGGGATTCCTTATCTCTAGAGCTGCCTTTTTACACCTGATGAAGTACTTATGGAGCCACAAGAAACTGAAGATACTGGAATCTGTGGCAACAAGCAAGGGGAATGTCGACCCAGACCATGACAACAAGCAAGATGAGGGAGGAACTCAATGGGCTGAGCAGAATCTGTGGTGGAAAATGATCAGTTGATGCTTCAGTTTGAGCCCCTTCATCTGGGTTGAAAAATAGGGGGGAGATATCTAGTATAAAGAGATGAGGAATAGGAGTGGAGTAACCAACAGGTGAATTTTGGTGAGGAGAGGTGACAGGAGGAGGGAAGAATGGAAATTGTGACAGAAGCTTTGAAGTGAGAGGTGGAGGCAACAAAGGGCTGCAGATGGGATCTGATATGAAAGGAAGATGAAGAATGGAAGCAAAGGAAGTGAGCTAGATAGCTGTGAACAGCAGGTTGAGACGACCCAGTGATAGGACTATGTGTGTGTGATGGACCAATGGCAAGGGTGGAGGAGGGAAAAGAGTCAGGGTGATGGGAACTGAGTAATTATAAGAGAAACTGGGTAGATCAGGAGTGAAGGGAAATTGGACCGATTGGGAGCAATCCAAGCTGTCAGGTTGTAGACCAGCCAGATGGAAAATGAGGTGTGGTTCCTCTAATTTGTGTTTAGTCACATCTAAGCGGTGGCGGGGGCTGTGGATAGACAGGTGGGTGTGGAAATAGGGTGGAGAATTTAAATGCCTTTTCATTGGGGTCACCTGAAGACTATAGCAGATTGAGCCCAGGTGGTAAGGCAAAGTGGTTGCCTTGTCTGCACCTGGTCTCACCTATGTAGAGGAGGACATATTGAAAGCATTGGACAAAATAAACGTGTTGGAGGAGATGCATGTGAATGTCTGCTTCACCCAGATGGTCTCAAACACCATTTATAAGTTTGCTGATGACTCTTCTGTTGTTGGTAAAATCTCAGATGGTGACGAGGAAAGACATGCGAGTGTGATCAATTAGCTGGCTGCGTAGTGTTGGAACAAAAACCTCACACTCTACGTCAGCGAGGCCAAGGAACTGATTGTGGACTTCTGGAAGGGGAAGTTGGGATAAAACCAGACCTCACTGTTGGGACAGCAGTGGATGAGCAGCTTTAAGTTCCTGGGTTCAACATCTCGGAGGATTTGCTCTAGGTCCAGAATATTGATGTAATCATGAAGAAGGCATGTCAGTGGCTCTAATTCATTAGGCATTTAAGGATCTGGCATGTCACCAAAGAGTTCTAGCAAATTTCTACAGGATCAAAATCAGGTCTATTATCACCGGCATGTGACATGAAACTTGTTAACTTAGCAGCAGCAGTTCGATGCAATACATAATCTAGAAGAGAGAAAAAAATAAAAACTTAATAATAAATAAATAAATCAATCAATTAAACTATACATATATTGACTAGATTAAAAATGTGCAAAAACCAGAAATACTGTATATTAAAAAAAGTGAGGTAGTGCCCAAGGGTTCAATGTCCATTTAGGAATTGGATAGCAGAGGGGAAGATGTTGTTCCTGAATCACTGAGTGTGTGCCTTCAGGCTTCTGTACCTCCTACCTGATGGTACAGTGAGAAAAGGACATGCCCTGGGGGCTGGAGGACCTTAATAACAGATGCTCCCTTTCTGAGACACAGGTCCCTGAAGTTGTCCTGCATACTTTGTAGGTTAGTACCCAAGATGGAGCTGACTAGACTTACAACCCTCTGCAGCTTCTTTTGGTCCAGTAACCCCCCGCTTCTCCCCCTCCCCACCCCCGCCATACCAGACAGTGATGCATCCTGTCAGAATGCTCTCCACAGTACATCTATAGAAGTTTTAGAGTGTGTTTGTTGACATGCCAAATCTCTTCAAACTCCTAATGAAGTATAGCTGCTGTCTTGCCTTCTTTATAACTACATCGATATGTTGGGACCAGGCTAGATCCTCAGAGATCTTGTCATCCAGGAACTTGAGGCTGCTCAATCTCTCCACTTCTGATCCCTCTATGAGAACTGGTATGTGTTCCTTAGGGTTGCCAACTGTCCCGTATTTGCCGGGACATCCCGTATATTGGGCTAAATTGGTTTGTCCCATACGGGAGCGCCCATGTCCTGTATTTCCCCCGCTAAGGTAGAGCGTTCCTATGAAGCCATTCGTAAGCTGAAATGGCGTAAAGCGAAGAAGCAATTACCATTAAGTTATTTGCGAAAAATTTTTGTGCGTTCTCAGACCCAAAAAATAATCGACCAAATCACACCAATAACACATAAAACCTAAAATAACAGTAACATACAGTAAAAGCAGGAATGATATGATAAAGTATATGAAGTAGAGTTATATAGCAGCAATTCAATGTAATACATAATCTAGAAGGGAGGGGAAAAAAAACCTTAATAATAAATAAATAAATAAATCAATTACAGTATATGTATATTGAATAGATTAAAAATGTGCAAAAACCAGAAATACTGTATATTTCAAAAAGTGAGGTAGTGCCCAAGGGTTCAATGTCCATTTAGGAATTGGATAGCAGAGGGGAAGAAGCTGTTCCTGAATCACTGAGTGTGTGCCTTCAGGCTTCTGTACCTCCTACCTGACAGTAACAATGAGAAAAGAGCATTTATATATACTGTGCAGATCAACTGATGATCCCACTGGTGATAGCACAGGACAGTTAACAGCTTAGTCCACGTATATTTTGTAACTCTTTATATATATATATATAAAAAAAGTTATATAAAGCCTATATAAAAAAGATGAGATTATGAACAGATGGACTGAGTATATTCAGGAATTGTTTGAAGACGATCCAGGCAAAAAACCAGGAGTTAAGAAAAACATTGTAAGTCCAAGTATTTTAAAATCTGAAGTTTGTAATGCAATAAATAAGTTGAAGAAAGGAAAGGCAGCGGGTGCTGATGAATTAGTAATAGAACAAAATGTTGTCCTTGAAGATTATGGAATTGAAAAACTTACTGATTTAATCAATGACAATTATGAGACTGGAATAATACCAGAAGAGATGAAAAAATCAGTATTTATCACTCTTCCTAAGAAAACTGGAGCAATAGAATGTGAATTACATAGGACCATAAGTTTAACGAGTCTTATCACCAAGATACTTCGCAGAATTTTGATGACAAGAACTAAAAGTAAGTTACAAACTGAAATAGGCAAAGAACAATGTGGTTTTGTGAAAGACAAAGGTACAAGAAACACAATATTGATGTTAAGGATACTATTAGAATGAGCTATTCAAGTGCAAAAAGATTTGTTTGTTTGTTTTATCAACTACACAAAAGCATTTGATAAAGTGAAGCACAATAAGTTATTTGAAATACTACAGAAAACTCTAGATCTAGATTCGAAAGACCTCCGCCTAATCAGAAATCTGTACTGGGAACAAACTGCTGCTGTAAGAATAGATGGAGAAGTGAGTCAGTTTATGAAAATCAAGAGAGGCGTTAGACAGGGGTGTGTTTTCTCCCCTGATTTATTTAATGTGTACAGTGAAACAATATTACAAAAAATAAGAGACAGCTTCGGAATCAAAGCTTTTATTTTAGATTAGATTATGAGGACACACAGTCCTCTTTTATTGTCATATAGTAATGCATGCATTAAGAAATGATACAATATTCCTCCAGAATGATATCACAGAAACACAAGACAAACAAGACTGAAAAACTGACAAAGACCACATAATTATAACAGATAGTTACAACAGTGTAAAGCAATACTGTAATTTGATAAGAACAGACCATGGGCATGGTAAAAAAAAAGTCTCAAAGTCTCTCGAAACTCCCATCATCTCACGCAGATGGAGAAGGAAGAAAAACTCTCCCTGCCATGAGCTTCCAGCGCCGCAAACTTGCCGATGCAGCACCCTGGAAGCACCCGACCACAGCCGACTCTTGAGTCAGTCCGAAAACTTCGAGCCTCCGACCAGCCCTCCGACACCGAGCACTGAGCATCATCTCTGCCGAGTGCTTTGACCCCGGCCCCAGCACCATGCAATAGGCAAAGCCGAGGATTTGGGGCCTTCCCCTCCGGAGATTCTCGATTGCACAGCAGTGGCAGCGAAGCGGGCGTTTCAGCAGTTTCTCCAGATGTTCTTCCATGCTTCTCACCGCTGTCTCCATCAAATCAGGATTGTGCACGGCATCCTACTTACAAATACAATATCATTTCGGAGCGGCCGCGTGCACTGTGTCGTGCCGCCATCTTCTCCTCCCCTCCTTTCAATCAAAGTTGGCGGTGAAAACATCAATAATTTCAGATATGCAGATGACAGTGTGTTAATTGCAAGTACGGAAGAAGAACTACAAAACTTAATTGATATAATTGTTGAAAAAAGTGCAAAAATGAGTCTATTTATCAATTGCAAAAAGACAGAATGTGTGGTGATATCCAAAAAGAAGGAGAATCCTATCTGCAGGCTGAGAATAACTGGGGAAGACACAAAAGATGTAAAGAACTTTTGCTACTTAGGAAGCTGGGTGACATCAGATGGCAGGTGCGACTTGGACATCATAAGAAGAATAGGGATGGCAAAAGACACCTTTACGAGAGTGAAGAGTATACTGACCAATACTAAACTAGGCATGACAACCCGCCTCAGAGTACTGAAATGTTACGTTTATCCAGTTATGTTATGTGGCTCAGAATGTTGGACAATATCTAGTAACATGATGAAACGAATTGTAGCAGCAAAGATGTGGTTTTTGAGGAGGATGCAAAGAATATCATGGATGAAACGAATATCTAACGGGGATGTCATGAACATAGCAAACGCAAAAAGAGAAATAATGTATGAGATCATGAAAAGGCAACGTAACTTCATTGGACATGTGATTAGGAAAGAGGAGTTAGAATGCACGGTTATTATGGGAAAGATTGAAGGGAAGAAAGCAAGAGGATGATAAAGACAAATGATGCTGGAGACAGCAGCCAGAGAATTGGAAATGAATACCAATGAATTGATCCACTTGACCCGAAACAGGAGTGTGTGGGCCTTGGCAGTCAAAGCTCAAACTGGGCACGGCACCTGATGATGATGATGATGATGATATAAAGTAGAAATAATGTATGTACAGTGTAGTTTCACTTAACAGAATCGGGAAGATTAAGCAAAAACCGATTTGTAGAAAAAAATCTGCACGTACATGCATGTGCACACAGGTGCCCGCACAAGGCCTCATGGTCATGGTGGTCTTTCTCAGGGTAAACACAAGTGTGCCGTATTTGACTGCTACTTTTTTCCCTAATTTGGGAGTGAGAAAGTTGGGAACCCTAGTTTTCCTTCATCTTACCGTTCCTGAAGTCCACAATCAGCTCTTTTGTCTTACTGACGTTCAGTGTTTGCTGTGGCATCTCTCCACTAGTTGGGATATCTCACTCCTGTACGCCCTCTCGTTAACACCTGAGATTCTACCAACGATGGTTGTGTCATCAACAAATTTATAGATGGTATTTGAACTATGCCCAGTCACACAGTCATATGTATACAGAGCGTAGAGCAGTGGGTTAAGCACACACCCCTGAGGTACGCCAGTGTTGATCATCAGTGAGGAGGATATGTGATCATCAATCCTCACAGATTGTGGTCTTCTGGTTAGGAAGTTGAGGATCAAATTGCAGAGGGAGGTACAGAGGCCCAGGTTCTGCAACTTCTCAATCAGGATTGTGGGAATGATGGTATTAAATGCTGAGCTATAGTACAGAGGTACTGTGGTGAGTATTCTGACAGGGTACATTGGTAAATTGGTTTATTATTGTCACAGGTACTAAGGTACCATTAAAAAAACTTTTGTATGCTATATATACAGATCATTCCATCGCGTCAGTAAATCAGGGTAAATTGTTTTGAAAATGTTTGATCAAGGAACAGATGGTGCCAAGGTATGATGCAGGATTTCGACCTGAAACGTTGACAGTCCCATTTCTCACATTGATTTTGCTGGACCCCGTTAGTTCTTCAGGCAGATTGTTCTGTCGTTCTTTTCACAGATTCGGTCTGTCTGACCTATTTTATTGCTGAAACAAAGTTAATTTTTCAGATCCTCGCCGACCTATAATCAGAACCTTCTGCTGCAGAGTTCCGCGTTCCAGCGGTTCAAGAGCGATTCCCTTTGCTGCGAAGAGTTCGAAAGAGGCGCTCCTTCCGCCGCCTGAAGGCTGGCCACCGGGAGCGTGCTCGCTCCAGCGACCGGCAGGCGCGGAGCAGGCCAGCGCGCTCCGGGGATCTGGTCGGACGTGTGTGCGCGCACGTCGACGTCCTGCAGAGCCGGAGAGTGAGACGGAGCGGCGCCGGGGGGTGGGGAGGGGGGAGGGGGAAGAGGGTGGGAAAAAAAAATCGGATAAAATAAGCATCGGGCGCCATCAGGCAGCAACTCGGTGTCCCTGTGAGCCGACCATGGCTAAACTGGAGCAAGTGTTGATACTAGATCCGCCTATCGAGCTCAAATTCAAAGGTGACAGCCTGCCCGGCTGAACTTTTATTTATTTAAGTTTCAATTATTAATAATTGTGTGAAATGTATTTTACTCAGCGGGCAGCGCTGAGTTGTCTCTTCGCCCTTTTTTTACCCCGCTCTACTCCCTGTTCTTTCCCACACCAGGCTCCATTGTAGGTGGAGGGGAGGGCGGCATGCCTGGCTGTCAGGAGTGGCGGAGTAAGGGAGGGGCGGCGTTGTCCTGGTTCCCGGCCCGGTCCCGCAGAGCGTGGGCCCCGCCAGCTCTGACTCAGGGCCGCCGGCAGCCGCCATTTTGGGCCAGGCGAACCTATAGCCCGGCTCAGGCCGCGCACAGTGCCTCGGCCTCTCGTAGAAAAGGGGCCGCTGGACACTACGCCCGGCGTGGAGTGAGACGTTGATTTTTTTAATATCTGAGGGGTTGGTGTCCTGTCCCAGCTCACATGAACTTTAAGCGGGGGTGGGGGTGGGTTTGATGCGGAAAGCGGGGCTGCAGGCTCTAGGCAGAGGCGGGGTCCCCCTTCATCGTTGCCACTAAAATCTCGTTCTGCAGGCACACATATCCAAATTTAATTTCCAAATAGGTCTCCCTATCTCTATTTAACACTGTGGTGGAAGGGGGAGGGGCTTATTTCCACCTTGAAATGGCAACGTGCCCTGCGTACTTGAAAATTTCAAGGAATTCCAACAAAATCTGCTGAAATGCTGCATGGTTAAGAATTAATATATTTTGGCACATGGTGTCTCTTCTCCCACTTAATGTTTTTAATATAATTTGGGGGTCCTACTTCAAACGCCATCGAAGTTGGGCGCAGGTTTCAGTGTTTCGATTACTGTTCAGTATTTTTTGATTCTAAATATATAGGATTTGTTGAGACAATCGATTAGATGACATAAGTATGTTTGATTTGATAGAGTAAGATTCTTTGCTGAAGTAAGACTCAGTTTGTGTTACAGGCTGTGGGAGGTTTCTGGTGGGGTCAGGGTAAAAATAGTCTGTCAAAAATTTATTTTCATGACTGGATGCCAAAATTGGGCTATGGCTAGTTGATGAGGAGAAATTCAGTACTGCACATTCTGTTTGGCTGCCTTAATAAGATATTGCTGTGGTGGTCTCATTGACTCTATACTATGGTAATGCCTAGCTCCGCCCAAAGTGCCAACGAGGCTGTTGGAAGCGCGACTGAGCTGCGATCTATGCCCTTTGACACCAGGTGGATTATGTTTCTTCTCAATATCGCTAGGCTTCGTTCCAAAGAACTGATCCAATACGCACATTTTGTACTGTTGCAAATTTATCACCGATTTTCAGATAAGGTTTGAGGTTTGATTTTTAAAATTGTGCTGCTTACTTGCAAGCAGACACGCTGAAGGAGGCTGTGTTTCATCATAAATTTTACATAAGAAAAATAACGGTATTAAAGATACAAACAAATTTATGCTTCACTTGGTATTTAAGGTTTATTGTTTTTGGATTTACTTTATGATGAAATTGCCCTGTTTTCAGTTTATGACTTACATTTATTCTCAGACTTGGTACATGATGGATTTAAATCACCACATTTTTTTCAAACAATTTGATAATTGTAGCACTCAACTTCTCATAAAGCTGGCCTTTCATCTTCCATTTAATCTTTTCTCTGGAGAGTGATTTTAAACAAATAAAAACTTTCATCCCAGTTTCCATCAGTGGTGGAACTCCTGATACAGGAGTCTTACCTTCTGCCTCTCTGCATGTCTCACATTTAGGGAATAGATGTTAAGAAGTAGTTAATACCAAGAAGTAGAAGACAGGAGGTTGGTAAGAGGCTGAATGGAACATAGCAATCTAATGGTGCTTGAAGGTTTTGGCATAGCAGTAGTTGTAAGTAATGTGAGAGAAATGTCAAAAGATGATCCTTGTGATTGAAAGGATATTGAATTGAATGTGATGTCAAAGTTATGAATAGTTCATTCATGTAGCTTATGTTTCTAGATGTCATTTGTAAGGAATATGAATAATATAGGATATAGGAAAGGTGATTGGTTCCCTCATCTTTAAAAAATATTGCAATTCATCTAGGAAATAATGGGAATGGCCTCAATATTTGACTGTCATGTCACTGGAAACATTTTTCCCACATCTCACTGCTGTTTCACCTGTGCTTCAGCTTAACTCCTGAAACTGTTAACCATGCCCTTTTCTTAGCTTTGGAATTGACTATACAGACCTGTGTATATTTGTACTAATCCAAGGTGTATCTTAACTCACTCTTAAGATTTTACTCATCACTTAGGGCCATCCTATAAAGTGTATTTGCAATTTGGAGAGAGTGTTGAGCTGTGTTTGTCAACCACTGAAACGAATCCTTGCAAAACCATTAGGTAAGGAGTTCTAGGATTTTGAAGTAAGTGCAGTGTAGTTCTCTTGCTATCCAAAAATCTTTCATTCTTCCTTTAAAATAAGCACAATTACTGCATCCCCTTATTCCTCTGGAGTAGAAGTTTCCAACATTCACCCTTTGAATGAAGAAACCGTGCTTCATCACAGTTTTAAATGGCTTATCCTATCATCTGAGACTGTGACTCCTTGTTCTATACTCCAGCCAGGGAAAGTTCTCTGCCTTCATCCTGTAAGAATTTTGTATGTTTCAATGAGGTTGCCTTTCCTTCTTCTAAATTTTAGAGAATACAAGCCGAGTCTACTCAGCCTTCAGACTTGCTATCTCTAGAATCAATACAATGAATTCATAGTAAGCATAGTCTTTTTAATGAGGCAGAAACTCTAGACAGTACTCTCAGTTGATGTCTCCAAGGCTGTGCATACTTTAAGGATGTACTTTTACCCATGTATTTAAATCCATGTGATAAAGTGGTTTATTATCACATGTACAGTGAAAACCTTTGCATGCAGTCCATGGAGATCATTTCATTACAATGGTGCATTGGGGTAGTAAAGGCTTACTTGTTACTTGCATTCCTAAATGCTAGTTTCTAGTAATTTTGTCACCTTTGAACATGATTATTTTGCTGGCAGTCTCAAATATTTCATTTATTTTGTATGCCTAATTGAATTACTCACATTTTGTATCTTATAAATTGAAGCCTTGAAAATAATAATAGCTGGACTGATAAATGTATATTAGTGGACTAGACAACGGTGTGACCCATTGGGGCACCCTTTGAGAGAGGGGTAGTGCAGTCTGATGTGACCAGAATGAACATTAAATTTTCCTGAATGCTATTGGTATCGCTTTGCTTTGGAAACTGAAGTAGAAAACCTCAGTTTATTAAAGAAGGACGACATGTAGCAAAGCAAATATAGTTCCTCGTTTAACGAAGGACACTTTTGATGGCATCATTTCTGGTTTATCTGTCACCCTTGTGCCTCTGGTTGTCATTCTGGAGGTGTGCAGTTCTCTCATCCCCCATCTCTTCATCTCTTTTGTTGCTTGTCTCTGATCCTGGAGACATGCGTGCCTCTCCTCTTCTGTCTCTTCTTCTCTCATCTGTTTTTGTCCTGACTCTTTGATCCTGGAGTCGTGCGGCCCTGGCCTCATCCGATTCTTGTTCTCTCCCTCTCCTTGCCGCTTCCTGACGACGTTTGGCGTCATCTCTTGACCATAATGCCCCCCTTCCCTTTCCATGTGGCATAATTAGGCTGACCATTTTTTTTTACCCTAATGCTGGATAGAAGATATGAAGCAGTAACACCAAAGGATGCTGATTATTCTTCATGATGTGGTTGGCGCTCTCCTTAATGGACGTGATATAGTCACTGCTGTCCTTTGACTGCAGCAAAGGGTTTGATGGGTGTCTTGAAGTATGTCATTACAATAAGAAGTAATTATCTCTTATTGATGGGTGACAGATCTGTCCCAATCCTGCACATGCTGATGGTGATTAGCAGAATGTGACCCCTCGAAATAGAGCTACCCTGCCCTTTTGCTCCGGTTGATGTCGCTGCTGAGGCTGGCCGTGCACATGCGTCAGGCTGTCGCGTCCCGATTTCCATGATGGCCGATTGGGTCTCGGGTGAAAGCCAGCCTGCTGATTTCTGGCGAATGAGCAATTTTATATGAATATATAACCCTGAACTTTGCCTGCATTCTGTAAGTTAACGCATTTTAATTCGATTTAGCCAAAAAAAATGCCGCTGTAATGCACCGTTTGAGCTAATTGGAGGTCACAAACAGACAGAGCATGAGAGCTTTAGTAGTCTATAGATAAGTTCAATGTTAAATCGGGTACTTCAGTTTGGATTCAAAGTGTAGAAACTTAAGTTTTCAAAACTTCAATATCCAGTTGTTAGTTGAAAGAATGAAAATCCACCTGTAAAAATTTCTGTATGGAATTGTGTTTAACAATAATGATCAATTTGTATATTTTTAAAATTGTACTGTTGGTTGAAATATCAATATTGGTTTCTGCAGTACATCTGTAATGGAAATGCTTCAGCTTCAGAATGTTTAAGACATGTCAGTGTGAGAGAGGTTTGCAAAGTGATGGAGTGGTGCAACTCTTAACGGCAACTGGTTTATATTTGCATTTAAACTTTGCATTTATTCTTGGGGTGCATGAGTTAGTGAGATTGACATCCTCATTATCTTGATGATAAAATCTGATATATTGTACATATGTAGGCTGACCAAGAAAAGAAGAGGGATCAAGATCAATGCCAAAGGTAATTTACTGGAGGAACTAAGCCAGGGGTCCCCAACCTTCTTTGCACCGTGGACCAGTTTAATTTTGACAATATTCTTGCAGACCGGCCGACTGGAGGTGGGGGGGGGGGGGGGGCGCGTGGAGGGGTGTTAATCACGACCGGAATATAGGTGATAAGTCAACTATAAGTCACTTATAAGTGGCTAATACACTCAATTTCGTTTCTAAAAGGGTTTACCTAACAAATTTAATATTAAACACAGCGCATATTTTCCTTGCATGAATATAGTGATAAGTCAATTATAACAGTGGTACCCAACCTCCGGGCCACAAACCGATACATTGCTGCGAAGCATGCAGCGATGGCCGGAACGCAGCAGTGGCCTCTGATCTGGGCCGACATTTACGTGCCGGGCAGCACCTAATTAATTAGCTTGTTTATTTCGGCTTTTTTTCTTAAAGATACGCTGGCTGTGTTCCGGCCACCGCTGCATTCTTCGCGGCAGTGTATTGGTCCATGGCCTGGAGGTTGGGGACTACTCACTTATAAGTCAATAGCATCATAACATTTTAAGTAACGTTTGGATATTAAACACACAGCACATATTTTCTTCGTATGGACATATAAAATCATTGCAACACACCAATATCGCTGAATCAGTGGGAGTCCTGGGCTTGTTTTCCTGCAACAAGACGGTCCCATCGAGGGGTGATGGGAGACAGCAATACTCGAAGGGGTTTCCTTATGTCTAGTCTATTCCGCAATTTAGTTTTTGTTGCATTCATTGCAGAAAACTCCGCTTTGCAGCGATATTGTATCATTTCTTAATGCATGCATTACTAAATGACAATAAAAGAGGACTGCATGCCCTCGTAATCTAATCTAATGATGTTGGAAATGGAAGCAATGTTTTCAGTGCTTTCATGGCTATCTCAGGATATTCAGCCTTGACTTTGATCCAGAATGCCGGCAGAGATGTTATGTCAAACATACTTTTCAGCCCACCAACATTTGCAAGGTCAAGGAGTTGATCTTTTTCCCTGCACTGACATGGATGATTCACCGGGGACATTCACAAATGGGTCACGGACCCATTTCTTTGCGCGATTTGGGTCACTGATGACCTCACGTGCGTTCAAGTTCAACAGTGGGCGTGACAGGGAATGAGAAAAGGTGCAGCTGACTCATATCGCCAAAATATATTGTTTCCTTGAGGCCCGGCAGCACATGCTTTGCGGCCCGGTGGTTGGGGACCACTGAACTATGCAGTTTGAACAGCGTGCGTGTGTGCGTGTATGGGTGCATGTGTGTGTGTATTCTCAACATTGCAGGTTGAAGCCCAGCATCAACATCTGTTGTCTCCTGTGTCTCTAATGTTAGGAATGATTCTGAGCAGTTTGATCAAAGGAGCAAGGAGGTATCAAAGATGCCAAGAGATTGTATCAGTCCAAAATTGAGGCTAGACCAGCCGTTAATTGTGGCAGGATTTATGTGCTATACTGGACTACGAAACAAAGTTGGGCAGCATTACTGATAACAGCACATCCCTTCCTGATTAACTTAACACGATTCTATGCAAATTTTTAACAGAAGAGAGTTGATGTATAACCTCCCACCTGGATAACCTTCGGTGCACTGAACCCACAGTCACTGCTGCAGATGCAAGTTCAGTCTTCTAAAGAGTCAACCCACACAAAGCATCAGGCCTAGATGTTGTACCTGTTTGTGTCCTTGGATATTATGCAGATCATCTGGTGGATGTAATTGCAGACATTTTTAACCTCTCCGTGGTTGTCACCTGCTTGAAGAAGACCACTATCATCCCAGTACATAAGTAAAACGATAACCAGCCTAAATGACTCCTGCCAGGGCTCGAATGTCTATCATCATGACGTGGCATATATTTAGCCTTTCAGGCAAACCTGTCCCAGTACAATTCACCTACTGATGAAGCAAGCCTACAATGGACGCTGTCTTCCTAGCCTTACACTCCTCCCTGAAGCACCTGGACAGTAAAGAGACAAAAATCAGGCTATCGTTTATTGACTATAGCTCCAACTTCAATACTATAATTTTAAGCAAACTCATCACCAATGTCTTCCTCTGCAATTGTATTCTCTATTACCTGATGAGTAGATTGCAATCAGTGAGGATGGGCAGCAATAGTTCTGCCATGGTTATTGTAAACACTGGGGTTCCACAAGTTTGTGTCCTCAGCCCCCTACTCTACTGCCTATACACTCATTACAGCATGGCAAGTTTCTGTTTTAACTCCACGTACAGGTTTGTAGGTGATAGCGTAGTAAGCTATATCTCAAAAACTCCAGACCTGGTGTATAGGAAGGAGATGAGAGCTTAGTAACATGGTGTAATGACAAAAAAAACTTCCCTCAATATCAGCAAAACAAAAGAGCATGCCTTTGACATCAAGAACATTGGGGGGGTGGGGGTGGTGCACATGCTTTTTCTGCATCAATGATATTGAGGTTGAGAACTTCAGGTTCCTAGGAGTGAACATCACCAAGCCTGTTCTGATCCAACCACTTGGAAGCCATGGCCAAAAAGCTCACCAGGAAGTTAATAGGAATTTGGCATGTCCCCATCAACCCATCCCAATTTTTATCAATACACTATAAGAAAACACCCTATTTGGAAGCTTGGAATAGCAACTGCTGTGCATAGGGTTGCAAGAAACTGCAGAGAGTTGTGGGCATAGCTCAAAGTATCACAGAAACCAGAATCCCCCTCATGGACTCCTGTGTATACTTCTCACTGCTTCAGTAAAGCAGCCAGTATAGACCCCATCCACCTTGGACATTATCTCTTGTCTCCTCATACATTGGACAGAAGATACAAAAGCCTGAAAGTATGGGCTCAAGGAAGGTTTCCACCCTGCTGTGAATGGTAGCCTGTTGATTGAGATGACTGTTGTATGACTAGATGGACTCTTAACTTTAGTCTACCTTATTTTGATCTTGCACCTTATCATCTACCTACACTGTACTTTCTCTGTAGCTGTTACACTTTATTCTGCATTATGGAATTGCTTACCTCATTCTACCTCAATGCACTGTGTACTGATTTGATCTGCATGATCAATATACAAAATAAGCTTTTCACTGTGTCTCAGTATATGTGACAATAATAATCCAATTCCATTTTAAATTTAATTTTTTTGAGATACAGCTGTGGAATCGGCTCTTCGAGCTGTGCCACCTAGCAACCCTCAATTTAACTCTAGCTTGATCACAGGACAATTTATAATGACCAATTAACCTACCAACCAGTATATCTTTGGTCTGTGCAGGAAACCAGAGCACCCGGAGGAAACCCATGCAGTCACGGGGAGAACATACAAGTTCCTTATGAACAGCGGTGGGAATTGAACCTGGGTTTCTGATGCTGTGCCTCCAGGATGTCTTGTGGCAATTATGCAAGATCTTGGTGATGTGCAGTTTTAGTCTCCTAATCAAAGCTATGTGCAGTTTTAGTCTCCTAATCAAAGGATATGATTGCCACATGACTGCAGTGAAGGTTG